>NC_086455.1:62974393-63278560 GCF_028390025.1 Pseudophryne corroboree
CCAATATATCTACCGATATATTGGCGCGTCGCTGTGTGTGTACGGGGCGGTCGGCCGACCGCCCATACACATGCTGCGGCGGCCGGCGGTGATTGACAGCTGAACTGGGCGGGCGTGTGTACACGCCCGCCCAGTTCATGACGTCAGTCCCCGATGGATCGGGCAGTGTGTATGCACAGCACACTGCTCGATCCGTCCATAGATATATCTTCAGCCATCTGGTTTCGGGACCACAAACAGGGTTGAATAGTACCCCTTCCCCTGTTGAACTAGGGGTACCTTGATAATCACTTGTTGTTGACAAAGTTTTTGAATCGCAGCTAAAACTATCTCCCTTTCTGGGGGAGAAGCTGGTAAAGCTGATTTGAAAATCAGCGAGGAGGCACGTCTTCGAATTCCAGCTTGTAGCTTTGGGATACAATTTCCATCGCCCAAGGATCCACAGCTGACGGAGCCCAGACCTGGCTGAAGAGTTGAAGACGTGCCCCCACCGGCGCGGACTCCCTCAGTGGAGCCCCAGCGTCATGCGGTGGATTTAGTAGAAGCCGGGGAGGACTTCTGCACCTGGGAACTAGCCGTAGCCGGCATTCTTTTCCCCCTACCCTTACCTCTGTCGAGGAAGGAAGAGCCCCGACCTCTTTTGGACTTGCGACCGAAAGGATTGCATCTGATATTGCGGTGTTTTCTTTAGCTGTGGGGGAACATAAGGTAAAAAAGTAGATTTACCCGCGGTAGCTGTGGAAACCAGGTCCGCGAGACCTTCCCCAAATAAAACCTCACCCTTGTTAGGCAAAACTTCCATATGTCTCTTTGAGTCTGCATCACCCGTCCATTGACGGGTCCACAGGGCTCGCCTAGCAGAAATCGCCATGGCGTTGGCTCTTGAACCTAACAGCCTAACGTCTCTGGAAGCGTCTCTCATATATAAGACTGCGCCTTTAATATGACCTAAGGTCAATAAAATGCTATCCCTATCTAGGGTATCAATGTCAGATGACAAGGTATTTGCCCAAGCTGCTATAGCGCTACAAACCCAAGCCAGTGCTATTGCCGGTCTGAGCAAGGCACCCGCATGTGCATAAATTGATTTTAAGGTAGTTTCCTGTCTGCGATCAGCAGGATCCTTGAGGGCTGCCGTATCTGGAGATGGTAGCGCCACCTTTTTGGACAAGCGCGTTAAAGCCTTGTCCACCTTGGGCGAGGATTCCCACCGTAACCTGTCCTGTGCAGGGAAAGGGTACGCCATAAGAATTCTCTTGGGAATCTGCAGTTTCTTGTCTGGAGTTTCCCAAGCCTTTTCAAATAACGCGTTCAGCTAATGAGATGGGGGAAAGGTTACCTCAGGTTTCTTTTCCTTAAACATGCATACCCCCGTGTCAGGGACAGAGGGGTCATCTGTGATATGTAAAACATCTTTTATTGCAATAATCATATACTGAATACTTTTGGCCACCCTTGGGTGCAACCTCGCATCATCGTAGTCGACACTGGAGTCAGAATCCGTGTCGGAATCAGTGTCTGCTACTTGGGACAGGGGACAATTTGATACAGCCAAAGCCATGGCTTGACTCCCTGTTTTTTCTCTGGACTGGACTTTGTCCATTCTCTTATGTAATAAAGACACATTTGCATTTAAAACATTCCACGTATCCAGCCAATCAGGTGTCGGTGTCGCCGACGGAGACACCACAATCATCTGCTCCACTTCCTCCTTAGATGAGCCTTCCTCTTCAGACATGCCGACACCCACGTACCGACACCCCCACACACTCAGTGATAGATATATATATATATATACATATATATATGGAGACAGTCCCCCAATAAGGCCCTTTGGAGAGACAGAGAGAGAGTATGCCAGCACACACCCAGCGCCACTGGATACTGGAATAAAATCCCAGTCAGTACAGCGCTTTTATAAATATACTCACTGCGCCAAATAAATGTGCCCCCTCCCTCTTTTTTGCCCTCTGTATGTGTTCAGCAGGGGAGAGTCCAGCGTGCTGTGGAGAAAATGGCGCTGGTTAGTGCTGAGGGAACAAGCTCCGCCCCCTCACCGGCGGGCTTCGATCCCGCTCAAATATTTATACTGGCGGGGGTTTTTGCCATATACTGCCTCCGCAGTATATATCTCTGCCAGTGTCCCTAGAAGGTTAATAATTGCTGCCCAGGGCGCCCCCCCTGCGCCCTGCACCCATACAGTGCCGCCAGTGTGTGTGTGTGTGTGTGTGTGTGTGTGTGTGTGTTGGGAGCAATGGCGCTGCGCGTTACCTCATAGAAGATCCGAAGTCTTCTGCCGCCTTTGAAGTCTTCTATCTTCTCCTACTCAGCCGGCTTCTGTCTTCCGGCTCTGTGAGGAAGACTGCGGCGCGGCTCCGCGACGAACGGCGAGGGTGAGACCTGCGTTCCGAGTTCCGACCCTCTGGAGCTAATGGTGTCCAGTAGCCTAAGAAGCAGAGCCTATCATTTAAGTAGGTCTGCTTCTCTCCCCTCAGTCCCACGATGCAGGGAGCCTGTTGCCAGCAGTGCTCCCTGAAAATAAAAAACCTAACAAACGTCTTTTACAGAGAAACTCAGTAGAGCTCCCCTGTAGTGCATCCAGTCTCCTCTGGGCATAGGATCTAACTGAGGTCTGGAGGAGGGGCATAGAGGGAGGAGCCAGTGCACACCCATCTAAAGTCTTTAGAGTGCCCATGTCTCCTGCGGAGCCCGACTATACCCCATGGTCCTTACGGAGTCCCCAGCATCCTCCAGGACGTAAGAGAAATCTAATTTTTTTTTCAGTCTTCTCTGCACTCTGTTCCATAGACTGGTATTTGCCGTGATGCCCTCCCAAGTGAGAAAAGTCACAAACATATTCAGCAGCAACGGGCGGCACTAACCGGACTTCACATGTAGTAAAAATCATGAGGCGGGAGTACTCAATTAAATTAACGTTTCAGTTGTATTAACTGTCGTGTTGTTATTCTAAGTGCTTCTGTCTCATGATGCCTGGTAAGTGCCGCCCGTTGCTGACAAATATATATATATATATATATATACACACACAGACATATACATATATACACACCCACGCACGCATACACACAGTATGTATGTATGTATATATATATATATATATATATATACACATACACACACACACACACAAAAAACCACAGCACTCACCACACCAGAAGCGGGGCACAGCTATGCACTTACCACTCACAGGGTGGGGTGCATGTAACACAGCACTCTCCACCACAAAAGCGGGGTACACAGCTGTACTTACCACTCACAGGGCGGGGTGCATGTAGCCCATGACCACATCGCTCTAATAAATACAAACAAAGAACCCAGCACTCACCAAAGTAAACTCACTTATCCTCAACAATTCAATAAATAAATGATGGGGGTTTAGTTAGTGGATTGGCCAATGCACGGAAGCCTGCATACCGATTTTCAAGGTACCCCACCTTCATGCAGGTCCTACACTATCACAGAGTCTCAAAACCTGACCACTTCACTGCTGTTACACAGCTGTCTCAGCTGTTCCTTAGCAATCATCTTTGAGCCAGTGCAAAAAGTGACTAGTGTACCTTTAAAAGCCATAAAGGTGTGGCATGTACACATTAAATCTAGCAGGCAGATGATGTGTGTAACAGCAGTGAAGTGGTCAGGTTTTGAGACTCTGTGATAGTGTAGGACCTGCATGAAGGTGGGGTACCTTGAAAATCGGTATGCAGGCTTCCGTGAATTGGCCAATCCACTAACTAAACCCCCATCATTTATTTATTGAATTGTTGAGGATAAGTGAGTTTACTTTGGTGAGTGCTGGGTTCTTTGTATATATATATATATATATATATATATATACACACAGGTTGAGTCTCCCTTATCCAAAATGCTTGGGACCAGAGGTATTTTGGATATGGGATTTTTCCGTATTTTGGAATAATTGCATAACATAATGAGATATCATGGTGAAGGGACCTAAATATAAGCACAGAATGCATTTATGTTACAATTACACCTTATACACACCGCCTGAAGGTAATTTTAGCCAATATTTTTTATAACTTTGTGCATTAAACAAAGTGTGTCTACATTTACACAATTCATTTATGTTTCATATACACCTTATACACACAGCCTGAAGGTCATTTAATACAATATTTTTAATAACTTTGTGTATTAAACAAAGTTTGTGTACATTGAGCCATCAAAAAACAAAGGTTTCACTATCTCACTCTCACTCAAAAAAGTCTGTATTTCGGAATATTCCGTATTTTGGAATATTTGGATATGGGATACTCAACCTGTATATATATATATATATATATATATTTGCACATTTCTTTATTACACTGTTTGTCCCTGACGATGGGCAGAGGCCCGAAACATATGTAGAGTAACGATGGGTTAAATAGAATTTACTCATTGCAATAACCAGTCTCCTGTGTGCCGCCTACGGAATACCAGTATGCATATATTTATTTATTTGCGTGTGTATGTATGTGTAAAGTAAATTCCTAATAAATCATCATGGTCAGCTACCTGGTGCCTTTGCTCAAATGTATAGTCCCCAATGATAAAGGAAAAAATCCAATCCATATATGGCACTTCAGATATTTTCAAGATATAGGACCTTGGGGGTCATTCCGACCCTATCGTACGCTGCAGTTTTTCGCAGTAGTGCGATCGGGTCTGAACTGCGCATGCACCGCAACTGCAATGCGCAGGCGCGTCATTGCCCAGCGACGGGAAACTCCGGGCAGCGTGGGACCTTACAAAGAACGCGATCGCAGTGGCAATCGCAAGGTGATTGACAGCAAAAAGGTGTTTCTGGGTGGCAATTGACCATTTTCTGGGAGTGCCGTGGAAAACACAGGCGTGTCCAGGCGTTTGCAGGCTGTAGTGATCAAAGTGGCTGAGTAAGTTCAAAGCTACTCAGAAACTGCACAAAAACTTTTTGCACAGCTCCCCTGCACAAGCGATCGCACACTTGCTACGCTAAAATACACTCCCCCATAGGCGGCGACTATCTGATCGCACGGCTGCAGAAAACTGCTACCGTGCGATCAACTCGGAATGACACCCCTTATTCCGTAAGGATTGCAAATTCAGCTTTTTAACTGAATTTTCAATCCTTTGAATCGCATGCTGGGGGCCGCCAAGCATGCAGCCAACCCACTGTGATCACACTGAAATTGCGATCGTGCCGCAATTTCAGCATGATCTCTAAAATTGTGCATGCCTCCTGCCGGCACAACCTGGCTGCGGCACCTGATGCTAGAAACTGACGCCGACCTGATGCTTTCAAAAAACGTACGTAAAAATGCTGTAAGGGCATAAGACAACTTCCGCCCTCACGTGATGTCACATCTGGGTCCTTAAGGATATAGATTCTTGAGGATATAGATTCTACCCACACGAATGTATATACAGGATAGGAGAGGAGGGGACACAATGGTGCACATGCAGACTAGCAGAGGAGGGGGCACACTAATGCATATACATTTAAGGACACACTCCTTTACAGTGGCCATGTCCCTTTTTTTGGAGAACGCAAAAGTACTCCAGTTTCCTTTCCCATACCCCTACCTCAAAATTCCCACTTTGACGACCACTGCATGTATGGGTCTGTTGCTATGCTCATCTTTTAAGTGGTTGAAGGTAGGCACCTTCAATGACCTCCATGGAGATAGCCACACCCATGGCACAGGCCACACTCCATATATAGACCACCCCCACCACAGCACTGGTCACACCTTGTACCAAGGCACACAATAGGCCAGTGATTTTCAACCTTTTTTTACTCGCGGCACACCGAACAATATTTTAAAATTGCCAAGGCGCACCATCAGTTCCCCACAGAAAAAAAAAACACCACACATTGGCCCTCACAGTTAAAAGAACAACACACATACATTGGCGATTGGCCTACACAGAAAAAACAATCATATTGCTCCCCACATAAATCATGTTGCTCCCTACATAAATCCTATTGCTCCCCACATAAATCATGTTGCTCACACATAAATCAATCACATTTCTCCCCACATAAATCCTATTGCTCCCCACATGAATTATTCACATTATTCCCCACATAAATCCTATTGTTCCCCACAGGAGAAATAAAATAACAAATATTGGGGGTAATTCCAAGTTGATTGCAGCAGGAATTTTGTTAGCAGTTGGGCAAAACCATGTGCACTGCAGGAGAGGCAGATATAACATGTGTAGAGAGAGTAAGATTTGGTGGGTGGGTTATATTGTTTCTGTGCAGGGTAAATACTGGCAGCTTTATTTTTACGCTGCAATTTAGATTGCAGATTGAACACACCACACCCAAATCTAACTCTCTCTGCACATGTTACATCTGCCCCCCCCCTGCAGTGCACATGGTTTTGCCCAACTGCTAACAAAATTCCTGCCGCGATCAACTTGGAATTACCCCCATTAGCCCTTACCAGTCAGCTGTCCTCCTCCCCGTCTCTCAGTGGCGGGGGTTGTTCATAGTGGAGTGCTGCAAATACTGAGCAGCGGGCAGGTGTGGATGTGGGTGGGCAAGGAAAGCTGTGTATGCAGGCAGGAACCAGAAGATGTGTATGCAGGCGGGTGGGTTGGCTGGGTGGTGAGGCGCAGCGTCCATAACCTATGATATCACACCGCCGCGTCTTCAAGGCATAGGTCACGGTCGGAGAACGACTGATCCTCTAAGAAGAGCCCGGGCCAACAGTTCACTCTGAAGGTGCAGGAAGCTGCTCTGTCTCCGCTGCACACCTTGCAACTGGTCGCGGCACACTGGTTGAAAAAGCCTGCAATAGGCCCTTCATAATTTTCAGCTCCAGGCCCAAGTGGACCTTAATCTGGCACTGAAGGCAGTACAACCAATTTTCTTAGCATCATAAAAGACGAAAAGCGAGTCAGACTTCCTGTGACGAGCCGTCCTTTTGATGTAAATCCTCAAAGCCCGTACAACATCCAGGGACTTTGGAGCAACTGAAGTGTTGGATAAGACTGGAACCACAATAGCTTGATTTACATGAAAGGCCGATACCACTTTCAGCAAAAACTGTGGGAGATTTCTGAGCCCCGCCCTATCCTCGTGAAACACCAAGTAAGGGCTCTTACAGGACAAGGCCCCCAATTCCGACACATGCCAGGCCGAAGCCAAGGCCAGTGACATAACAGTCTTCCACGTCAGGTATTTCAAGTCAACCCTCTGCAAGGGTTCAAACCAATCCGACTGGAGAAATATTAACACTACATTGAGGTCCCACGGAGCAGTGGGAGGAACATAGGGTGGCTGAATGTGCAACACCCCCTTAGGGAAGGTCTGTACTTCAGGAATTACCACCAGTTGTTTCTGAAAAAAAGATGAACCTTGATGGAGCCTAATCGTAGGCCCTTATCCACTACTGCCTGCAGAAACAGTAGAAACCAGCCCAGACGGAATTCCACAGGAGAACATTTTCGACCCTCACACCAAGAAACATACTTCTTCCAAATATGGTGGTAATGTTTGGAGGTAACCACCTTACGGGCCTGAACCACAGTAGAAACCACCTTGGATGGAAGACCCTTCCTGGTTAAAATTTCCCTTTCAACCTTCAGGCCATCAAATGTTGCCGCTGTAAGTCTGGATAGATGAAGGGTCCTTGTTGAAGAAGGTCCTTGAGAAGCGGCAGAGGCCAGGGTTCCTCCAACGACAAGGTCAGGAGGTCCGCATACCAGGCCTGCCGAGGCCAATCCGGGGCAATGAGAATTGCCTGAACCCTTTCCTTTTTGAGTCTTTTCAGAACTCTTGGGATTAGTGAAAATCGGAGAAAACAGGTAAACGAAGCGGCAATTCCATGGCGTCATCAGACCATCTACTGCAACCGCCTGTGGGTCCTTCGTTCGGGAGCAGTAACGATGGAGCTTCTTGTTGAGACGAGAAGCCATCAGGTCTATCTGGGGGGACAACCCCACCAGTGAATGAGTTGTTGAAACACCTGAGGGTGGAGGCACCATTCCCCTGCTTAGGAAGTCCGGTTCCCAGTTGTCCACTCCTGGAATGTAAACGGCCGAGATGGCTCTTGCATTGGCTTCCGCCCAGAGGAGTATTCTTGACAACTCTCACATTGCGGCCCTGCTTCTGGTTCCTCCCTGCCGGTTGATGTACGCCACCGCCGTGGTGTTGTCCGACTGCACTTGGATAGCCTGATTCCGAAGGAGGGATGAGGCCTGTAGGAGAGCATTGTAAATAGTCCTGAGTTCCAGGATGTTAATTGGAAGAGCAGATTCCTGAAATCACCACATCCCCTGGAACTGTGCCCCTTGAGTCACAGCCCCCCAACCCCGGAGGCTGGCATCCATTGTCAACAGCGTCCAGGATAGGGTGTTGAAACTCAGACCATCTATCAGATGGGAAACTTGTAGCCACCATAGCATGTGCAGGTGAGATCCCGACCATTTGTCCAACAAAACCAGTTTAAACGGTCGCGCATGGAACCTGCCGCACTGTATCACCTCGTAGGAGGCCATCATCTTGCCAAGCAAGCGGATACAAAGGTGAATAGGAGACCACACAAGGTTTCAGCACCATCCGGACCATAGATTGAATAGTCAAGGCCTTGTTCCTGGGAAGGTAAACCTTCTGAGACACCGTATCCAGGATCATCCCCAGGAACTGAATTCTCTGAGACATTCCAAGTGAGATTTCTGGAGACTGAGTATCCATACGTGCTCCATAAGCAAACGAGTAGTCAAGTCGATGCTGTGCAGAAGCTGTTCCCTGGACACCACCTTTATCAGGAGATCGTCCAGGTATGGAATTATTTGTACACCCCTCATGCACAGTTGTAGCATCATTTTCGCCATAACCTTTGTGAATACCCTTGGGTCTGTGGAGAGACAGAAGGGTAAGGCCTGAAACTACTAATGCTGGTCCATAATCGCGAACCTGAGGAACGCTTGATGAGGGGGCCAAATTGGGATATGCAGGTATGTGTCCTTTATATCTAGGGACACCAGAAACTCCCCCTTCTCCAGATTCGCTATCACTGCTCTTAGAGATTCCATCTTGAATTTGAACACCCGAAGATCCGGGTTCAGGGATTTTAGATTCAAGATCGGTCTTACTGAGCCATCCGGCTTCAGAACCACAAAGAGACTCGTGTGAAACCCATTTGTGTGCACCTGAGGCGACACTGGAACAGTAACTCCTGTAGAGAGCAGTTTTTGCACTGCCTGCAGTAAGGAAACCCTGGCTTCCTGTGAAGCTGGTAAGCCTGACCTGAAGAATCAGACAGGAGGGAGTTCCTGGAATTCCAGCCGGTATCCTATGTCAGGATACGGAGCCTTACCGCCGGCGGGTGCTCCCGCCGGTTGCCGTCTCAGTGGTTGGCGCGGCTGCAGGGAGCTGCTGGCGGCGAGTCCAGCTGGACGGGTGTGCGGCTTCCGAGGGCCGGGAGTCTGGAGATCCGGACCCTGCGGTGGGCATTGCTGCGGTAAGGTCCTCTAGTGGTGACACAGCATTAGTGTGTCATAGGCCAGAGCTGGGCTAAAGCTGTGTGCTACAGCTGAGTATGTCTCCTGTGCTGGGGGCAGCCATGTTGGAGACCAGAGAATTGCCAATGAAGTTCCCAGTCTGTGTTCAGCCAATCCTTTGTGATCTCCCCTTACAAAAGGGGGCTGGCCCAGAGGGAGAGTGCTAGTGCTTCAAGTCACCTCCTTGTGAAAGGTTCTCCAGCTCTGTGCTCCCAGGTTGCTTCAGGTGCCCTGGTCCTGGTTGCTCTCACCTATCGGTTACCTAACACTGCTGCAGTCCTGCCGTCTAAGTCCGTCGCCACTCGTGGAAGCGCTCGCGGGGTCCAAGGTCATAGAGGAGCTTCAGGTGCTAACAGTGGTTCCCGTGGACGTCTTTCAATTACAAACCAGTCTCCACTTCTTCAAAGTCCTTCAGCCTCGTCTTTCAATTACAAACCACAGTCTCCACGTCTTCAAAGTCCTTCAGCCTCGTCTTTCCATTACAAACCAGTCTCCACTTCTTCAAAGTCAAAGTTCTTCAGCCTCGTCTTTCAATTACAAACCACAGTCTCCATTTCTTCAAAGTCAAAGTTCTTCAGCCTCGTCTTTCAATCATAAACCACAGACTTTCAGTTCTTCTTTACCGGAGTTCTTCAACGTCACTCTTCAAGTCATTTAAACATAGACTCTAGTTCTTTCATCCAGTTTCTTCAATTTCTCCAATATTCGTGTATAGCCTACTATTCATTAAAACTACAGTTATTTCCCCACGGAGTCCTCCTTTTCTTTATGTACTCCTGCCAACGCTAACACTTAGTAAGGCCTCCACCCCATGAGGAGGAATTACATTCAGCCACCTCGTTTACTCTCCTCACAGGCAGCTGTCCCTTCAGCCAAAACTCGGTTGTTGGAACCCCAACTTACGCCGAGCGTGACATCCTAGGGTTATGAGGTCCCAAGGATCCCGGCAGTACTCTGCCCATTTGTGGGTGAAGTGTTGAAGAGCGAGCACCTACGTGAAAGTCGCCTTGCTGCTGGGGCCAACCGGCACGCGAAGGGCTTCGTGGAAGAGGATCTTGAGGCCTGGTCTGCAGGTCCAGCAGCAGCTAGTTTACGGGACTTACAGCAAAATCCTCTAGCAGCATTGGAGGCACCTCTGGCCCTGCCTCTTAATCTGGCCACCTGAAAGGACTGCAGGGAGGGTGCAGGATAGGGATGCCTGGCAGGTGGTGGAGCAGACAACAGATATGTAGATTTACCTGCAGTCGCCTGAGATATCTACTTGTTCAGTTCTTCCCCAAACAAGGCATCACCTGTAAAAGGAAGGTTTTCAACTTTTTTGGAATCAGTATCCGCTAGGCATTGACGCAGCCACAGGGCTGTACGAGCCTATACTGCCATTGCAGTGGTACGGCCATTAATGATTCTAAGTTCCTTAACAGCCTCACTCAAAGTTTGCAGCATCCTGAATGTGTTGTAGTAATGTAACAATCTCTTCTTGAGGTAGTGTGAGCAACCCTTTCAAAATTTCATCAGACCATTTTACCATGGCTCTAGAAATCCAGCCGCATACTATGATAGGGCGTCGGGCTACACCTGCTGCAGTATAAATTGATTTAAGAGTGGTTTCAATTTTGCGATCAGCTGAGTCTCTAAGGGAAACTGCCCCAGGTACAGGTAAAACTATCTTACGTTACAGCCTGGACACAGAGGTATCCACTGTCGGCAAGGTTTCCCAGACTCCAGACTTTCCTATCCGCTGTGGGGAAAAGGAATGTATTTAACAACCATTTGGGGGTAATACATTTCTTTTCAGGATTAATCCGTGCTTCTCTAGAGACCGGGAAGGTTGCAGAGGACTTTGGCTTCACATTAAAATGTTCTTCCTCCTTATTAGGGATATCAAGCACATCTCTAATGGCATAAATGAGGGCTTCAACACCCGCGGACAGGGAATCATCCTCGTCCACCTCAGCCTCTCCCTCATCAAGCTCTGGTAGTTCAGAATCAGATTGTGACAATTTAGGGAAAGTGCGTTTGTGAGAGACCAACAGGGGGGACTGAAGAGCCTGTCTGTGTTCGGCAGAAGTTACCATAAACGTGTCCATAGTTTGTTTCAGGGCTTGCCTTTCTTGCTTAGCCGTAGCTAACGCTGAATTAATATTGGAAGTCATAGTTTTAAATGATTCCATCCACTCTGGTACCTGCACATCACTACTTTGTGAAGGAATTGAGCATTGGGTACACATAAGTGATCCCTGTGAGGAAGGTGTAAACCAGACTTATTAGCAGACATGCTTGAGCAGAAAGTACACAGATTAGTATGATAAACACAGCAATATTAGTGAGATATGCACACTAACCCCCAAATCCGTGTGCAGCCTATGCAGCAGCAGGAAATGGTGCCTTTTGGCTTCTGGTCCTGCTCTCCGGAAGCCCCGCCCCCATAATGGTGCACGGTTCCTGCATTATTTTTATGTTGGCTCTGCATATAGTGTGTGTAAAACGAGAGTATATAGCCCCTGTTTACTGTTGCCAGTCTGGGTACTCAGTGTGCCCCCCGGGCCGAACACTGTCCCTCATGTCACCATCGTGCACTGGGGACCCGCTAACCGAATTACCGGTGTAACACTCACCGTACCGCATCTATCTTCGGCATCTGTTAAGGGGTGGCGGCATGCTGCCGGCGTGGGCTCACCCTCTGGGAGTGTGAGAACATCTCAGTGTCCTGTCAGCTGGGATGACGAACCATTAACTTTAAGGAAGTTGGTTCGGTCGCCACCTCAAGTCCCACGACGCAGGCAGACTGGTTGCCAACCAGTGTGCCTGAAAATAATAAACTAAAATACATTTCTGAAGAAAATTCTCTGGAGAGCAACAGAATGCACCCGGCTCCTTGGGCACATTTTCTAAACTGAGTCTGCTAGGAGGGGCATAAGGGGGAGGAGCTAGCACACACTATTAGTTTCTTAAAGTGCCAGGCTCCAGTGGACCTGATCTATACCCGAGTATCCACTAGGAGATAAGAGTAAAAATGTTTAAAAACACAACACACCCCCAAAAAATTTTGTGCAACGACCTTTTGATTGTCGACAATTTGACCCTGTCAACCTTTGTACTGGCGACCTAATGACTGCCTATCTTTTTAATGTCTATTTCCTGTATCAAAACCGATTTACTGTGACACTAGTTAAACCTGTGACTGGGCGGGCTTACTCTTCCACCTGTTACAGGGCAGGCTTATTCTTTCTGCGTACACGTGGTATGATGGCCAGTGCTCCTCTCCACAGGGATGTAGTCAGAATGTTGACATGTTAAACAATGGTATTCAACCATTTCAGCATAGTGAATGTCGACAAATCATACCACACACACTCTACATACTGTAGAGCACAGCGCCAGTAACCGTCTCCACACGCAGCACAACGGCCAATGTCACCAACATCATTCACAATATAGCAGCTACTGGACCTGCCCACATCCCATACACAGCCACACTCTCATGTAAGTGAAGTCCTCTGTACGCCATTTGGCAAAAGAAACCTCAGGTGACGCCATCACGCTGAGTAACAGTGCAGTCTATTTTCCCTACACTCAGACGTCTGTAAGTGCTGGCTGTGCGCAACTGCTGGCTTCCCTATTTGATCTGTGTTCCAGAAAGTCTGAGTTCTGCAATGGAAGGTAAACAATGTTTTTGAGAACAATCCATCGTCATGTCTTTATGTATATACGGCTGTGTGTGTGCCAGATCAAATAGAGCACAAACGGGTATTATTATATGGAATAGTTCCTGCACAAGATACAGTCTTATTTGCTTTCTTCTTCTTGTTCTGTAAATTCATTGTTTGACAAAATGTGAATTTTCTGGTCATACAGGTTACAGAAGACATTTTATTGCCCGTTTGAACCACACAATCAGTAATATCACTACTTCCTACCTAGGGAACAGATAGGCAGTATTGTTCATGCCCATAAAATCACTGGTGTACAGGTGACATACACAGAAGATGTCGGTATTCCTTTAAATATATCTTTATTTTTTTAGATACTTAAAACTTTTACTTGTTATTTCATCAAACATTTTTCCAATGTACCTAGTCTTGTATTGTTCCAGACCAAACAGTGGTTTCCCCAGTATTTGCAGTAATGCACACTTTATTTGTAAAACAATACACTATGAACAATGTTCTACATTCATAGCATGCCAGACATCTGTCATCGCCGGGCGGTAGGAGGGAGAATGACGCGTTTTGCCAGGATCAGGAGTTAAAGGAAGTGCTGTATACATGCTTATTCACAAAGAAGTGCTAGAAATAGGGGCAATAGATGAATTGTGTTGTGAGTAAATAACTACAGAAACTATTTTACATTCTGTGTGGTTGGTCCAGTTTCTCTGCAGGTTCCAGTACTACTTGTCATACAAAACTGAGCATTTTCTATTATCACCCAAACATGGAAATTACTTTTGGCTGCAGACTTTTAATTAAAAATATAAAGCAGTGCTTATCAAACTCAGTCCTCAAGGCATACGGACAGTTCAGGCTTTAAGGATAGCCATGCTTCAGCACAGATGGTTAAATGAAAATGACTGAGGTACTAATTGAGTTGCATGTGTCAAGCATGGATAGCCTTAAAGCAGGCATGTCCAAACTGCGGCCCTCCAGCTGTTGTGAAACTACATATCCCAGCATGCCCTGACACAGTTTTGCGGTCAGAGAATGCTAAAGCGGTGTCAGGGCATGCTGGGATGTGTAGTTTCTCAACAGCTGGAGGGCCGCAGTTTGGACATGCCTGCTAAAGCCTTGACAATTAGTATGTCTAGAGAGCAGTGTTTGAGTAGCAGCGATTTAAAGGAACACTGAATGCACCGGTCGGCACATGCAGACCAGTAACCTAGATTAAACATCATTTAATGTCAGCCACTATTAGAGCCAGGTTATACTAAATCCATCAATGGTGGTATTAATGGATGGATACAGGTTACACCGAAAATGCCAATGCTAGCACAAGTGGAGTCCAGAGACAGTCGCTCCTGAGGAAGCTGGATTACACTGCTACCAGTGAAACGCGTTGAGCTTATTCATCTACCTGGATATCACTCCCATACCCATTTCTGGGACTGTCTAAACCTTGGCTTTAAATGGACACTTCCAACCACTGAGGACACTTTGCAAACAAAGACCCGATCCATTGCTACAGCTAGCAATGGACTCATCCTAAAGCTGATGCCATCATATCACACTGTGGATTCGGTAACTACCTTTGTGTTCCAGTGTATGCTATTTGGAGACTGTCCTAGCTCTAAGGATTCATACAGAACAATTAAGGGGAGTTGAAAAATCATCTTTTATCCAGTGAGATAATATTATCTGCAAGTGCCATATTTATGGGTAATAGGAATCGATTCCTGTATTTTTAAATGTTATAATAAATCTGTTATATAATTTTATCAAAGCAAACCGTCTTATTATTCTCAGCCAGCGCTGGTATACTGTTTTTTAATCTCTCTATCATCCCCAGTCCGGGACGTGATATTCTTTCTATAGAAGTGAAAAACCTTATATAATCAGAAAATGGATCCTGTGCCTCTCCAGCTGTTGCAGAAGAAACAGGGCCCAGTATATTGCTGTAAATACTTGTAGACCCAAGCAGCGGAAGAGCCACGGGTTGTGCTGAAACTGGAACTGAGCAGCAGCACCTAATTATCCGACTCTGTGAAGGTGTGCAGAGTTATAGGCCCTACACACATGCCGATTTGTTTGAAAGATATGAACGATCGCGTTCATAAATGAACGAGAACTCGTTCATATCTTTCAGTGTGGAGGCTCCAGCAATGAACGATGCGCGGCCCCGCGCTTGTTCATCGCTGGTCCCCCGTCGGCTGTACATGCAGGCCAATATGGATGATCTCGTCCATATTTGCCTGCACTTCAATGGAGCCGCGTGACGGGGGGAGTAAAGAAACGTCACCCCCCCCCCCCCCCGCCGGGTCGTCCGTCGGCCGTATCCGCCGTCGGGCAGCTCGGCGGCGGATCGGCATGTCTGTAGGGCCCTTTAGTGGAATAACCAGTTACCCGTGGTACATTACCACTGGTAATGTACCCCCCATCATGTGACCACTGCCAGGGGGCAGATAAAGGGGGGGGAAGGGGTGTGGGTCACCGCGAGGCCTTGGCTTCCCTGCCGGGGGTCCAAGAGCTGTGTGCCGGCTCCCGCGCTGCGGTGCCCTCCCTGCATTCCCAACCTGCTGCTGTTGACACTGCGGTTATCTGGGGTTTCCACGGAAAAAGCCCCGTTTTGCTGTTTCTACTGAAAACACACAGGTTTCACTGAAAGCCATTTTTTTTAAAGGGTTGATCCAAATTGGATAGCCCGTAAAAAAAAATATCAGTGAAACATCAGGAAAAAAAAAGTGCATTTTTCGCACCCGATGTTGTTTAACCTCCAACTGGATATCCCCCTTAGTCATGGTGTGCACACAAAGCTTGTGTACATTCAGTGAGTAATGCGTGCAGGTCAGCGTACAGGAGTAAGTGCACAAGTTTGCATGGTGACACTATTGATGCTGTGACAAGTCTCTTCATCATCATCGCCATGTAAACAAAATAACAGCTGTGGGCATTAGTTTCTTTTGTGTGGGCATTTTTTTCTTATAGCATAGAAAGAGCTACTGCAATTAACTTAAGGTTATCACATCAGCCACAGGCTCCTGCAACAATTGCTCTTACTGACGTATTGGTGAGGCCCTGCATCAAACACATCTACGCACCCTAACTGCACATTGTATATATGACAATGCCGCTTCCCATGCCAGGTGTGCCTCTGATTGGAAATGTAGATATTATAAGGATGTGTGAACAATTCTCTGAACAGGCGCAGTGTAAAAATATGCAGACAATGCTCTGCAAATAGGTACATGTTCAATTCTGCTCTTCATGCATAAAATGGTGTTCCAATGGATAGGTCGACTAGGTCAAAAGGTGAAAGGTAGACCGTGGTTAACTGCCAATTAGTAAAAAAAAAAAAAACAACACCTCAGAAAATATATTTTTTTTTTTTTTAAATAAGTGAATTAGGTGAACATGTATTTAAACTTATCCAAATGATTTTCTTACAAAAAAACCCTGTAAATTATTGTTTCCCCCAAAAAACATTGAATCGTCACCACCGATTTCCCCAGTGGCTGCTCATCGGAGCTGTGACAGGTACACACTGGGGGGCGCTGAGGTGGCTACTCCTCTGTGCAGCCGGCTAGGTGTGGGGTTTTGCTGTGCTGACCAATCAACAGCACAGCAGACACTGGGGGAGGGTGCAGGGAGGTCCCTCTGTGATTGGCGGCTGCTAGCTAGATGGTTATTATCTGGCAGCCAGCCAAATCAGCGCGACAATATCCTCACTTTACAGCAGCCTGACCTCACACAAAAGTGTTCGCTGCCCCATAGGGTAGAGAGCACTTTTGTGCAAATCTGTCATCCAGCCAGCTTGGCGAAGGGTGCTGTTGCCAGCAATTGCATTTCCCCCACAGTGTGTTGCAATTCAGACGCATATGCAAATGGCTTGAAATCACCAAAGGCATCCGTTTCTACAGACAAACATTTGCAAGAAACATCATTAAAAAGTTGCTCTGACTATTTGGCATTATTTAAGAAAAAGTGTCCCACATACCAATTTTATTGGATAAATAAACCGACATGTAAGCAATATATCCTATAACACGCTTAAAAATTAAAACTAAATGTATATCTATAATCACGTTACATATTACAGGCAGTCATAGAAGTATTTGAAAAACCGCTGTGAACATAGATTGTCTTGTGTCACTAGTAGTGACAGCACTCACGTTATCACTGAAAGGGACATCATAGTGTCAGCTCCTAGGCGGCAGGAGCAACCATTGTAGAAATGATTAAAAAAAAAAATATCAATCAGCATAAACTATCCGTATAGCGTTAGGACATAGGAAATCGGCCTCTTACACTGAGTGTTCTAAAACATATGTCTATTCTTTTGTATTTAGTTCCATGCTTAGGAGCTCGGTCCTCATAGTCTCCTATGGCAGTAGAAGAAACAGTGCCCCCTGCAGGCTGAGACCAGCGGTATTCTGACTGATCATTCGGTCACGTAGTGCACACTGCAGCCTGTGGATAAAAGAAAACATACGGATCCCATGCAGTCCATGTGTGACACACGGCTACTATTGCTGGTGCTTTGTTCGTTTTATAGGTGGGCTATTGGCAAACGTCCCATTCTTAGCACTGTCAGTGCCGCCGCCGCCGCCGCCGTCCTCCTCCTCATCATCATCCCCCTCTTCGTCATCCTCTTCATCATCAACTTTTCAAAGATAAAAGGTCACTCAGTATCAGTCATCCCAATAAATCAGAATTTACAGTAATTTTATTTGCAGCTGTAGACATTCCTTCCATACACGTTTCTAAGGAACTGCCCTGAATCCTAGGAAACTGTCACTGACGTCTGTAGTACAGGAGCACACCTCGTTCTTGCTAAAATCAGTTTGAGGACTTTGATATAATAGTCTTGTAAATAAAGTAAAAAGTCTGCATTGTAATAAAAAGATTTTACTTACCGGTAAATCTATTTCTCGTAGTCCGTAGTAGATGCTGGGAACTCCGTAAGGACCATGGGGAATAGACGGGCTCCGCAGGAGACATGGGCACTTTAAGAAAGAATTTAGATTCTGGTGTGCTCTGGCTCCTCCCTCTATGTCCCTCCTCCAGACCTCAGTTAGAGAAACTGTGCCCGGAAGAGCTGACAGTACAAGGAAAGGATTTTGGGAATCCAGGGTAAGACTCATACCAGCCACACCAATCACACCGTATAACTTGTGATAACTTTACCCAGTTAACAGTATGAACAATCACAGAGCATCAGATAAACCCTGATGCAACTATAACATAACCCTTATTTAAGCAATAACTATATACAAGCATTGCAGAAGTCCGCACTTGGGACGGGCGCCCAGCATCCACTACGGACTACGAGAAATAGATTTACCGGTAAGTAAAATCTTATTTTCTCTAACGTCCTAGTGGATGCTGGGGACTCCGTATGGACCATGGGGATTATACCAAAGCTCCCAAATGGGCGGGAGAGTGCGGATGACTCTGCAGCACCGAATGAGCAAACACAAGGTCCTCCTCAGCCAGGGTATCAAACTTGTAGAACTTTGCAAAGGTGTTTGAACCTGACCAAGTAGCCGCTCGGCAAAGCTGTAATGCCGAGACCCCTCGGGCAGCCGCCCAAGAAGATCCCACCTTCCTTGTGGAATGGGCCTTAACTGATTTAGGCAGCGGCAACCCAGCCGCAGAATGAGCCTGCTGAATCGTGTTACAGATCCAGCGAGCAATAGTTTGCTTTGAAGCATGCGCCCCAAGCTTGTTGGAAGCATACAGGATAAACAAAGATTCTGTTTTCCTGACCTTAGCCGTTCTGGCTACATAAACCTTCAAAGCCCTGACCACATCCAGTGACTCGGAATCCTCCAAGTCAGTAGTAGCCACAGGCACCACAATAGGTTGGTTTATATGAAAGGATGAAACCACTTTCGGGCAGAAATTGTGGGCGGGTCCGCAATTCTGCTCTATCCGCATGGAAAACCAGATAAGGGCTTTCATGTGACAAAGCCGCCAATTCTGACACACGCCTAGCCGAAGCCAAGGCTAATAGCATGACCACCTTCCACGTGAGATATTTTACTTCCACCGTTCTGAGTGGTTCAAACCAGTGTGATTTCAGGAAACTCAACACCACGTTAAGATCCCAAGGTGCCACTGGAGGCACAAAAGGGGGCTGAATATGCAGCACTCCCTTTACAAACGTCTGAAATTCAGGCAGAGAAGCCAGTTCTTTTTGAAAGAAAATGGATAAGGCCGAAATCTGAACCTTAATGGAACCCAATTTAAGGACCAAAGTCACTCCCGACTGTAGGAAGTGAAGGAAACGGCCCAGCTGGAATTCCTCCGTAGGGGCATTCCTGGCCTCACACCAAGCCACATATTTTCGCCATATACGGTGATAATGTTGAGCAGTCACATCCTTCCTAGCCTCTATCAGCGTAGGAATGACCTCATCCGGAATGCCTTTTTCTGCTAGGATCCGGCGTTCAACCGCCACGCCGTCAAACGCAGCCGCGGTAAGTCTTGGAACAGACAGGGCCCCTGTTGCACAAGTCCTGTCTTAGAGGCAGAGGCCACGGGTCCTCTGTGAGCATTTCTTGCAGATCTGGATACCAAGTCCTTCTTGGCCAATCCGGAACAATGAGTATTGTTCTCACTCCTCTTTTTCTTATGATTCTCAGCACCTTGGGTATGTGAGGAAGAGGAGGAAATACATAGACCGACTGGAACACCCACGGTGTTACCAGTGCGTCCACAGCTATCGCCTGAGGGTCTCTTGACCTGGTGCAATATCTCTGCAGCTTTTTGTTGAGGCGGGATGCCATCATGTCCACCTGTGGCAGTTCCCACCGACTTGCAATCTGCGTGAAGACTTCTTGATGAAGTCCCCACTCTCCCGGGTGGAGGTCGTGCCTGCTGAGGAAGTCTGCTTCCCAGTTGTCCACTCCCGGAATGAACACTGCTGACAGTGCTAGCACGTGATTCTCCGCCCAGCGAAGTATTCTGGTGGCTTCTACCATCGCCACCCTGCTCCTTGTGCCGCCTTGGCGGTTTACATGAGCCACTGCGGTGATGTTGTCTGACTGAATCAGAACCGTTTGGTCGCGAAGCAGGGACTCCGCTTGACGTAGGGCGTTGTATATGGCCCTTAGTTCCAGGATGTTGATGTGAAGGCAAGTCTCCTGACTTGACCACAGCCCTTGGAAATTTCTTCCCTGTGTGACTGCCCCCCACCCTCGGAGGCTTGCATCCGTGGTCACCAGGACCCAGTCCTGAATGCCGAATCTGCGACCTTCGAGAAGGTGAGCACTCTGCAGCCACCACAGGAGAGACACCCTGGCCCTGGGGGATAGGGTGATTAACCGATGCATCTGAAGATGTGATCCGGACCACTTGTCCAGTAAGTCCCATTGGAAGGTCCTCGCATGGAACCTGCCGAAGGGAATGGCCTCGTATGATGCCACCATCCTTCCCAGGACTCGAGTGCAGTGATGCACTGACACCTGTTTTGGTTTTAATAGATTCCTGACCAGTGTCATGAGCTCCTGAGCTCCCTCTATCGGGAGATAAACCCTTTTCTGGTCTGTGTCTAGGATCATGCCTAGGAGAGGCAGATGAGCTGTAGGAACCAACTGCGACTTTGGAATATATAGAATCCAGCCGTGTTGCCGTTACACTTCCAGAGAAAGTGATACGCTGTTCAGCAACTGCTCTCTTGATCTCGCTTTTATGAGGAGATCGTCCAAGTACGGGATAATAGTGACACCTTGCTTCCGCAGGAGCACCATAATTTCCGCCATTACCTTGGTGAATATTCTCGGGGCCGTGGAGAGACCAAACGTCTGAAATTGGTAATGACAATCCCGTACCGCAATTCTGAGGTACGCCTGATGAGGTGGATAAATGGGGACATGAAGGTATGCATCCTTTATGTCCAGAGTCACCATAAAATCTCCCCCTTTCAGGCTTGCAATGACCGCTCTTAGCGATTCCATCTTGAACCTTTTCAGGTATATGTTCAGGGACTTTAAATTCAATATGGGTCTGACCGAACCGTCCGGTTTCAGGACTACAACATGGTCGAATTGTTGAAGGAGGGGAACCTTGACCACCACCTGTTGAAGATACAATTTGTGAATTGCAGTTAACACTGTTTCCCTCTCATGGGGGGAAGCCGGCAGGGCCGTCGGTGAGGGGGCATCTCCTCAAAGTCCAGCTTGTATCCCTGAGACACAATATCTATTGCCCAGGGATCTAACGGGGAGTGAACCCACTTGTGGCTGGAACTTACGAAGGCGTGCCCCCACCAGGCCTAGCTCCGCCTGTGGAGCCCCAGCGACAAGCGGTGGATTTTGTAGAGGCCGGGGAGGACTTCTGTTCCTGGGAACTAGCTGTGTTGTGCAGCTTCTTTCCTCTGCCTCTGGCAAGAAAGGACGCACCTCAGACTTTCTTGTTTCTTTGTTCGAAAGGCTGCATTTGATAATGTCGTGCTTTCCTAGGCCGTGCAGGAATATAGGGCAAAATATCAGAATTACCAGCTATAGCTGTGGAGACCAGGTCCGAGAACCCTTCTCCACACAATCCTCAGCCTTCCATATGCCTCTTAAGTCGGCATCATCTGTCCATTGCATATTCTACAGGACACGTCAAGCAGAAATCGACATAGCTTTGACTCTAGGACCCAGTAGACTCATGTCTCTTCTTTGGGCATGTTATATATATATATATATATATATATATATATATATATATATATATATATATCTCTTATAGACAGCATCTTTAATATATATATATATATATATATATATATATATATATATATATATATATATATATATATATATATACATACATATACACATATATATACACACACTAGGGTTTCAATCTCTGCTGATAAGGTGCCTGTCCACGCTGCCACAGCGCTATAATCCCATGCCGACACAATCGCCGGTCTGAGTAGTGTACCAGAATGTGCACGCTATCTGCAGGATCCCTGAGGATAGCTGTTACGTCAGGGCTACTTTTTGGACAAACGTGACACCCTAGGGGAAGATTCCCATCGTATCCTGGCCCTAGTAGGGAAAGGATACTCTCTGAGAATTCTTTGTGGGAAACTGCAGTCTCTTGTCTGGAGATTCCCGTTCTTTTTCATCATGAGAGGAGGGAAATTTACCTCAGCTTTCTTCCCCTTAAACATGTGTACCCTTGTGTCAGGGACAGATGAGTCATCAGTGATATGCAAATCATCTTTTATTACAATAATCATATATTGAATACTTATCTGCCATTTTGGCTGTAACTTTGCATTATCGTAGTCGACACTGGAGTCAGACTCTGTGTCGATATCAGTGTCTATTATTTTGGATAGTGATCATTGAGAGACTCTGAAGGTCTCTGCGATATAGGGACAGACATGGTTAGATTCCCTGTCTGTTCTCTAAGCTTTTGTGCAATAAATTCACCTTAGCACTTAATTACACATATCCAAACAGGTGTCGGCGTTGTCGACGGAGACACCCTCTCACGCACATTTGCTCCATCTCCTCCTTAGGGGAGCCTTTTACCTCAGACATGTCGACACACACGTACCGACACACCACACACTCAGGGAATGCTCATCTGAAGACAATTCCCCCATAAGGCCCTTTGGAGAGACCAAGAGAGAGTATGCCAGCACAAACCCCAGCGCTATTAACCCAGGAATAACACAGTAACTTAATGTTAACCCAGTAGCTGCTGTTTATATTGATTTTTGCACCTAATTATGTGCCCCCCTCTCTTTTTACCCTCTTCTACCGTGCATCTGCAGGGGAGAGGCTGGGGAGCTTCCTCTCAGCGGTGCTGTGGAGAAAAAACATGGCGCTGGTGAGTGCTGAGGAAGAAGCCCCGCCCCCTCGACGGCGGGCTTCTGTCCCGCTTTCATGTACAATTTTTGGCGGGGGCTCATACATATATACAGTGCCCAACTGTATATATGCAAACTTTTGCCATAGAGGTCTCTAATTGCTGCCCAAGGCGCCCCCCCCCCCCCCCTGCACCCTTACAGTGACTGGAGTATGTGGGTGTAGTGTGGGAGCAATGGCGCACAGCTGCAGTGCTGTGCGCTACCTCAGTGAAGACTGGAGTCTTCTGCCGCCGATTTCGAAGTCTTCTTGCTTCTTTCACCCGGCTTCTGTCTTCCGGCTCTGCGAGGGGGACGGCGGCGCGGCTCCGGGATCGGACGACGAGGGTGAGATCCTGTGTACGATCCGTCAGTAGCTAATGGTGTCCAGTAGCCTAAGAAGCAGGACCTATCTGCAGAGAGTAGGGCTGCTTCTCTCCCCTCAGTCCCACGATGCAGGGAGTCTGTTGCCAGCAGAGCTCCCTGAAAATAAAAAAACCTAACAAAATACTTTCTTATAGCAAGCTCAGGAGAGCTCACTAAACAGCACCCAGCTCATCCGGGGCACAGATTCAAACTGAGGTCTGGAGGAGGGACATAGAGGGAGGAGCCAGAGCACACCAGAATCTAAATTCTTTCTTAAAGTGCCCATGTCTCCTGCGGAGCCCGTCTATTCCCCATGGTCCTTACGGAGTCCCCAGCATCCACTAGGACGTTAGAGAAATTGTGTTTAGTACTGTACATAGAGTAAGTGATGACTCCTACTGTATGGATGGGATTGTGTTTCTGCAACATACACATGAAACAAAGATCTCAACTGTCAGTTTTCATTATAATAAAAAGTGTATGAGTTGGGGGAACATCTATGATTATAGGTGTACAGGGTAACTCTGTAACCATAAAGCATGAACCTAAACTATTACTATGAGTAGAAGATAAATCAGTCTTCATGGTTATGGTTCTAATGCAATGCACTTTGCTATACCAGGTTTGTTACTGGTGTCTCTGAAATGGTGTCTCTGAAATAACCAAGTGTAAATCAGGTGCATTCTGAGAATCATTTATTAGGGAAGCTGGGTGTATAGTAGTGTTCACTCTAAGCTTCTTTCGCAGGGCGCTGCGCCCTGCCCCTTTTCTGAGTGACAGAAAGCGCCCTGCCCGTTTGTGCCCGCCCTGCTAATCCCCAAAGGACTGCCTTCTCCCCGCGCCAGCGCCGTCACTTCTCCCCCCGCCGCACTGTTACTCCTCCCTCCGCCGCGCTGATAGCTCTCAGTTGAAGGTGGAGACAGGGTCAGCGTGCAGCGGGGAGGAGCAGCCAATCAGAGCCTGCGGTGTCTCCCACCCGTCAGTCCTCCGACATGGTTTGAAATTCCCCCTCACCACGGCACGGCGCGGCCACGGCCATTCCCCCTCACTACGGCGACCTGGGCTCCGCCGTCAGCATCAAGAGACTGGACCCGCTGACCCGGCACAGCGCCCTCCTCCGCAACGGTGAGTGCTGCTCTGCATCTGCCCGTCCTCCCAGTGCTCTCTCCCTGGTGCAGTGTGCCTCAGTGCTCTCTCCCTGGTGCGGTGTGCCTCAGTGCTCTCTCCCTGGTGCGGTGTGCCTCAGTGCTCTCTCCCTGGTGCGGTGTGCCTCAGTGCTCTCTCCCTGGTGCAGTGTGCCTCAGTGCTCTCTCCCTGGTGCAGTGTGCCTCAGTGCTCTCTCCCTGGTGCAGTGTGCCTCAGTGCTCTCTCCCTGGTGCAGTGTGCCTCAGTGCTCTCTCCCTGGTGCAGTGTGCCTCAGTGCTCTCTCCCTGGTGCAGTGTGCCTCAGTGCTCTCTCCCTGGTGCAGTGTGCCTCAGTGCTCTCTCCCTGGTGCAGTGTGCCTCAGTGCTCTCTCCCTGGTGCAGTGTGCCTCAGTGCTCTCTCCCTGGTGCAGTGTGCCTCAGTGCTCTCTCCCTGGTGCAGTGTGCCTCAGTGCTCTCTCCCTGGTGCAGTGTGCCTCAGTGCTCTCTCCCTGGTGCAGTGTGCCTCAGTGCTCTCTCCCTGGTGCAGTGTGCCTCAGTGCTCTCTCCCTGGTGCAGTGTGCCTCAGTGCTCTCTCCCTGGTGCAGTGTGCCTCAGTGCTCTCTCCCTGGTGCAATGTGCCTCAGTGTTCTCTCCCTTGTGCAATGTGTCTCAGTGCTCTCTCCCTGGTGCAATATGTATAACGTTCTCTACCTGTCGCAGTGTGTATAGGAGGTTCTACCTGGTGCAATGCGTATTAGGTGCACTACTGTGTGGTGTAATGTGAATTGCCACTATTATGTGGCCACGCCCCTTCCCCACGAAGCAACGCCCCTAAATTTCGGCGCGCACTGTCCATTCTTTAACCTATTGGATGAGAGCACCAAGCATTATAGTATGTACCTAATTTTGCCCTTCTAACTTAAAAATGTGCCCTCCTGAATAAAAAATGTGCCCTACCCGTGATCAGCACCCTGCCCTAAAAAAACAACAAAGTTAAAATGCAGCTTACAGTAGTTTAATGGTAATGAGATGCGCGACTCTGCGGAGACCTTTCAGTACGAGGTCACCTGGACGTGGTGGGCAAGCCGTTATTTATGGCCATAACTAAGTGAAGAACCTCGCTCAAAATGTTTAATTTTATTGCAATGATTATTATTAATAAATTGGTAGTGTTTGTATTGTGCACCTGCAACCTTGTCTTTGTATGAAGTAGTTTAAGGGTGTCGGCAATTTAACTGTAAATATGCTAATAGTTATATTACTGACACCATTAAAATGCTGTTAGCTCCAATTTCAATTTGCTAGTATACTGGTGCTGACACACCACTGCAGGTAGACATTCTGAATGCAGATATGCAGAAAGCATACTGTTTATCCCTTATGATAAATGTAGGCTACATGGGACACAGGCTGAGTAACTCTAAACGGGTAGACAGTTGTCAGTATCTAAACCACTATCACCAGCTCAGAATTGGTGTTAAGAGGGGAGTTGTGCAAGTGCCCGTTCTACCAGGGGCCCACTGTATCAGGTACCCCTAATTTTTCTGGTGGGTGCTGCTAACCCTTCCTGTCGGCCTCTAACCCACTGGATATTCATGTACGGCAGTCAGTCTCATGCAGACATAGAGGCAGGGCCAATACTGTTCCCTGTCCTTGTCCACAGGATTGCGTTCTGAGGAGTGGAGCAATTACAGCTCTGCCTCCAGGCGCAGAAATGAGGGTATGGGTCGACAGTCATTACCATTAGGTCGACATGGGTTTTTGGACTTTTCTTGGTGTCGTTTTCTTCGTAAAGTGACGGCGAACCCCAATTAGTGCATCGCTTTGCTCACCATGCTCCGGGCAAGGTGCCTCACTCAGCACAGGTAACCGTTCCCAATTGCAGTCCACGTGGATCGTCAAGTATGAAAAAGTCCAAAAAAATGGGGGGGGGGAAAGAAAAAAAAAGGTGTGAAAAACTCGTGTCGACCTTTTGACCTGTCAACCTAGTACATGTCGACCTAATGACCATGTCGACCTTCAGTGGTCAACCTAATGACTCAACCTAAGGGCCGCATCCCCAGAAATGAAGCAGACGATGATGTTAAGTTGTACGATGGTTGCTGCATTCCTACACTCACAAAGGAGCATGTTTCAGATCTGCCTGTTTCAGCTCCCGTACTAATCTGAAGGGGCCTTAGTAAGAAGAGAGGAGACAGCACCAGCTAAGCAAGTTTAAGTATAAATACTCACAAGCCCAAATAGCAGTAGACAGATGAGGAGGAACCCAAGATCACATGGACTGTCTATGCTGCCAGGCAGACTCTGCACCCCCAATAGAGCAGCATTTAGCAAATCCAGCTCTCGAGAAATACTAACAGGGTTGGTTCTAAATCGGAGTGGGAGATGGGACCTTCTGACGTCACTAGGGGAGGAGACACGTCACCAGGGGCAGGAGCTACGGCCGAACAAGGTACCCGAAAAGTACGCTTGCCACGCTTCGGGCTCGGTGGCTCGCCACCTGATTACTAAAGGTAATAGTTGGCGGCGTGGATAGTAGAGGAACTATCCCGCTGGCCTAGCTCCTCCCCATTGTGTCGTGGCTCCTCCCCCTGACGTATAAGGTCCCTTAGGCCACTTGAATCTAGGCCACTTGAATCTAGCATCTACCATACTAACAGTGCATGCTTTCCAGATCTCAGTAGCACAATAATTAGCTCCCCTCCTCCTGAGTATACTTAACTTGATCAGGAAAGTGGGTCCCTCCTGCTCCGCAGCGCCATCTTCCCAGTGATAACTTTGAGAAGATGGCACCACACAGTGAAATCTACTGAGTGTTTGCTCCCTAGGGCACATGCACTATCCTCCCGAATATCAATGGGAAGATGGCACCAGTCGAGGAGGAGGGACCTACTTCCCGGACCAAGATAAGATGCTGTTGCACAATTCACTCCCCCGAACCCCTGATCTGACCAGCTCCCCTATGTGAAGCAACTAGTTTCTGAGCAAATTTATTTTCTGGTAGGGAATGGTGATCACGCCCCCTGCTCAGGCCACGCCTCCATGCAGTACCCAGGCCCGGCGGTGCTCTCTGCGGCCCGGGTAATACGTATACCTAGAGATCTGGGAAACATGCGCTGTTAGGGGTCCGAGGACTGGAGTTAGGAAACACTGCTACATGGAGACTATGGGACCGGTAGTTCCAGAACAAGCTCAGCCCCCTGCCGGACAGCAGAAGTGTAAGAAATGGGGTGCTGATGTGTGGTCAACAGATGGGACTGTACAGGGAACACGCCTATGGAACAGATGGGAGAGGTTCCCCGGGAAGAGCGGTGTATTAAGCGGGTCAGACCTGCGCTGCGGGCGGCTCCCTTCTCCTGTACCACCAGCTGGCTCAGCTCCGCCGACACCTCGCCCTGCAAACTCTCCAGGGCCCCCAGCAGCCCCTTCAGCGTCCGCTCACAGCACACTCGGAACGGACGACAGCTCCCTGCTCTGCCCGTCAGCTCCGCACTCAGTTCCATGCTGGTGCCCGTCGACGGCTGATTACGTCATTCCTTGGCGCCATCTTGAAGTCTGGCAAATAACCATCATTAGGCGCAGCTAAGTGACCTATGGGAGAAAGGCGACAGCGAGCAGTTGGTCCACGGCTAAGCCCCGCCCCCAGGCCGCCTGCTTGCGTGATTGGCTGGTCCGTTGCTAGGACAGCTCACTGGCGCCACACGCGAGATGCTGCCAGCGCTGACTAGTTCCGCCCGTCGCCAGCGGAAGTCAGTCTCCTCTCACTGGGCTGATGGCGGCAGAAGATGGGCAGCGGGAGAAGCTGAGCGCGGAAGAGGCTCATGCCGAGGACCCGGTGTTGTCTCTGCAGGATGTGCTGGAGGAGGACGATGCCCTGGAGAGTGAGGCCAGCGCCGTGCTGGCGGGGAGCGACGCCGAGAAGTGCTCTTACCCCGAGGTAATAAGGAGCTCCCCAAAAGCCTAACTCCTTCCATCCCTGCTCCTATGGTACCCAGAGATCCCTACCCCCACCATCTCCTGACTGGGATCCCCTAATACTGAGTACTACCCCCCCCCATCTCCTGACCGGGATCCCCTAATACTGAGTACTACCCCCACCATCTCCTGACTGGGATCCCCTAATACTGAGTACTACCCCCCCATCTCCTGACTGGGATCCCCTAATACTGAGTACTACCCCCCCATCTCCTGACCGGGATCCCCTAATACTGAGTACTACCCCCACCATCTCCTGACCAGGATCCCCTAATACGGAGTACTAGCCTGACCGGGGTCCCCTAATACTGAGTACTACCCCCACCATCTCCTGACCGGGATCCCTTAATACTGAGTACTACCCCCACCATCTCCTGACTGGGATCCCCTAATACGGAGTACTAGCCTGACCAGGATCCCCTAATACTGAGTACTACCCCCACCACCTCCTGACCGGGATCCCCTAATACTGAGTACTACCCCCACCATCTCCTGACCAGGATCCCCTAATACTGAGTACTATCCCCACCATCTCCTGACCGGGATCCCCTAATACTGAGTACTACCCCCACCACCTCCTGACCGGGATCCCCTAATACTGAGTACTACCCCCACCATCTCCTGACCGGGATCCCCTAATACTGAGTACTACCCCCACCATCTCCTGATCGGGATCCCCTAATACTGAGTACTACCCCCACCATCTCCTGACCGGGATCCCCTAATACTGAGTACTACCCCCACCATCTCCTGACCGGGATCCTCTAATACTGAGTACTACCCCCACCATCTCCTGACCGGGATCCTCTAATACTGAGTACTACCCCCACCATCTCCTGACCGGGATCCTCTAATACTGAGTACTACCCCCACCATCTCCTGACCGGGATCCCCTAATACTGAGTACTACCCCCACCATCTCCTGACCGGGATCCCCTAATACTGAGTACTACCCCCACCATCTCCTGACCGGGATCCTCTAATACTGAGTACTACCCCCACCATCTCCTGACCGGGATCCTCTAATACTGAGTACTACCCCCACCATCTCCTGACCGGGATCCCCTAATACTGAGTACTACCCCCACCATCTCCTGACCGGGATCCCCTAATACTGAGTACTACCCCCACCATCTCCTGACCGGGATCCCCTAATACTGAGTACTACCCCCACCATCTCCTGACTGGGATCCCCTAATACTGGGTGCTACCCCCACCATCTCCTGACTGGGATCCCCTAATACTGGGTGCTACCCCCACCATCTCCTGACTGGGATCCCCTAATACTGAGTACTACTTCCCCATCCCTTATCCTTTAATACTGGGTACTAACCCCCCCTCCCCCGAAATCTCCTGCCCAGGAACCCCTAATACTGAGTACTACCCCCCGCCCCCCATCTCCTGACCGGGATCCTCTACTCCTCTAATACTGGAGACCCCCCACCCACCCCTTGTCTCCTAACCAGGATCTTTTAATACTGGGACCTCTCTCCTCCAATCTCCTGACCAGAAGCCTCTAATACTGGAGATCTCCCAGCTCCTGATCTTAGGAACCTCACCATATTGGGTTACCTACACTTAAGAAACAATCGCCATATTGTGCTTTGAGCTTGAGGAACTCTCCTTCCATCAGTATCTATCAGCTGAGGGAGACATGTCTCTTAATTGTTCTGTATTGTGTTTCTATAGAACTATGTGAAGAGACAAGCCTTGTATGCGTGTAGCACATGCACCCCAAATAAAGAAGAGCCTGCCGGCATTTGCTTAGCGTGTTCCTACACGTGTCACGAAGGCCATGATCTGTTTGAGCTCTATACAAAGAGGTATGCATTGCATCCACCCTTTAATTTCATGGCCAAGCCTGTGTCCATTGTCTCAAATATTTATAATTATTATTTTTATTCTTTACAGGAACTTTCGCTGCGACTGTGGAAATGACAAATTTAAAAACTTAAAGTGCAAATTATTTCCAGTACGTATAGATGTTTAATATCGGCACCAAGATGCACACACATTTAATATCCACGTATAGTATAGACTGTCGTAGCTCTTTTGAAAGAACCACATAAGCCAAATTTATTGTATAATAGAAAAGAGATGTTAAAAGTAAATGACCCATCCGACCCCTCAATGTGTAATTTATAGGTGTATGATGGTTGAGAATTCTGTACCCCTGGGAGCGACACACTGGTCATTACACGGCTCTTTCCTGTCTGTGACATAGCAGAGATACTGTACATTAACGTGTGTGGTTTTGGAGGGTTCATGTATAAGCTGACTTGTTCTTCTGTCTTTAGGAGAAGGAGAAAGTTAACATCGATAATAAATACAATGAAAACTTCTTTGGTCTGTACTGCACTTGCAAAAGGCCTTACCCTGACCCAGAAGATGAGGTGAGCAGTGGCAATTATTTGCTCCTTGTAGTCTTCTCTTGATTAATGGGATTCCTAGCTAGCTTGATGCTCAGTCCATGTTTACAATGTTGTGTTTGAACAGGGCCTTACAGAGGGTTTTATTGTTGCCTGGCATGGCTCTTGTTGTGGGTAATGTGTCCTTCAGGTGGAAGGGTAATGGAAGTAAACCCGATCCCTCCTTTCTTTACAAACCCCCAGTCCCTCTTGGTCAGTTTCTCTTATTGCTTCAGTGATTCCATAGGCAGTCAGCGCGGGTCTCTGTGCTCGCTATTACATGGGAGTGGATCAAAAGATTGACAATGAATAAGTTGACACCATATGGTCGACAGGATCAAAATGTCGACATGGAAATGGTCGACACCATTATTTTGGAGGTTTTTTTTTTTTTTTTTTTCATTTTGTAATTGTAACCGCATGTATGCCGAGTAAGTGGTGTACCCTTGAAGGCTCGTCACACTTTGGGTAAGGTTACTATTCCCAGTTGTAGTCCACATGGATGGTTTTTGCTGGAAAGTTGAACAAATGTCGACCATATGGTGTCGATCTATTATCCGGAACCCCTTTAACATTAGGTTTGTGTTCTTCTACAATTCCTTATTACCTCCGTTCCTAAATCAAGAGGCAGTCGCAGCTTTAGCTCTAGCACTGTGCACCTTCTCCTATTCTGTGACTCGTTCCTCCATATCCAGCTGTGCCGGGGAGCTGAACTTTACATCCCAGGATGACTTGGCTGCCAGGATATGCTGGGATTGGTAGCTCCACAACAGCTGGGGAGTCACCGCTTGCTTTCCCCCTGTTGTCTTGGGATGATTGTGAGATGTTAAGAGGATTTATTTGGAAGATAATAATATAAATGTTTTTGGGTTTTTTTTCTGTTAAACCTGATTAGACCCCGGATGAGATGATTCAGTGCATTGTTTGTGAAGACTGGTTCCATGGACGGGTGAGTGGGTTTAATTGACCGTTTTCTTACCAGATGTTCTAAGTCCTTTTGCTAGTGTTTGGTTTATAGTGTAAATGCTGGGAATTTGGAAATCATTTCCTGTTTATCATGTCATGTAAAATTTAAGCCATTTACATGGTGAAGTAAACTTTTTAAGTTATAGCATTTTTGACATTCATTTCTATTAATAGTATAGTGTTTGTTATATTTACGTATAGATTTTAATTTGTCGGTAACAGAATTAGCCTGTAGCTGTCTGTGACATATGGTGTGAGACATGGCAGAACACGGTTCAGAGCAGCGATGGGATATAAAGTTGTGTTGTCTTTGTTGCAGCATCTTGGGGAAAGTCCACCGGAGCACGTGGAGAGTCTGGAGATGGTGTGTCCGGGCTGTACACAGAGATGTTCCTTTCTCAGGGCTTACTGTACTAAGATAGGAGGTAGGTGCACGCTGACTGGTAATGCAGCTTCCTTTTGCTGCAGTTCCATGGTTTTCTATGTAAACCCTGCTCATTATGTCCAGGCAGTCACTTTATTGAAGTTATAAGAGTCGCTACACAATAAAACCTTTACGCAATCATTATGTTGACAGTCTAAGGGTGGTATCCAATTAGCCGCAGTTAATTACCATGGCTAATTGTCCCGCCGAAGGCTATTCAATTCGCCCTGTAAAGCCGTGGCTCGCACTGGCTTATCAGGGATTTTGTTTCACCACAAACCAAACCAAATCCCCGGAACAGCCACGTTTTCATCCGAAAACGGGGCTTTCTCTACCGAAAACACGTGTGTTTCACCGAACCTGTGTGTTTTCGGGAGATAATGCATTATACATTTTTTTTTTTTTTTTTTTTAATAAAGGCGACCAAATTGGATAGCCTGTAAAAAAATAAATAAAAAAAAACCATGGGTGAAACATCAGGAAAAATCACAAAAAAAGTCAGTTTTTCGCCACCAATGTATTTTTTACCTGTAATTGGGTACCCCCCTAAGGGTTCATTCTTTTGAATTGTCGATAAAATAAAGGGCTAGGTTGACATTAGGTGTTGACATTATTTACCTGTCTAGATAATGTCAGCATTACGAATATCAACAAAACATACCAAGCCCTCTTAAATAGGTAGGAATGCAATATATGGCTGACTTTCAGCTAGATTTAAGGGCCCTACAGACTGGGCGACCCGCCGCCGAGCTGCCCGACCGCCGATACGGCAGACGGGCGACCCGGCGGCAGGCGGGAGAGAAGTTTCTTCACTCCCCCCGTCACCTGGCTCCATAGTGATGCATGGTAATATGGACAATCTCGTCCTTATTTGCCTGCATGCATAAGCTACGGGGCACCAAGGATTAACGAGTGCAGGGCCACGCATCATTAATCGTTGGTGCCTACACACTGCACGATTTGAATGAGTTCTCGTTCATTAATGAACAAGAACGTTCATATCATGCAGTGAGATCTGCCAGTGTGTAGGGCCCTTTACATCAGTGATTTATTTGACAAAAAACAAAGCCAGGTTGAGTTTGGCTAAAAAAGTTGCTTCATTCTGCAGCAAAATCACTGGAAAATCAGTTTTTTGGAAAAACATTTACTACGTTTCCCATATAGGCTTGCCCAATCACTGGGATACTTTGCCATAGATTATTTTGTCACAAGTTTCTTATATTCCTGTTTTATTATCGGATTCGTTTTGTCACTGTATGTGCTGCATCCTATACCTGGCCAGCAGTACTTGAACCAAACTCCTGTAAATTCAAGGAAACAGTCACTTATATATGTTATAATTAGTGTCATGTAATGTTTTCAGCTCTATTTCTCTGTTTAGTGTGTACAGATTATTCGTCCTACCAATTAGATGTGCCCTTTCCTTCTTATGCCATACAAAAAGTGTGGTTGCTATGGGTTACAGTACACTTCTGCACTGGGCACCAGACTATTAATAAAGCTGTTAGGCCAGAGGTTCCCAAACTGGGTGCCTCGTGTTGCTGGTCCAGGACCAACTCAGATTATTCTGTAATAGGGAAAATTAGTGCTTGTGGCCTCCAATCAAAAAATCTGTGGACAAACAGAAGGGAATCCCGTCCCTCACCACATAACTGAACCTAAGGATGACATAGAAACACAATTTACTTAATATAATGTAATATGTTTTCCATAATTTCTCAATTTGAAACTTTTGACCTAGGGGTGCCATGAGAAAATTCTGACACTCTAGGTCGCTGTGACTCAAAGTTTGGGAACCGCTGTTTTAGGAATAAATTGACTGTATGTACATAGGTGTAGGTGATTTGGTCAGTAGATGTTACCCATAGCTTTGTAACCCATAAACTCTTGTAGCTATAATTTCTCTCCTAATGTTGTTAACGTGTCTATGCCGATGAGGAGGGAACAGTTCCAGTAGGTTTCCTTTGTCATTCTGTAATTCTCTTACTCACACGCTTTGCATTTTTCAGTTCCTGGCTTCACTAAGATCGTCCCAGCAGATAAGGACCTGGAGGACATTAAAGTTGATGATGATCCAGTGGAAATAAGCAATGTCCTGAACCGTCCAGATATAAAAAGAGAAGAGGAGACTGCAGGAGTGGCCAATCCACAGGATGTAAAGGAGGAGAAGCAGAGTTCCCCATCCAGCAGTGCCAGCTGTAACCAGGTACTGCCAGGGGAACACACACTCTTCAGAAGGGGGCACACACTACTTGATTTTATTGTGTAGATTTTCCTTAGCATTACCATATTTTCTATCTTTACTATTGTACATTTCTCTGACGTCCTAAGTGGATGCTGGGGACTCCGTCAGGACCATGGGGATTAGTGGCTCCGCAGGAGACAGGGCACAAAACTAAAGCTTTAGGATCAGGTGGTGTGTACTGGCTCCTCCCCCTATGACCCTCCTCCAAGCCTCAGTTAGGTTTTTGTGCCCGTCTGAGCAGGATGCAATCTAGGTGGCTCTCTTAAGGAGCTGCTTAGAAAAAGTTTTTAGGTTTCTTATTTTCAGTGAGTCCTGCTGGCAACAGGCTCACTGCATCGAGGGACTTAGGGGAGAGAAGTTCAACTCACCTGCGTGCAGGATGGATTGGCTTCTTAGGCTACTGGACACCATTAGCTCCAGAGGGAGTCGGAACACAGGTCTCACCCTGGGGTTCGTCCCGGAGCCGCGCCGCCGACCCCCCTTGTAGATGCTGAAGATTGAAGGTCCAGAAACCGGCGGCAGAAGGCTTTTCAGTCTTCATGAAGGTAGCGCACAGCACTGCAGCTGTGCGCCATTGTTGTCACACACTTCACACCAACGGTCACGGAGGGTGCAGGGCGTTGCTGGGGGCGCCCTGGGCAGCAATGTATAATACCTTATTCTGGCTAAAAATACATCACATATAGCCCCTGGAGGCTATATGGATGTATTTAACCCCTGCCAGGTCTCAGAAAAACGGGAGAAGAAGCCCGCCGAAAAGGGGGCGGGGCCTATTCTCCTCAGCACACAGCGCCATTTTCCCTCACAGAAAGGCTGGTGGGAAGGCTCCCAGGCTCTCCCCTGCACTGCACTACAGAAACAGGGTTAAAACAGAGAGGGGGGGCACTTATTTGGCGATATGTATATATATATTTCTCTATCGTCCTAGTGGATGCTGGGGTTCCTGAAAGGACCATGGGGAATAGCGGCTCCGCAGGAGACAGGGCACAAAAGTAAAGCTTTCCGATCAGGTGGTGTGCACTGGCTCCTCCCCCTATGACCCTCCTCCAAGCCAGTTAGATTTTTGTGCCCGGCCGAGAAGGGTGCAATCTAGGTGGCTCTCCTAAAGAGCTGCTTAGAAAAGTTTAGCTTAGGTTTTTTATTTTACAGTGAGTCCTGCTGGCAACAGGATCACTGCAACGAGGGACTTAGGGGAGAAGAAGTGAACTCACCTGCGTGCAGGATGGATTGGCTTCTTGGCTACTGGACATCAGCTCCAGAGGGACGATCACAGGTACAGCCTGGATGGTCACCGGAGCCTTGCCGCCGGCCCCCTTGCAGATGCTGAAATAAGAAGAGGTCCAGAATCGGCGGCAGAAGACTCCTCAGTCTTCTAAAGGTAGCGCACAGCACTGCAGCTGTGCGCCATTTTCCTCTCAGCACACTTCACACGGCAGTCACTGAGGGTGCAGGGCGCTGGGAGGGGGGCGCCCTGGGAGGCAAATGAAAACCTATTTTGGCTAAAAATACCTCACATATAGCCTCCGGAGGCTATATGGAGATATTTAACCCCTGCCAGAATCCGTTAAGAGCGGGAGACGAGGCCGCCGAAAAAGGGGTGGGGCCTATCTCCTCAGCACACAGCGCCATTTTCCCTCACAGAAAGGCTGGAGGGAAGGCTCCCAGGCTCTCCCCTGCACTGCACTACAGAAACAGGGTTAAAACAGAGAGGGGGGGCACTAATTTGGCGTTAGAAATATATAAAAAAGATGCTATAAGGGAAAACACTTATATAAGGTTGTCCCTATATAATTATAGCGTTTTTGGTGTGTGCTGGCAAACTCTCCCTCTGTCTCTCCAAAGGGCTAGTGGGTCCTGTCCTCTATCAGAGCATTCTCTGTGTGTGTGCTGTGTGTCGACATGTAGGAGGACGATGTTGGTGAGGAGGCGGAGCAATTGCCTGTAATGGTGATGTCACTCTCTAGGGAGTCGACACCGGAATGGATGGCTTATTTAGGGAATTACGTGATAATGTCAACACGCTGCAAGGTCGGTTGACGACATGAGACGGCCGACAAACAATTAGTACCGGTCCAGACGTCTCAAAAACACCGTCAGGGGTTTTAAAACGCCCGTTTACTTTAGTCGGTCGACACAGACACAGACAGGGACACTGAATCCAGTGTCGACGGTGAATAAACAAACGTATTCCTTATTAGGGCCACACGTTAAAGGCAATGAAGGAGGTGTTACATATTTCTGATACTACAAGTACCACAAAAGAGGGTATTATGTGGGATGTGAAAAAACTACCATAGTTTTTCCTGAATCAGATAAATTAAATAAAGTGTGTGATGATGCGTGGGTTCCCCCCGATAGAAAATTATGGGCGGTATACCCTTTCCCGCCAGAAGTTAGGGCCCGTTGGGAAACACCCCTTAGGGTGGATAAGGCGCTCACACGCTTATCAAAACAAGTGGCGGTACCGTCTATAGATAGGGCCGTCCTCAAGGACCAGCTGACAGGAGGCTGGAAAATATCATAAAAAGTATATACACACATACTGGTGTTATACTGCGACCAGCGATCGCCTCAGCCTGGATGTGCAGAGCTGGGGTGGCTTGGTCGGATTCCCTGACTAAAAATATTGATACCCTTGACAGGGACAGTATTTTATTGACTATAGAGCATTTAAAGGATGCATTTCTATATATGCGAGATGCACAGAGGGATATTTGCACTCTGGCATCAAGAGTAAATGCGATGTCCATAACTGCCAGAAGATGTTATGGACACGACAGTGGTCAGGTGATGCAGATTCCAAACGGCACAAAGGTGTATTGCCGTATAAAGGAAGAGGAGTTATTTGGGGTCGGTCCATCGGACCTGGTGGCCACGGCAACTGCTGGAAAATCCACCGTTTTTACCCTAAGTCACATCTCTGCAGAAAAAGACACCGTCTTTTCAGCCTCAGTCCTTTCGTCCCTATAAGATCATATCTGCCCAGGGATAGAGGAAAGGGAAGAAGACTGCAGCAGGCAGCCCATTCCCAGGAACAGAAGCGTTCCACCGCTTCTGACAAGTTCTCAGCATGGCGCTGAGACCGTACAGGACCCCTGGATCCTACAAGTAGTATCCCAGGGGTACAGATTGGAATGTCGAGACGTTTCCCCTTCGCAGGCTCCTGAAGTCTGCTTTACCAAGGTCTCCCTCCGACAAGGAGGCAGTATGGGAAAAAAATTCACAAGCTGTATTCCCAGCAGGTGATAATTAAATTACCCCTCCTACTACAAGAAAAGGGGTATTATTCCACACTATATTGTGGTACTGAAGCCAGAAGGCTAGGTGAGACTTATTCTAAATCTAAAAAATTTTTTGAACACTTACAAAGGTTCAAATCAAGATGGAGTCACTCAGAGCAGTGATAACGAACAGGAAGAAGGGGACTATATAGTGTCCCGGGACATCAGGGATGCTTACCTCTATGTCCCAAATTTGCCCTTCTCACTAAGGGTACCTCAGGTTCGTGGTGCAGAACTGTCACTATCAGTTTCAGACGCTGCCGTTTGGATTGTCCACGGCACCCCGGGTCTTTACTAAGGTAATGGCCGAAATTATGATTCTTCTTCGAAGAAAAGGCGTCTTAATTATCCCTTACTTGGACGATCTCCTGATAAGGGCATAGTCCAGGGAACAGTTGGAGGTAGGAGTAGCACTATCTCGGATACTGCTACAACAGCACGGGTGGATTCTAAATATTCCAAAATCGCAGCTGATCCCGACGACACGTCTGCTGTGCCTAGGGATGATTCTGGACACAGTCCAGAAAAAGGTGTTTCTCCCGAAAGAGAAAGCCAGGGATTTATCCGAGCTAGTCAGGAACCTCCTAAAAACAGTGCATCATTGCACAAGGGTCCTGGTAGAAAATGGTGGCTTCCTACGAAGCAATTCCATTCGGCAGATTTCACGCAAGAACTTTTCAGTGGGATCTGCTGGACAAATGGTCCGGATCGCATCTTCAGATGCATCAGCGGATAACCCTATATCCAAGGACAAGGGTGTCTCTCCTGTGGTGGTTATAGAGTGCTCATCTTCTAGAGGGCCGCAGATTCGGCATTCAGGATTGGATGCTGGTGACCACGGAGCCCAGCCCGAGAGGCTGGGGAGCAGTCACACAAGGAAAAAATTTCCAGGGAGTGTGATCAAGTCTGGAGACTTTTCTCCACATAAATATACTGGAGCTAAGGGTAAATTTATAATGCTCTAAGCTTAGCAAGACCTCTGCTTCAAGGTCAGCCGGTATTGATCCAGTGGGAAAAACATCACGGCAGTCGCCCACGTAAACAGACAGGGCGACACAAGAAGCAGGAGGGCAATGGCAAAAACTGCAAGGACTTTTCGCTGGGCGGAAAATCATGTGATAGCACTGTCAGCAGTGTTTCATCCCGGGAATGGAAACTGGGAAGCAGACTTCCTCAGCAGGCACGACCTCCACCCGGGAGAGTGGAAACTTCATCGGGAAGTTTTTTCCACATGATTGTAAACCGTTGGGAAATACCAAAGGTGGACATGATGGCGTCCCATCTGAACAAAAAACGGGACAGGTATTGCGCCAGGTCAAGAGACCCTCAGGCAATAGCTGTGGACGTTCTGGTAACACCGTGGGTGTACCAGTCGGTGTATGTGTTCCCTCCTCTGCTTCTCATACCTAAGGTGCTGAGAATTATAAGACGTAGAGGAGTAAGAACTATACTCATGGCTCCGGATTGGCCAAGAAGGACTTGGTACCCGGAACTTCAAGAGATGTTTACAGAGGTCTTATGGCCTCTGCCGCTAAGAAGGGACTTGCTTCAGCAAGTACCATGTCTGTTCGAAGACTTACCGCAGCTGCGTTTGTTGGCATGGCGGTGGAACGCCGGATCCTAAGGGAAAAAGGCATTCCGGAAGAGGTCATTCCTACCCTGGTCAAAGCCAGAAAGGAGGTGACCGCACAACATTATCACCACATGTGGCGAAAATATGTTGCGTGGTGTGAGGCCAGGAAGGCCCCACAAAGAAATTTCAACTCGGTCGATTCCTGCATTTCCTGCAAACAGGAGTGTCTATGGGCCTCAAATTGGGGTCCATTAAGGTTCAAATTTCGGCCCTGTCAATTTTCTTCCAGAAAGAATTGGCTTCAGTTCCTGAAGTCCAGAACTTTGTCAAGGGAGTATTGCATATACAAGATAAAGAGAAAAAGTGAACTCTGGCGCAACGGGACCAGTCAGCCCAATCACACCCCTAAACCTGCCCACAACACAGGTAGAGATACAATGAGAAAAGGAGTGAGGGAGTGTGATCAAAGGCGCCTAATAATTTAGGAGGAAAGTTTAGAAGTGATATACATAATAAAATATTAAATGAATAAAAAGTTGCAATTATACTTGGGGTTCTTTTAGATGCTCTCAATCAGTTATCCGTCTGTGGTATAAATCCTCAGAGAGTCCTCAATTGATATGTAGAAACAAAAAAATTTGAGAAAAAACAATGTGTAGTACAATTAATGAGTAAATGTCTTATAAAAATGGTGTCCAGAAAATGAGGCCCTGGTGAATGAGGGACTTGATAGTAGGAAGGATAGAATCTCGCCACCAAATTTTCCTAGAGTTCAAGACGTACCGAAACTCACATAGTATATAGTAGGAGCAAACATATAACGATATCTTTTTTTTTTTTTTTTTTTTCAAATGTATTTATTCAGTTTTCATTAAATTTTCAAATAGCATACATTTAAACAAAAGACATACTTTTAACGACATTGCTTGTGGTATGCTTAGAGTAATAATACAATTTTGATCATACATTCGTCTTGTCTTAAAAAGAAGGTGTGTAGTCAACCAGGGCGATATTTAGTTAGGTAACCTTTTGAAAACCTCTTTCGGAGGTAAAATATATCCGGATCCCTGGAGCTGATGTTATATGATATACTTTCAAGCAGTATGATCTAACTTAAAATCAATTTGAACATATATAAACTAAAAAGTGGGAAGAGGAGGACAGGAAAGAGAGGGGGGGGGGGGGGATTAACTGGGAGGATTCCTATATGCCTAATGGTTGTAGCTCTTAATTACCATTCTTAAACCTGCGTTATGTCTGGAACGCAGGGATTTGAGTGACTTTCTGTAATGTATGGGACAAAACTGAGCCTTGATACCGTATCCATAAGGCTAATTCACCTTGGAGAGATGTGTTTGGGATTCAGCTTTCTAGCTCTCCCTTACCATTCCCAGGAGTCATTTCTGGTTAGATTCTATGTATGCGCCCCATTTTTTATAAAATCTTACAGACCCATTACAATATTCAGACATTACATCATATTTATCAAAAGCCATATACTTTTCTAGAAGAGTGATCACTTCTCTTAATGTGGGGGATCTATGTTTGATCCAGGAGTTTAAGATGACTTTTTTGCCTACCGTGACTATCATAGTTAATATCGGGGTGAGGTGTCGTCTTTTTTCTCCGAGGTCCCAAACATCAAAATTTGCAAATAAAAATGGAAGAGGGTGTAATATCAGTTGAATGTTAAAAGTGGTGGTAAGATGATATAACACTTTATTCCAAAATTTTTTCACGTGACCACAGGACCAGATGTTGTGTATGAATGTCGCATATGACATCTTACATTTGGGGCAACTACCATCTTCCTCTTGTACATAGTGGCTCCGTTGTCCCTGAGAAATGTATGCTCTGTGTGTGGTTTTCACGTGCACCTCTTGAAGTACCGAGGAACGTACTATCTTTAGCACTGAGTGGTAGTATTTAAATATGGTGTCCTTCTGTATAAGTATGGGGATGTCTGATGTCCATGGTCTCATGATTTGATTCCACGTAGGTTCCCTATTGGGTTGTAATAAGATTTCATAAGTGATCCTTGGTTTGTATTTGTTTTGTGTATATTTATGAAAAATGTGTTCTATTGGGTCTAGAGGTATGCATTGGTTTGGTAAGTTAGGAAGTGTGAGAGCATAATGTACCAGTTGGGCATAGGCATAATAACCCGAGTCTGGGAGGCCGTATGTGGTCTGTAATCGATTAAATGGGATAATGTGGCCCCCTGGGTCGAAAACCTGGGACATAGCTTTTAGGCCCTTTTGTCTGAAGCGATGGAATGCCGCATTTTCAATGCCTGGGCTAAACATGGGATTGCCCCATATTGGTAACCATTGGGAGTAGCGGGGGTCTCTATCCAGCGAAATGTGTAGGTAACGCCAGGCCATATGAGTATCTCTGAGAAAGATATTATTATATACCCGTTTGTCTATGGCCGATTTGGGAGTATGTAGTAGGGCCCCTGGAGAAAATGGAGAGAATAGAGCACATTCCACTTCATAATTGGTGTATTGGCTGCGTTCCAGCAGCCAGTCCATGGCATATCGTAAGTGTATGGCTTGTGTGTATAGTAATAGATCAGGGAAACCTAAACCGCCATCTTTTTTAGGTAAATATAATTTTTTGAGAGCTATTCTTGGTTTTTTAGTTTGCCAGATGAATTTCGTGCAGGCACTATTGAGGGACTTAACATCTGCTTTATTTATTTTAATAGGTAAAAGTTGCATAATGTAGGTTAATTTAGGAAGAAGGATGGATTTTATGACTTCCACCCTGCCCAGTAGGGATAGGGGTAGATCATGCCATTGTTTAAGATATTTTTCCAGTGATGATAAAATCGGCCGGAAATTTAGTTTATACAGATCTGCAAGGGTATGGGGGATCTGGACGCCTAGGTATTTTATATGAGGGACATCTAGTTTGATCGCCGCCACATCATCTGTTTGGGGTAAAATAGGTGGAGGGCCTTTAAGTATTAGTAATTCCGATTTGCTAATGTTTATTTTGTATCCAGAAAAGGAGCTAAATTTTGATATAATCGAGATGGCCGTTGGGATTGAATGTTCAGGGTGGGACAAGAAAAGCAGCATATCGTCAGCAAATAATGAAAGTCTAAGGTCATTTGCGCCTATTGGAATGCCCTGGTATAGGGGGGATTGTCTTAGGGCTATTGCCAAGGGTTCTAGTGCGATTGCAAAGAGTAATGGGGATAAAGGGCATCCCTGTCTAGTGCCTCTCAGAATAGGGAAAGGGTCAGACAACGTGCCGTTACATAAAATATTGGATGCAGAGTCTGTGTATAGTGTTTGAAGAAAATGTGTGAATTGTGTTGGGAAGCCAAATTTGGATAGGGAGCAAAATAGGTGATCCCAGTGTACCATGTCAAAGGCTTTTTCTGCATCAAGAGATAGTATTGCTCTCCCTGAGTTTGACATGGCACACTGGGAATCACTCACCGCCGCCAGAACCTTCCGAATATTTGTAACTGGGTTCCTACCTTGGATAAAGCCCGTCTGGTCAGTGTGTATTAAGGTCGGCAGAAGGAGTTTCAATCTATCTGCTAAGATCTTGGTCATGATTTTGTAGTCCAGGTTGAGCAGAGAGATGGGGCGGTAGGAGCCTGGATCAGAGAGGTCCCTTCCCGGTTTCGGCAGGAGTCTTAAAAGTGCTCTGTTAAAATAACTAGGAAGTGCATTAGTAAAAAGGATTTTGTTGTATACTTTAGTTAGGATTGGTACAATATAGTCTGCTAGTACTTTGTAATAATCTGCCGTGAGGCCATCTGGGCCCGGCGCTTTTCCCTTTTTAAGATGCGCTATACCATCCCTCACTTCTTGTTGGGATATCTCAGATATTAAAGTTAGGCCCTTGTCTATGGGTAACTGGGGTAAAGAGAGGTTTTCCCAGAACTCAGTCTCCTGGTCCTTATCAGAGTGCGGGGCCGAGTATAGGTTTTGGTAATAATCTAGCAGCACTTGTGCTATCTGTGCATTATCAGTGGTAAGCTTCCCATTTGCTGTTTTTAGAGGGTGGATCGTAGAGGGGGGACGGGTGCCCTGGAGCATATTTGACAGGAGCTTGCTTGACTTATTCCCAAATTTGTGGAATCTGGCATCTCTGGAAAAGGAGTAAGACATCTCCATTTTAATAAATATTTGCTCATGAGTCAATTTGGCCTTTTGATAAGCAGACCTATGTTGTGGCGTGGGATTGGCGGCAAAGGACCGGAATGTCTTAGAGACTAGATCATGTGCTTCCAAATAGTGCTTGGTTAGCTGCTTTTTGAGAGTAGAGGAGTGCGAGATAATCTCGCCCCTTATAGTGGCTTTGGAAGCCTGCCAGAAAAGGATGGGGTGTGTTTGTTTAGTGTCTTCGTTGTTTGTATCATATATGACCCATGCATCTAAGACTGCCTGCTTCAGTTTGGATGAGGTAGCTAAAGTAGATGGGCATCTCCAGTTAATATAGCTGCCTCTATCTCGGGACAGTTGAATTTGTACCCAAATCAACGCGTGATCTGATAAATGAATTGGCTCCATGTCTGCCAGGAGCGTTTTTGGTAACAATTTGGTGGATACTAAGAGATAATCAATGCGGGACATTGTGTGTTTGGCAGCCGATAAGCAGGAGAAATTTCTATCTGTAGGGTGTAGTATGCGCCATAAATCTAACAGCTGCAATTGTTTTGCTAATTCTGGGATTCCTAATGTTGGTAATTTTCTCCTGCCTGGTTGCGTTCGTTGTCTATCTAGGTGTGTGTCTGAAATCAAATTAAAATCACCTCCTAGTAGAACATACATGTGAATTCGTGGTGTGAGAATGGTTATGATCTTAACAAAGAATTCTCTTTCATAAATATTAGGTGCATAAACATTCATGCAGTAAAATATTTGTTGCTCGATCTTTAGAGTACATGCGACATATCTACCATGGGGGTCTGAAATTACGTCAGACACTTCCGCTGGGAATTGGCGTCTCGTTAGTATAGCCACCCCTCTTGCTTTAGAGTTGTAAGATGCCGAAGCAAGCACCACCCAGCCTAGCATATTAAGTTTCAGAGTTTCAGGGGGTGTCAGGTGGGTTTCTTGTAAATATACTAGGTCTATATGCAATTTACGTAGATATATTAGAAGGCGTTTACGTTTTTGGGGTGAGTTTATGCCCCCTACATTCCAACAGCCCACTTTAAGTAGCTGTGCCATCTAGAATAAGAAATGGCGTAAAGCAACCCATCAGGTAGTATGCTAGAAGAATACTCAGGTAATATAGGAAGTAAGGAGGGGAGTGGGTGAGGGGAGGAAGGGTTAACTGGGAAAGAGAAAATTTACTAACAAACTGACATTTAATCATTCTTAACTGTTAGAAGATGAAGTCCGTGATCGTGTACACAACGCAATGTAAAGTGTGTACTCCTAAGCCGGGGCTCCTCACGTGAAAGCCATGTGAGCCATGTGAGAGCTACCAGCCTAATGTAAACAGCTCCATATTCATAGGTCAGGGGGGGGGATGGGGGGGGGGATGGGAGGGGTTTAGGGATGTATATCTGACATTACATCACAGCATAGTAAGATCTGATAAATGCCTAAATATCAAACATTCCTGTATATAGCATTAAACGAAAAGCAGCTTGGTGTTGCATAAATCATTCACAATCAGACATGTGTGATCCTGAGCGAGCATTGTCAGCGTATTCTTGGAGATAAGCTTTTGCGTCAGCGGGATTCAGGAAATCTAGGAAGGAAGCTCCATCATATATACGCAGGCGTGCCGGGTATAGGAGAGCGAATTTACATCCGTCTTGCACTAATTGTGAACAAATAGGAGCAAAGTCCTTTCTTGCCCTGGATAACTCCGCGGAGTAGTCCTGGAAAATGAGGATCTTGTTTCCATTCCATGTCAGGTTTCTGCATCTGCGTGATGCTGCCCAAAGCAATTCCTTGTGTAAATAGTTGAGGCTTTTAAATATAACAGCGCGTGGGCGTGCTCCCTCATGTTGTCGCTGCGGCCCAAGTCTGTGTGCTCGTTCTATTATTAAATCTTGGCACCTGTCGGATATTTTGAGCAAGGACGGCAGGGTGTTTCGGATAAAATCAAAGAGCGCTTGACCTTTGACCTCTTCAGGTAGACCCACAATTCTTAAATTCTGCCTACGTGAGCGGTTCTCCAAATCCTGCACCTTGTTGTGTAGCTGGTGTATTTCATTAGCCTGAGCAGAAATTTGTTGTTTTAAAGTACTGACGTCTGCAAATGTTTCCCCCAGCCTGTGCTCTGTATTCAGAACCCTCTGTGAAAGTGATGCCAGTTGTTGGTTAATCTGAGCAGTCTGGGTCTTCAGGAGGGGATCCATGGCCATTCTAACTGCCTGCACCATATCTCCATATGTAACAGGGCTATCCATATGTGGGATAACCCTGTCTGCTGTGTCAATTAGTGTGGGGGAGCAGGGGGGAGACTCACCCTCTGATGTGTTCTGTGCTCTGTTCCCTGGAGAGTTGACATGCTGAGGCAAGATAGCAGGGGGGGAGCCTGTAGTGACTCTGTTGGCGTCCGGCGCCATCTTGGGATCTGCCCGGCGTTTCTCTTTTTCTTTATTACCGCGGCTTTTATATGACGGCATGGCAGTGAGATATTTGTCCATGTAATGGACACTTTCCCCTTTAATCGGTGGTGGCTGGTAGTGGTTTGGAGGCGACTAGCGCCGTGAAATCTGGTGTGAGGAGACCCGGTCAGCGGAGCTGAGGTGATCAGCAGCCGTTCATCCCGCTCAACGATATCTTTATGCGATCAAGTAATTTTAGGTACAGCGTACCTCACTCACATGTCCAGTAGATGTTCTCCACATATAAAGGTATCTTTCAAGGTCTTTAGAAAAAGTGGTCTAACGATGTAGATTTAAAATAAAAAGTTTTTATTTGACATGAGTCAAAATTAAAATTACAATTGATTACACTTGGACCTTATTCATCAGGTAAGAAATAGGGGTATAGGGAGATGTGATTGAAAACACTCCAATACAAGAGGGTAGTCCGGAATCCCCTCTGTAAAGCCAATACCTCCAGAAAATACCTTTAGATGGTCAAAAACTAATTTCAAAGTGTAAAATCCACTCTCGGCATGCACCAACGCCGTTTCAACCGTGTCGGTCTTTTTCAAGGTTGACCATCTAAAGGTATTTTCTGGAGGTATTGGCTTTACAGAGGGGATTCCGGACTACCCTCTTGTATTGGAGTGTTTTCAATCACATCTCCCTATACCCCTATTTCTTACCTGATGAATAAGGTCCAAGTGTAATCAATTGTAATTTTAATTTTGACTCATGTCAAATAAAAACTTTTTATTTTAAATCTACATCGTTAGACCACTTTTTCTAAAGACCTTGAAAGATACCTTTATATGTGGAGAACATCTACTGGACATGTGAGTGAGGTACGCTGTACCTAAAATTACTTGATCGCATAAAGATATCGTTATATGTTTGCTCCTACTATATACTATGTGAGTTTCGGTACGTCTTGAACTCTAGGAAAATTTGGTGGCGAGATTCTATCCTTCCTACTATCAAGTCCCTCATTCACCAGGGCCTCATTTTCTGGACACCATTTTTATAAGACATTTACTCATTAATTGTACTACACATTGTTTTTTCTCAAATTTTTTTGTTTCTACATATCAATTGAGGACTCTCTGAGGATTTATACCACAGACGGATAACTGATTGAGAGCATCTAAAAGAACCCCAAGTATAATTGCAACTTTTTATTCATTTAATATTTTATTATGTATATCACTTCTAAACTTTCCTCCTAAATTATTAGGCGCCTTTGATCACACTCCCTCACTCCTTTTCTTATTGCATATACAACCCTCTTTTGTGCCTCCAGTGGCACTGTGGGATCTCAACGTAGTTCTGGGATTCTTCAAATCACATTGGTTTAAAACCAGTCAAATCTGTGGATTTGAAGCATCTCACATGAAAAGTGACCATGTTCTTGGCCCTGGCCTGGACCAGGCGAGTGTCAAATTGGTGTTTTTTTTCTCAAAAAAGCCCATATTTGTTTGTCCATTCGGACAGGGCAGAGCTGCGGACTCGTCCCCAGTTCTCTCCCTAAGGTGGTGTCAGTGTTTCACCTGAACCAGCTTATTGTGGTGCCTTGCACCTACTAGGGACTTGGAGGACTCCAAGTTGCTAGATGTTGTCAGGGCCCTGAAAATATAGGTTCCAGGACGGCTGGAGTCAGGAAAACTGACTTGCTGTTATCCTGTATGCACCCAACAAACTGGGTGCTCTTGCTTTTAAGCAGACTATTGCTAGTTGGATGTGTAATACAATTCAGCTTGCACATTCTGTGGCAGGCCTGCCACAGCCAAAATATGTAAATGCCCATTCCACAAGGAAGGTGGGCTCATCTTGGGCGGCTGCCCGAGGGGTCTCGGCTTTACAACTTTGCCGAGCGGTTATTTAGTCAGGGGCAAACACGTTTGTAAAATCCTACAAATTTGATACCCTGGCTAAGGAGGACCTGGAGTTCTCTCATTCGGTGCTGCAGAGTCATCCGCACTCTCCCGCCCGTTTGGGAGCTTTGGTATAATCCCCATGGTCCTTTCAGGAACCCCAGCATCCACTAGGACGATAGAGAAAATAAGAATTTACTTACCGATAATTCTATTTCTCGGAGTCCGTAGTGGATGCTGGGCGCCCATCCCAAGTGCGGATTATCTGCAATACTTGTACATAGTTACAAAAATCGGGTTATTATTGTTGTGAGCCATCTTTTCAGAGGCTCCGCTGTTATCATACTGTTAACTGGGTTTAGATCACAAGTTGTACGGTGTGATTGGTGTGGCTGGTATGAGTCTTACCCGGGATTCAAAATCCTCCCTTATTGTGTACGCTCGTCCGGGCACAGTACCTAACTGGCTTGGAGGAGGGTCATAGGGGGAGGAGCCAGTGCACACCACCTGATCGGAAAGCTTTACTTTTGTGCCCTGTCTCCTGCGGAGCCGCTATTCCCCATGGTCCTTTCAGGAACCCCAGCATCCACTACGGACTCCGAGAAATAGAATTATCGGTAAGTAAATTCTTATTTAAAATGCTATAAGGGAAAAACACTTATATAAAGGTTGTCCCTGTATAATATAGCGTTTTTGGTGTGTGCTGGCAAACTCTCCCTCTGTCTCCCCAAAGGGCTAGTGGGGTCCTGTCCTCTATCAGAGCATTCCCTGTGTGTGTGCTGTGTGTCGGTACTTGTGTGTCGACATGTATGAGGACGATGTTGGTGAGGAGGCGGAGCAATTGCCGGTAATGGTGATGTCACTCTCTAGGGAGTCGACACCGGAATGGATGGCTTATTTAAGGAATTACGTGATAATGTCAACACCCTGCAAGGTCGGTTGACGACATGAGACGGCCGGCAAACCAATTAGTACCTGTCCAGGCGTCTAAAACACCGTCAGGGGCGTTAAAACGTCCTTTTACCTCAGTCGGTCGACACAGACACGGACACTGACTCCAGTGTCGACGGTGAAGAAACAAACGTATTTTCCTTTAGGGCCACACGTTACTTGTTAAGGGCAATGAAGGAGATGTTACATATTTCTGATACTACAAGTACCACAAAAAAGGGTATTATGTGGCGTGTGAAAAAACTACATGTGGTTTTTCCTGAATCAGATAAATTAAATGAAGTGTGTGATGATGCGTGGGTTTCCCCCGATAGAAAATTATTGGCGGTATACCTTTTCCCGCCAGAAGTTATGGCGCGTTGGGAAACACACCTTAGGGTGGATAAGGCGCTAACACGCTTATCAAAACAAGTGGCGTTACCGTCTCCAGATACGGCCGCCCTCAAGGAGCCAACTGATAGGAGGTTGGAAAATATCCTAAAAAGTATATACACACATACTGGTGTTATACTGCGACCAGCGATCGCCTCAGCCTGGATGGGCAGCGCTGGGGTGGCTTGGTCGGATTCCCTGACTGGAAATATTGATACCCTTGACAGGGACAGTATTTTATTGACTATAGAGCATTTAAAAGATGCATTTCTATATATGCGAAACTCTGGCATCAAGAGTAAGTGCGATGTCCATATCTGCCAGACGATGTTTCTGGACACGACAGTGGTCAGGTGATGCAGATTCCAAACGGCACATGGAAGTATTGCCGTATAAAGGGGAGGAGTTATTTGGGGTCGGTCCATCGGACCTGGTGGCCACGGCAACAGCTAGAAAATCCACCTTTTTTACCCCAAGTCACATCTCAGCAGAAAAAGACAGTCTTTTCAGCCTCAGTCCTTTCGTCCCCATAATATCTGCCCAGGGATAGAGGTAAGGGAAGAAGACTGCAGCAGGCAGCCCATTCCCAGGAACAGAAGCCTTCCACCGCTTCTGCCAAGTCCTCAGCATGACGCTGGGGCCGTACAAACAGGTGCGGTGGGGGGTCGTCTCAAGAGTTTCAGCACGCAGTGGGCTCACTCGCAAGTGGACCCCTGGATCCTACAAGTAGTATCCCAGGGGTACAGATTGGAAATTCGAGACGTCTCCCCCTCGCAGGTTCCTGAAGTTTGCTTTACCAACGTCTACCTCCGACAGGGAGGCAGTATTGGAAACAATTCACAAGCTGTATTCCCAGCAGGTGATAATCAAAGTACCCCTCCTACAACAAGTAAAGGGGTATTATTCCACACTATATTGTGGTACTGAAGCCAGACGGCTCGGTGAGACCTATTCTAAATGGAGTCACTCAGAGCAGTGATAGCGAACCTGGAAGAAGGGGACTATATGGTGTCCCTGGACATCAAGGATGCTTACCTCCATGTCCAAATTTGCCCTTCTCACAAAGGGTACCTCAGGTTCGTGGTACAAAACTGTCACTATCAGTTTCAGACGCTGCCGTTTGGATTGTCCACGGCACCCCGGGTCTTTACCAAGGTAATGGCCGAAATGATGATTCTTCTTCAAAGAAAAGGCGTCTTAATTATCCCTTACTTGGACGATCTCCTGATAAGGGCAAGGTCCAGAGAACAGTTGGAGGTCGGAGTAGCACTATCTCAAGTAGTTCTACGACAGCACGGGTGGATTCTAAATATTCCAAAATCGCAGCTGTCTCCGACGACACGTCTGCTGTCCCTAGGGATGATTCTGGACACAGTCCAGAAAAAGGTGTTTCTCCCGGAGGAGAAAGCCAGGGAGTTATCCGAGCTAGTCAGGAACCTCCAAAAACCAGGAAAAGTGTCAGTGCATCATTGCACAAGGGTCCTGGGAAAAATGGTGGCTTCTTACGAAGCGATTCCATTCGGCAGATTTCACGCAAGAACTTTTCAGTGGGATCTGCTGGACAAATGGTCCGGATCGCATCTTCAGATGCATCAGCGGATAACCCTGTCTCCAAGGACAAGGGTGTCTCTTCTGTGGTGGCTGCAGAGTGCTCATCTACTAAAGTGCCACAGTTATGCATTCAGGACTGGGTCCTGGTGACCACGGATTCCAGCTTGAAAGGCTGGGGAGCAGTCACACAGGGAAAAAATTTCCAGGGAGTGTGATCAAGTCTGGGGACTTCTCTCCACATAAATATACTGGAGCTAAGAGCAATTTACAATGCTCTAAGCTTAGCAAGACCTCTGTTTCAAGGTCAGCCGGTATTGATCCAGTGGGACAACATCACGGCAGTCGCCCACGTAAACAGACAGGGCGGCACAAGAAGCAGGAGGACAATGGCAGAAACTGCAAGGATTCTTCGCTGGGCGGAAAATCATGTGATAGCACTGTCAGCAGTTTTCATTCCGGGAGTGGACAACTGGGAAGCAGACTTCCTCAGCACGACCTCCACCCGGGAGAGTGGGGACTTCATCGAGAAGTTGTTTCCACATGATTGTGCACCGTTGGGAAAGACCAAAGGTGGACATGATGGCGTCCCGCCTGAACAAAAAACTGGACAGGTATTGCGCCAGGTCAAGAGACCCTCAGGAAATAGCTGTGGACGTTCTGGTAACACCATGGGTGTACCAGTCGGTGTATGTGTTCCCTCCTCTGCTTCTCATACCAAAGGTACTGAGAATTATAAGACGTAGAGGAGTAAGAACTATACTCGTGGCTCCGGATGGGCCAAGAAGGACTTGGTACCCGGAACTTCATGAGATGCTCACAGAGGACTCAGGGCCTCTGCCGATAAGAAGGGACTTGCTTCAGCAAGTACCATGTCTGTTCCAAGACTTACCGCGGGTGCGTTTGACGGCATGGCGGTTGAACGCCAGATCCTAAGGGAAAAAGGCATTCCGGAAGAGGTCATTCCTACCCTGGTCAAAGCCAGGAAGGAGGTGACCGCACAACATTATCACCACAGGTGGCGAAAATATGTTGCGTGGTGTGAGGCCAGGAAGGCCCCACGAAGAAATTTCAACTCGGTCGATTCCTGCATTTCCTGCAAACAGGAGTGTCTATGGGCCTCAAATTGGGGTCCATTAAGGTTCAAATTTCGGCCCTGTCGATTTTCTTCCAGAAAGAATTGGCTTCAGTTCCTGAAGTCCAGAAATTTGACAAGGGAGTACTGCATATACAACCCCCTTTTGTGCCTCCAGTGGCACTGTGGGATCTCAACGTAGTCCTGGGATTCCTCAAATCACGTTGGTTTAAACCGCTCAAATCTGTGGATTTGAAATATCTCACATGGAAAGTGACCATGATGTTGGCCCTGGCCTCGGCCAGGCGAGTGTCAGAATTGGCGGCTTTGTCTCACAAAAGCCCATATCTGATTGTCCATTCGGACAGGGCAGAGCTGCGGACTCGTCCCCAGTTTCTCCTTAAGGTGGTGTCAGCGTTTCATCTGAACCAGCTTATTGTGGTACCTGCGGCTACTAGAGACTTGGAGGACTCCAAGTTGCTAGATGTTGTCAGGGCCCTGAAAATATAGATTTCCAGGACGGCTGGAGTCAGGAAAACTGACTTGCTGTTATCCTGTATGCACCCAAAAAACTGGGTGCTCTTGCTTCTAAGCAGACGATTGCTAGTTGAATGTGTAGTACAATTCAGCTTGCACATTCTGTGGCAGGACTGCCACAGCCAAAATATATAAATGCCCATTCCACAAGGAAGGTGGGCTCATCTTGGGCGACTGCCCGAGGGGTCTCGGCTTTACAACTTTGCCGAGCTGCTACTTGGTCAGGGGCACACCCTGGCTGAGGAGGACCTGGAGTTCTCTCACTCGGTGCTGCAGAGTCATCCGCACTCTCCCGCCCGTTTGGGAGCTTTGGTATAATCCCCATGGTCCTGACGGAGTCCCCAGCATCCACTTAGGACGTCAGAGAAAATAAGATTTTACTTACCGATAAATCTATTTCTCGTAGTCCGTAGTGGATGCTGGGCGCCCATCCCAAGTGCGGATTGTCTGCAATACTTGTACATAGTTATTGTTACAAAAAAATCGGGTTGTTATTGTTGTGAGCCGTCTGTTCAGAGGCTCCTACGTTTGTCATACTGTTAACTGGGTTTAGATCACAAGTTATACGGTGTGATTGGTGTGGCTGGTATGAGTCTTACCCGGGATTCAATATCCTTCCTTATTGTGTACGCTCGTCCGGGCACAGTATCCTAACTGAGGCTTGGAGGAGGGTCATAGGGGGAGGAGCCAGTACACACCACCTGATCCTAAAACTTTAGTTTTGTGCCCTGTCTCCTGCGGAGCCGCTAATCCCCATGGTCCTGACGGAGTCCCCAGCATCCACTACGGACTACGAGAAATAGATTTATCGGTAAGTAAAATCTTATTTTTTGCTTTCTCTCTGAGGGGGATATTCAATTGATATATCGCGCCAATCTCCCGTCTAAAGTGATGGGAGATTGAGGGGCGATATTCAATTGTCCCCCCATATCGCGCCCATAGTAGTTGGGTTTAGCCGCTGTACTTTTAAAGTAACATGCGCGATCGTGAAAAGTCCCCTTTAGGGCTCCCAAACATGTCACTTTTCATGCATTTCAGCTCGCTACCCCTGGGGGTAGTGAGCTGAAATGATATCACGCCCGTCGGCAGAAACAATTGAATAGCTGCCGACTGGCGCGAGTGGGAGGAAACATTTTAATATCTCCCTATATGTGGCCTGTGTGTCATTTTACCTTCTATACGAGAGCTCGAGAAGCCCTTCTAAAATCTAGGCGTTAGACCATTGCAACAACAGGAAAATAGTCACTAGGTTGGAAATCTTGATTGCCATGGTGACCGATATTTGTCGCGCTCTGCTGTATATTGTTACACATTTGCTTGTGGATAATGCTGTGATGGTCATTTGGGTGATTATCAGGAGTGTCGTCATGAGGTGGTATGTGATGAGCAAGGGAAATAACAAGTGATTGGATACTAGGTGTGTATTATAGCAGTACTTTCTGGAAGTGACATCACTGACACTGGTAGTTCTCACCAACTGTCCTTGCATGCCAACATAAATACACTATTTATAATGTGGGGGTTTATAATAAAATGTGTGGAAACTGAGCATCCATTCTTAAACACGCAGGTGTGTGTGGAACGGCAGCCAAGTTTTACATGCAGTACAGTTAGTAGATTTTCAGACTAGTGCCTACTGTTTGTCTGCAGACGTCGCCTTATTGTACTTGGAGCCTACAGTGTTAAGTGCCAGGACCATCTATTCCTTTGTTTGTGGTTCCTTAGTTCATTGCTGTTGCTCCTACTCACCACCTGGTTGTTTTACACGTGTTTGTGTATCATTACGTTCTCTGACGTCCTAGTGGATGCTGGGAACTCCGAAACGACCATGGGGAATAGCGGCTCCGCAGGAGACTGGGCACAACTAAAGAAAGCTTTTAGGTCACCTGGTGTGCACTGGCTCCTCCCACTATGACCCTCCTCCAAGCCTCAGTTAGATTTTGTGCCCGGCCGAGGTTGGATGCACACTAGGGGCTCTCCTGAGCTTCTAGAAAGAAAGTATATAATTAGGTTTTTTATTTTACAGTGAGACCTGCTGGCAACAGGCTCACTGCAGCGAGGGACTAAGGGGAGAAGAAGCGAACCTACCTGCTTGCAGCTAGCTTGGGCTTCTTAGGCTACTGGACACCATTAGCTCCAGAGGGATCGACCGCATGGAACTGGCCTTGGTGTTCGGTCCCGGAGCCGCGCCGCCGTCCCCCTTACAGAGCCAGAAGCAAGAAGAGGTCCGGAAAATCGGCGGCTGGAGACATCAGTCTTCACCAAGGTAACGCACAGCACTGCAGCTGTGCGCCATTGCTCCTCATGCACACTTCACACTCCGGTCACTGAGGGTGCAGGGCGCTGGGGGGGGGGCGCCCTGAGCAGCAATAAAAACACCTTGGCTGGCATATATATCACAATATATAGCCCCAGAGGCTATATATGTGATAAATACCCCTGCAAGAATCCATAAAAAAGGGGGAGAAAAGTCAGCGAAAAAGGGGCGGAGCTATCTCTCTCAGCACACTGGCGCCATTTTCTCTTCACAGTGCAACTGGAAGACAGCTCCCCAGGCTCTCCCCTGTAGTTTTCAGGCTCAAAGGGTTAAAAAGAGAGGGGGGGCACTAAATTTAGGCGCAATATTGTATATACAAGCAGCTATTGGGAAAAATTCACTCAATATAGTGTTAATCCCTAAATTATATAGCGCTCTGGTGTGTGCTGGCATACTCTCTCTCTCTGTCTCCCCAAAGGGCTGTGTGGGGTCCTGTCCTCAGTCAGAGCATTCCCTGTGTGTGTGCGGTGTGTCGGTACGGCTGTGTCGACACGTTTGATGAGGAGGCTTATGTGATGGCAGAACAGATGCCGATAAATGTGATGTCGCCCCCTGGGGGCCGACACCAGAGTGGATGGATAGGTGGAAGGTATAAACCGACAGTGTCAACTCCTTACATAAAAGGCTGGATGACGTAACAGCTATGGGACAGCCGGCTTCTCAGCCCGCGCCTGCCCAGGCGTCTCAAAGGCCATCAGGGGCTCAAAAACGCTCAGATGGCAGACACAGATGTAGACACGGAGTCTGACTCCAGTGTCGACGAGGTTGAGACATATACACAATCCACTAGGAACATCCGTTACATGATCCCGGCAATAAAAAATGTGTTACACATTTCTGACATTAACCCAAGTACCACTAAAAAAGGGTTTTATGTTTGGGGAGAAAAAGCAGGCAGTGTTTTGTTCCCCCATCAAATGAGTGAATGAAGTGTGAAAAAGCGTGGGTTCCCCCGATAAGAAACTGGTAATTTCTAAAAAGTTACTGATAGCGTACCCTTTCCCGCCAGAGGATAAGTTACGCTGGGAGATATCCCCTAGGGTGGATAAGGCGCTCACACGTTTGTCAAAAAAGGTGGCACTGCCGTCTTAGGATACGGCCACTTTGAAGGTACCTGCTGATAAAAAGCAGGAGGCTATCCTGAAGTCTGTATTTACACACACAGGTACTAGACCATGGGTGGGCAATTAATTTCTATAGGGGGCCACATGAAAAATCGCAACTGTGTTGGAGGGCCGAACCAATGATTCTGATGTTACTTTCGGTGGTTTATACCGCTACTGTTAGTATGTGATTCTATACTTAATTGTATGTGGTTGTCCTAATAAATTTGTGGTTTTATGCACTGTGGTGCACACCCCTTCTTTTTAATTGAGTTGCACACATTACCTGACGGATACGGGAATAAGGGGAAGACGCCAACTTAATTAAGAAGGTCTTAAGTGCACCAGATCCAGCGCTGGGTATTTATAGAAGAAAATTAAGAGACAATCGAACCTGGGACTTGTAGTTCCACAAGCAGTACTTGTGGTGCTAACTGAGCGGTGCGCTGTCAGGCAAGGAAGGACGACGGACGTATCAGGCGTCGCCTTGGGAACATGCTGGTGATGACTGACAGGGGAGGTGGGCAATGGGGAATGAATGTGTCCTGCAGGATCCGCTGTGAGTCACTCATCCTGTGTGCGCCTCAGCCAATAGCATTTCAGTATTGGCTGAGGCACACACAGGACTGTGATTCACAGCGCATCCTGCTGGAACCGAGCATCCATGGTGCAGGGAGCCTGTGGGTGGAGAGGGGCCGGACAGGGATTGCCAAAGGGCCGCATGTGGCCCGCGGGCCGTACTTTGCCCAGGTCTGTACTAGACTGAGACCTGCAGATAGTGCTGCTGCAGCGTGGTCTGTAACCCTGTCAAACAGGGATACTATTTTGCGAACATAAGACGTCGTCTTATATATGAGGGATGCACAGAGGGATATTTTGCCGGCTGGCATCCAGAATTAATGCAATGTCCATTCGGTCAGGAGGTTATTAGAGACCCGACACTGGACAGGTGATGCTGACTTTAAAAGGCACATAGAGCCTTATAAGGGTGAGGAATTGTTTGGGGATGGTCTCTGGGACCTCGTATCCACAGCAACAGCTGGGAAGAAAAATTTTTTACCTCCGGTTTCCTCACAGCCTCAGAAAGCACTGTATTATCAGGTACAGTCCTTTCGGCTTCAGAAATGCAAGCGTGTAAAACAAGGGAAGAGGGGAAAAAGCTGCACCAGTCAGCCAGTTCCCAGAATCAAAATTCTTCCCCCGCTTCCTCTGAGTCCACCGCATGACGGGGGGACTCCACAGGCATAGCCAGGTACGGTGGGGGGCCGCCTCAAAAATTTCAGCGATCAGTGGGCTCGCTCACAGGTGGATCCCTAGATCCTTCAAGTAGTATCTCAGGGGTACAAGCTGGAATTCGAGGCGTCTCCCCCCCGCCGTTTCCTCAAATCTGCCTTGCCGACAACTCCCTCAGGCAGGGAGACTGTGCTAGAGGCAATTCACAAGCTGTATTCCCAGCAGGTGATAGTCAAGGTGCCCCTACTTCAACAAGGACGGGGTTACTATTCCACACTGTTTGTGGTACCGAAACCGGACGGTTCGGTGAGACCCATTTTATATTTGAAATCCTTGAACACATACATAAAAAAATTAAAGTTCAAGATGGAATCACTCAGGGCGATTATTGCAAGCCTGGAGGAGGGGGATTACATGGTATCCCTGGACATCAAGGAGGCTTACCTACATGTCCCCATTTACCATCCTCACCAGGAGTACCTCAGATTTGTGGTACAGGATTGCCATTACCAATTCCAAACACTGCCGTTTGGACTGTCCACGGCACCGAGGGTCTTTACCAAGGTAATGGCAGAAATGATTATACTCCTTCGAGAAAGGAAGTTTTAATTATCCCGTACTTGGACGATCTCCTTTATAAAGGCGAGGTCCAAGGAGCAGTTGTTGGTCGGAGTAGCACTATCTCGGGAAGTGCTACAACAGCACGGATGGATTCTATACATTCCAAAGTCACAGCTGGTTCCTACCACACGCCTACTGTTCCTGGGGATGGTTCTGGACACAGAACAGAAAAAAGTGTTTCTCCCGCAGGAGAAAGCCAAGGAGCTGTCATCTCTAGTCAGAGACCTCCTGAAACCAAAACAGGTATCGGTGCATCACTGCACACGAGTCCTGGGAAAAATGGTAGCTTCTTACGAAGCAAAATTCCATTCGGCAGGTTCCATGCAAGAACCTTTCAGTGGGACCTCTTGGACAAGTGGTCGGGATCGCATCTTCAGATGCATCGGCTGATACCCTGGTCCTTGGAGACAGGGTTATCTCTACTGTGGTGGCTGCAGAGTGCTCATCTTCAAGAGGGCCGCAGATTCGGCATACAGGACTGGGTCCTGGTAACCACGGATGCCAGCCTTCGAGGCTGGGGGGCAGTCACACAGGGAAGAAATTTCCAAGGACTTTGGTCAAGTCAGGAGTCGTCCCTACACATAAATATTCTGGAACTGAGGGCCATTTACAATGCCCTAAGTCTGGCAAGGCCTCTGCTTCAAAACCAGCCGGTACTGATCCAATCAGACAACATCACGGCAGTCGCCCATGTAAACCGACAGGGCGGCACAAGAAGCAGGATGGCGATGGCAGAAGCCACAAGGATTCTCCGATGGGCGGAAAATCACGTCTTAGCACTGTCAGCAGTGTTCATTCCGGGAGTGGACAACTGGGAAGCAGACTTCCTCAGCGGACACTACCTACACCCGGGAGAGTGGGGACTTCATCCAGAAGTCTTCCAACTGTTGGTAAACCGTTGGGAAAGGCCACAGGTGGACATGATGGCGTCCCGCCTAAACAAAAAACTAGAGAGATATTGCGCCAGGTCAAGGGACCCTCAGGCGATAGCTGTGGACGCTCTAGTGACACCGTGGGTGTACCAGTCAGTTTGTGTTCCCTCCTCTGCCTCTCATACCAAGGGTACTGAGAATAATAAGAAAACGAGGAGTTCCGGATTGGCCAAGACGAGCGTGGTACCCGGAACTTCAAGAGATGATCTCAGAGGACCCATGGCCTCTGCCGCTCAGACAGGACCTGCTGCAGCAGGGGCCCTGTCTGTTCCAAGACTTACCGCGGCTGCGTTTAACGGCATGGCGGTTGAACGCCGGATCCTGAAGGAAAAGGGCATTCCGGAGGAAGTAATTCCTACGCTGATTAAAGCCAGGAAAGATGTAACTGCAAAGCATTATCACCGCATATGGCGGATGTATGTTGCTTGGTGTGAGGCCAAAAAGGCCCCAACAGAGGAATTTCAACTGGGTCGATTTCTGCATTTCCTACAAGCAGGAGTGACTATGGGCCTGAAATTAGGCTCCATTAAGGTACAGATCTCGGCTCTGTCAATTTTCTTCCAGAAAGAACTAGCTTCACTACCTGAAGTTCAGACGTTTGTTAAGGGAGTGCTGCATATTCAGCCCCCTTTTGTGCCTCCAGTGGCACCTTGGGATCTCAACGTGGTGTTGAGTTTCTTAAAATCACATTGGTTTGAGCCACTTAAAACCGTGGATCTAAAATATCTCACGTGGAAAGTGGTCATGTTATTGGCCTTGGCTTCAGCCAGGCGTGTGTCAGAATTGGCGGCTTTGTCATGTAAAAGCCCTTATCTGATTTTCCATATGGATAGGGCAGAATTGAGGACTCGTCCCCAGTTTCTCCCTAAGGTGGTATCAGCTTTTCACTTGAACCAACCTATTGTGGTGCCTGCGGCTACTAGGGACTTGGAGGAGTCCAAGTTGCTGGACGTAGTCAGGGCCTTGAAAATTTATGTTTCCAGGACGGCTAGAGTCAGGAAAACTGACTCGCTATTTATCCTGTATGCACCCAACAAGCTGGGTGCTCCTGCTTCTAAGCAGACTATTGCTCGCTGGATTTGTAGCACAATTCAGCTTTCGCATTCTGCGGCTGGACTGCCGCATCCTAAATCAGTAAAAGCCCATTCCACAAGGAAGGTGGGCTCATCTTGGGCGGCTGCCCGAGGGGTCTCGGCTTTACAACTTTGCCGAGCTGCTACTTGGTCAGGGGCAAACACGTTTGCAAAATTCTACAAATTTGATACCCTGGCTGAGGAGGACCTTGAGTTCTCTCATTCGGTGCTGCGGAGTCATCCGCACTCTCCCGCTCGTTTGGGAGCTTTGGTATAATCCCCATGGTCATTTCGGAGTTCCCAGCATCCACTAGGACGTCAGAGAAAATAAGATTTTACTCACCGGTAAATCTATTTCTCGTAGTCCGTAGTGGATGCTGGGCGCCCGTCCCAAGTGCGGATTGTCTGCAATACTTGTACATAGTTATTGTTAACTAAAGGGTTATTGTTGAGCCATCTGTTGAGAGACTCAGTTGTTTTCATACTGTTAAACTGGGTATGGTATCACGAGTTATACGGTGTGATTGGTGTGGCTGGTATGAGTCTTACCCGGGATTCAAAATCCTTCCTTATTATGTCAGCTCGTCCGGGCACAGTGTCCTAACTGAGGCTTGGAGAAGGGTCATAGTGGGAGGAGCCAGTGCACACCAGGTGACCTAAAAGCTTTCTTTAGTTGTGCCCAGTCTCCTGCGGAGCCGCTATTCCCCATGGTCCTTTCGGAGTTCCCAGCATCCACTACGGACTACCTCACAACCAGCAGCTTCCTGGAATCCTCTGACCCCTGCAGCTACCTTTTGAGTTACTGCAGCAAACTTCCTACCAGTCTCCCTTAGAGAACCTACAGCAATCTCTTTGAGCCAGCCTGGGTTCAAGGTCTATCCCAGTGGGTGCAAGGGTTGGTCCAGGTCTCCTGTTTGGAAAGAAGGATCCATCAATTAGAAGACCTGCTAGCGGAGGCTTGGTTACACCCTAACAAAACGTTTTTGGTATCAAAGTGTTTCTCCTTTCTCTACCCGCTTCCACAGGGGGACCGAAATAAGTGGGAAACGCCACTTCCCAGTGGATGCACACATTGCACAATTGGTAAAATCGTCCACACTGCCGATTCCTAACGTGGCATCCGTTAAGGACCCCACTGACAGAAAATTGGAACAGTTCTTAAAGTAATTGTTAGCTGGTGCTGCTGTTCGCCTGGCCCTTGCCTTGGCCTGGGCATCCAATGCTATAGGCAACTAGGTGGACTCCTTGGAGGAGGGCCTCCATTTGGGAGCTCCGTGGTTCTGACCTTCTATCCATGGTGGATCACATCAGGGAGGCTTCCACGTATTTGATCATGGCACCCCTTGATGCTAACATCATCTCTTCCAAGATCTCGGCTTCTTCTGTGGCGGTTAGACGAGCTCTTTGTCTTTGCACTTGGCATGCTGATAGTGAGTCCAAGAAGGCCTTGGAGGCCCTTCCCTTCTAAAATGGTCTTCTTACCCTCAGCGGCTTCACACTCATCATCTGGACTATCTTCCAAAGGTGGTTTCACAATTCCATATCAATCAGGAAATTGTGGTTCCTTCTCTTTGCCTTTCTGATTCCGCCGACTCTGTCATCTCTTCTCAGACTCAGTGTGGTTTGAGCCCTTGGTGCCTATGTGCGTCGAACTCAGGCCAGCCTGTAAGCAGGATTTGGCTCGCTGGTTGCATCTGACCTTTTGTCAGACTTATCTGTCGGCTAAACAGCCTGTTCTAGCCTCAGTCAAACTCATTCTACTAGGTCCGTTGGGACCTTTTGGGCAGCCAGCCATGGTGCCTCCGCAGAGCAACTCTGTAAAGCAGCCATGTGGTCCTCCGCCTACACCTTTATAAAGTTTTACAGTTTTGACACCGTTGCCGCTGCCTATTTGGCTTTTGTGGGTCAGGTTCTTAGTGCAACACTGGAGCATTCCCTCCTGTAATTGGAACAGCTTTGGGATATCCCACTACTTTTTTTATCTTACTTGTAAAATCCTTTTTTCTGAATCCATGGTGGTCACTGGGCGTCTGCCCTCACATCGCTGGCTATGGCTTTCTTTCTTCCAGCACTCTGTGCTAGGGTAGTTGGTGTGCCTGGTAATGCATGTGTGTCTGTCTTTTCTTCCTCTCCTTTCCTCCTGTTCCTTGGGGCTTGTTTAGTCCAATTAGTCTCTGGAGATGCAGTCAGGATGGGTGTGGTTCATAGGGTCGACCACTATTGGTCGACAGTAACTAGGTCGACATTGTCTAGTTCGACAGGTCCAAAGGTCGACATGAGGATTTTTTGGTGTTATCTTCTCCGTACAGTGACCGGGAACCCCAATTAGCGCACCCTGTCCCCTCGCTTCGCTCGCAATGCTTCGGGCAAGGTTACTATTCCCAGTCGTAGTCCGCGTGGATCTTTAAGTATGAAAAAGTAAAAAAATTAAAAAAAAATGCAAAAACTTAGATGTGAAAAACTCATGTCGACCCTGAAACCCTGTCGACATAGTTACTGTTGACCTAAACATTGTCGACCTAGAGACCGGATCCCGGCAGGATATAGGGGAGGAAGAGCCTGAGCAGCACTTGAACAAGTTAACTCCTACATGCCTTCCCCTCAGCTCCACTATAGCCACTGTACCAGTATCCACCATGAATTCAGAAAAAAAGGTTTTTAAAGGTAAGACAAAAATCCCTTTTCTTTTGCATCCATAAAGGCTACTGGGGAACCTAGTACGATGGGGTCCAAAGGAGCCGGTGCACTTTAAAACTTCAATAGTGTGTGCTGGCTACTCCCCTCTATGCCCCCTCCCACAGCCCAGTTTAGAAAAATGTGCCCTCAGGGCCGGATGCACACTCCTGGAGCTCCAGTGAGGAGTTTCTTCGATTTTATTTCAACTTTTATATTTTTCAGCACCGGCCTATTCAAAGGTGCTGGACTGGATCCCGCTGACAGGACATCTGTTATGAAGGATCAGTGTACCGCAGGCATGGCACTCTAGCGCGCACACCCCTAACAGTGCCTGAAGTGGTGATGAGTGGGGAGTGAAAACCGGGGTCCCAGTTCTGTGTGCGGCACGAATGTGGGGCAGGCATACAGTCTCCTCATGGGGAGATCTTATGCACCCCCACGCTAACACTGGCGCTGAGGTGAAAAATAGGTTTTCGTTTTTTTTTGTTTTTTTTTCACTATGAGGGATTTTGCCAGCGTAAATAACACATCCGCTCTGGTACCATTGAAGGGGGCGGGGCTTACTCAGCGGGACTGGCGGCTTTCTGGCGCCATTTCACTACGACTCCAGCGCTGCAGGAGAAAAGTCTGTTCCTCCAGGGATACTCCAACAGCCAGAAGTGGTACTGGGGTCTCAGATAAGGGGGAGAGCCCGCTGTAGGAACTGATTATAAGGCTCCTGATTCATTACTGTTATATACAGTCCAACAAACTTACATAATTTGCATAGAGGCTGGTGTGCTGGCTCCTTCTCTCTGGGTCTCTCTCTGCACATACTGGGCTGGGTGAGCTTGCTTATACCTGTGTCTCTGTGTGTGTGTGGGTGGGTATTGTCTCTCTGTCAGAATGGATGGGAAGAAATCTGTGTCTTTCCTGTCACTCCAGGTTTTCTCCCTCCCCCGCAGACTCGCTTAGATGTAAGCAATGTAGCCATCCCTCACAGGATAGTGGGGCGGCAGGTGGTGAATTACAGGAGCGGGCATAGCTGGCCTCCATTAAATGTATGATGTCTGACACGTCAAATGAGTTAGCTGCTGCAAAACAAGAAAGGCTGCAGTTACCACAAAAACAGCGGATTCCTGATCTCTGAGTCAGAGGAAGAGATACTGGAGGAAGGGGAGGAAATAGAATCTGCTCATGAAGTAGAGGAAGGTACTCCAGCTCAGGGAGTAGAGTCCCTTATACAGTCTTTGAGAAGTGTTGAATATCCCAGATAAGGAAGCGGTGGAGCCACAGTTTTATTTTTTTCTCTTTACGCAGAAAAAAGTAAATTGTTAATTTTCCTGACTCAAAGGAATTGGATGAACTTTTTAGAGAATAAGAAATTTCATGTGACTTAGAAATGAATGTCCGCTTTCCCCTTTTCCCAGTTGGGGAGAAAACGCTGGGAAAATCCCCCTGTTGTAGATGCTTCGGTATCACGTCTGTCTAAAAAGACAGTGCTGCCGATTCCTGGGGAAGCGGCTGACAGGAAAATAGAAAACTCTTTGAAATCTATTTATGTTGCCTCGGGGGCGTCTCAGAGACAGATTATAGCAGGCTGCTGGATTAGACAGGCCATTCACGCTTGGGCCCGTTACCTCCAACAGGGCCTTGCTGGGGATGCATCACTAGCTGATTTGGTGACGCTTATAAAACACATTCAGGAAGCTGCGGGTTTCTTATGTGAAACTATCAAGGAGATCAGCATAATAAATACCAGAAAGTAAGAGGGGGCACTGGAGTACTCTTAGGCGTTAGCAGGGATAGACACATTTTAAATATTTAAATTAGTAACCCTCCTCCCCCTCCATACTCCCAAGATGCCTCAGTGTTTTTTACTGAGCTAAACAGGAGCGAAAGAGAGGATGAACAATGGAGAATTACATATAACGGACAACAAGAAAGTTGACACGACAACAGATAACAATCAGCGTAACATTCAAACAACCGGTGATAATGTGTTACCATAAAATATACTGAACTTACCACATGACAGGTGAAACTGCTCTGGGTGGGCGTCCAGTGCCCCCTGTGGATTCAAAGAAACTGATTCATCTGGTACGTACCAAAATCCTATTTTCTTCTTCATCCACTAGGGGTCACTGGAGTACTCTTGGGATGTACCAAAGTTTCCCCTTGGACGGGAGAGCTGGTTGGCACCTGTAACACTAGACGGCCAAAGCTAGATGCTGATACCGCAAACGTATCAAACTTGTAAAAGCGCACAAACGTGTGCACTGATGACCATGTAGCTGCAAGGCAAAGTTGCGCTGTGGAGGCCCCACGACCTGCTGCCCATGACGTTCCCACAGGACGCGTGGAATGTGCTGAAATAGATGCAGGTGGTTGTAGACTAGCATGAAAGTAAGCTTGACGAATGGTCCGCTTAATCCATCTAGCCAAGGTCTGTTTGGTAGCTGGCCAACCTATCTTGACTGCAAAATAGAGAACAAACAATGTATCTGTTTTACGTACTGTTGATGTTCGGGCTACATAAATGCGAAGCGCGCATACCACATCCAAAGTACCTGGAGTTCCCAAACCTTCTGAAAAAACAGGAACTACGATTGGTTGATCGATGTGAAAAGAAGTTACTACCTTTGGTAGAAAAGAGGGATTCGTCTGACGTTCCGCTCTGTCATCACGAAACACCAGATACAGTGGTTTGCATGACAAAGCACCTAACTGAAATATGCCTTGCCGAAGCTAAGGCTAGGAGAAACACTGTTTTCCAAGTTAAAAACTTAACATCCACTTGCAAGGGTTCAAAAATTGAAGACTGCAAAAAATCGAAAACTAGATTCAAGTCCCATGTAGCTGTAGGTGGTATAAACGGAGGTTGAACTCTAAGGACACCTTGCAAAAAAATGTGAACCGTTGGCAAAAAAAAACAAACGCCTCTGAAAGAAAATTGACAAGGCAGAGAACTGGACTTTTTTAGTGTCGCTAAATGTAGTCCTCCATCTAACCCCGTCTCTAGAAATGGTAAAAGACGGAATAACTTGAAAGAAGATGTCTGATACTTCCGAGATTCACACCAACCAATATAAGCTCGCCAAATCCTGTGATAATGAGCTGCTGTAACAGGCTTCCTAGAACATAACATGGTTGGTCTAACCGACTCTGTGATGCCCTCTTGTCTTAAGAGAGCAGTTTCAAAATCCACCCCGTCAAACGCAGCCACGCTAAATCAGGGTAAAGAAATGGACCCTGTTGCAGAAGGCCTGGACGTAGCGGGAGCGGCCACGGATTGTCTTCTAATAGACCGCAGAGATCCGGGAACCACACTCTCTCAATGAGGCGCCACTAGTATGACTGTTGTGGACTCCCTTTTGATCTGCTTTAGCAACATAGGAAGCAGCAGAAATGGTGGAAATGGATACACGAGGCTGTACGGCTACGCTATGGTGAGAGCATCCACTGTCACTGCCTTTTGGATCTCTTGTTCTGGACACCTACTTGGGTGTCTGATTTTGGCGTGATGCCATTAGATCCACCTGTGGGTAACCCCACCGCTGGACTAACATCTGGAACACCTCTGGATGTAAGGACCATTCTCCTGGATGAAAATCCTGATGACTGAGATAAGCTGCTTCCCAGGTGTCCACTCCTGGAGTGAACACTGCCGATGATATCACTTTGTAATGCTCGGCCCAATTCAGGATTCGAGCAACTTCTCGCATGGCCATGCGACTTCGAGTCCCTCCTTGTTTGTTGATGTATGCGACTGCTGGAGTGTCTGGAGAAACGGGGGAGTGGCTGGTCAAACCAGGAAAGAAACGGCCTGAGCTGATCGCAATCTGTGAGTAGGTCTGGAGCTACTCAGAAACTGCTAAGCATTTTCTATTCGCAATTCTGCTAATCTTTCGTTCGCTATTCTGCTAAGCTAAGATACACTCCCAGAGGGCGGCGGCCTAGCGTGTGCAATGCTGCTAAAATCTGCTAGCGAACAACTCGGAATGACCCCCATTGTACGTCAGTAAGTCATTCTGAAGGAGTATTTGTTGAGACGAAGCCTTGATGAGTAAGTCGTCTAAGTACGGATCTATTGTCACTGCCGGAGACCTGAGATGAGCAATCATCACAGACTTTACTTTTGTGAATAACCGAGACGCTGATGAGAAGCCAAACGGTAGTGCCTGAATTTGATAATGGTTTTGTTGTACTGCAAATCTTAAGTACGCCTGATGCGGTGACCAAATTGGAATGTGTAAGTATGCATCCTTGAGATCCACTGAAATCATGAATTCACCTTGTTCTAAACCTGCAATCACTGACAGCAGCGATTCCATCTTGAATCTGTGGTAAGAGACCTACTGATTGAGACTCTTTTATGTTCAATATCTGACTGAGCCATCCGGCTTTGATACTACAAAAAGATAGGAAAAAAAACCCTTGACCTTGTTGGTGTACTGGTACCTGAATTAAAACTGCGGAATCCACTATAGACTGAATAGTGGTCTGCAGAACTGCCGTCTTGTCTGCAGACACCGGCATCCCTGTCTTGAAAAACCGCATTGGCAGTAGGTAATCAAACTCTATTTAGTAACCTTTGACCACTAAATTGCAGATCCACGCATTTGTGGATGTCTGAAACCACGCCAAATGAAACGTTTGAAGGCATGCTCCCACAACTGAAGATCAGAGATGGGCTGGAAGCCCATCATGCCACTGGCTTGTCAGCGGTTTTTGTGTACTGATGACTGTTAGTGGTTTGTTGAAAGCCACATCCTCTACCACGTCTACTCTGTACAGTTGTTCCTCGAGCACGGCCTCAAAAGGACTGAGGTCTAAAAGATTTGAATGCTGGTACAGTGGGGTTTTTTTTAGGAACTGGTGCTGGCAACGGTAGGAAAATGTAGGAAAACAGATTTTCCTTCAGTAGCCTGAGAAATCCATTTGTCCAATTCAGGAACAAATAACATCACCAGTATAAGACAACACTTCTATTCCTCGTTTTGATTCAGCCTCTGCCTGCCAAGAACGCAACCAAAGCACCCATCGGGACGCAATTAGTGAAGCTGAAAGCCGAGAACTAACCTGCCCGATGTCCATAGAAGCCATACCTAAATACTCAGCCAATTCACAAATGTGATCAGCCAGAAGTATAAGCTGGTCTGTGGAAAGATCCTGTTGTAGGCCCAACTTGAGCTGTTTTGCCCATGCAACTACAGTCTTGGTAATCCAAACTCCAACTAAAGCAGGTCTAAGCAACACTCCTACTGCTGTATACATTGACTATAGCATAGCTTCTAGCTTGCGCTCTGACGGGTCTTTAAGCGTTGTTGCAGCTGGGACTGGAATGGTCAACTTTTTTGAAAGTTTTGAAACCGAGAATTCCACTGGTGGTGGATTTTCCCATTTAGTTGTCATAGACTCTGGGAATGGGTAGTTAGACAGACAGACGGACAGAAACCGCCTAGGCATAGAAAACCATTTATCTGGATTTTTCCATGCTTCCGTTAACTGCTTTTATTAAGATAATCTGAATAAAGAAAACAAACAGTTGCCCTCTGTTTTTTATCAAATAAAACTTCATCATTTGACAGAGGCTCCTCAGTGTCAGCAAAATTTAGTACCTGGCGTACTGCCCTGATGAGTTTATCAATGCCCGGGCTATCGGTGACCTCACTATCTGACTCCTGGCCCAAGTCACCTTCCTTTTGTTCCTCCTGAGACATAAGGTCTGACATTAAATCATCAGAATGCAACACAGCTGAAACTAGTAAATTATGAGACAAACGATGACTACTTTTAGGAATTGAACTATACATGGACTTTTGTAAACCCTGCAAAGTTCTAGACATATCCTGAGCCCACTCTGACTGCTCAGACGGTATCCACTTAGAATCAGATTTAGCCGCCTCACGATCTTTTTGCGCAGCGGCCAATTCTGACTTTAAATCAGCCATCATCGCCCAAGGAGGATCAGGGCAGAGGTCCTTATTTGAACCCGTATCTTCAAGACACACTGTGCAAGTGGAAGTTCCATCACGACACACACTCACAGGTATCGCAGGCAAGCTGCTTCTTTGATTTTGCATTAGCTTTACTCATCATGCACACAGACAGGTATACAGTGAAACACAAGTCCCCATGACTCAGTAAAAAATGTAACTAAAGTGTGTATAAGCCAGAAGTGCACTGCACTTTGTACACACTAATTTCTGTTAAGTATGTGCTTCACTGCAATTCCTACTAACACCCTTGCCCCCTCCAATGGCTGTGTGTTGTAGGGCCGACACCAAATTCCTGCAAGAAGAAGCAGTAAGTGGTGTTAAAATGGCGTCCAGCCATGTGCTTTTTTTTTTCTTAAGGACGTATACATTACTCTCTAAAAAAAACATATGTACCATATAAAGCAATGTTTGCAGGCTTAATAGTCTGTATTACTCACAATAACCATAACTATCCCCCCTATGTGAGAGGTAACGCTGGACTAGGGACCCCATTGCCTTTATACATTAGACTCCTTCCTCTACCTTATACATGTGAGCCGCGGTGCTGCCTGCTGCTGGAAGCCCTGGCTAGAACTAATGGGTTTTCTCTGACGTCCTAGTGGATGCTGGGAACTCCGTAAGGACCATGGGGAATAGACTGGCTCCGCAGGAGACTGGGCACTCTAAAAGAAAGATTAGGTACTATCTGGTGTGCACTGGCTCCTCCCTCTATGCCCCTCCTCCAGACCTCAGTTAGATTTCTGTGCCCGGCCCGAGCTGGATGCACACTAGGGGCTCTCCTGAGCTTCTAGAAAGAAAGTTTAAAATTAGGTTTTTTATTTTACAGTGAGACCTGCTGGCAACAGGCTCACTGCAACGAGGGACTAAGGGGAGAAGAAGCGAACCTACCTGCTTGCAGCTAGCTTGGGCTTCTTAGGCTACTGGACACCATTAGCTCCAGAGGGATCGACCGCAGGACCCGTCCTTGGTGTTCGTTCCCGGAGCCGCGCCGCCGTCCCCCTTACAGAGCCAGAAGCATGAAGATGGTCCGGAAAATCGGCGGCAGAAGACTTCAGTCTTCACCAAGGTAGCGCACAGCACTGCAGCTGTGCGCCATTGCTCCTCATGCACACTTCACACTCCGGTCACTGAGGGTGCAGGGCGCTGGGGGGGGGCGCCCTGAGCAGCAATAAAAACACCTTGGCTGGCAAAATAATCACAATATATAGCCCCAGAGGCTATATATGTGATAATTACCCCTGCCAGAATCCATAAAAAAGCGGGAGAAAAGTCCGCGAAAAAGGGGCGGAGCTATCTCCCTCGGCACACTGGCGCCATTTTCTCTTCACAGTGTAGCTGGAAGACAGCTCCCCAGGCTCTCCCCTGTAGTTTTCAGGCTCAAAGGGTTAAAAAGAGAGGGGGGGCACTAAATTTAGGCGCAATATTGTTTATACAAGCAGCTATAGGGGAAAATTCACTCAGTGATAGTGTTTATCCCTACAGTATATAGCGCTCTGGTGTGTGCTGGCATACTCTCTCTCTGTCTCCCCAAAGGGCTGTGTGGGGTCCTGTCCTCAGTCAGAGCATTCCCTGTGTGTGTGCGGTGTGTCGGTACGGCTGTGTCGACATGTTTGATGAGGAGGCTTATGTGGAGGCGGAGCAGATGCTGAAAATGGGATGTCGCCCCCTGTGGGCCGACACCAGAGTGGATGGATAGGTGGAAGGTATTAACCGACAGTGTCAACTCCTTACATAAAAGGCTGGATGACGTAACGGCTATGGGACAGCCGGCTTCTCAGCCCGCGCCTGCCCAGGCGTCTCAAAGGCCATCAGGGGCTCAAAAACGCCCGCTCCCTCAGATGGCAGACACAGATTACGACACGGAGTCTGACTCCAGTGTCGACGAGGTTGAGACATATACACAATCCACTAGGAACATCCGTTACATGATCTCGGCAATAAAAAATGTGTTACACATTTCTGACATTAACCCAAGTACCACTAAAAAAGGGTTTTATGTGTGGGGAGAAAAAGCAGGCGGTGTTTTGTTCCCCCATCAAATGAGTGAATGAAGTGTGAAAAAGCGTGGGTTCCCCCGATAAGAAACTGGTAATTTCTAAAAAGTTACTGATGGCGTACCCTTTCCCGCCAGAGGATAAGTTACGCTGGGAGATATCCCCTAGGGTGGATAAAGCGCTCACACGTTTGTCAAAAAAGGTGGCACTGCCGTCTTAGGATACGGCCACTTTGAAGGTACCTGCTGATAAATAGCAGGAGGCTATCCTGAAGTCTGTATTTACACACTCAGGTTCTAGACTGAGACCTGCAGATAGTGCTGCTGCAGCGTGGTCTGTAACCCTTTCAAACAATAAGACGTCGTCTTATATATGAGGGATGCACAAAGGGATATTTTGCCGGCTGGCATCCAGAATTATTGCAATGTCCATTCTGTCAGGAGGGTATTAGAGACCCGACACTGGACAGGTGATGCTGACTTTAAAAGGCACATAGAGCCTTATAAGGGTGAGGAATTGTTTGGGGATGGTCTCTGGGACCTCGTATCCACAGCAACAGCTGGGATGAAAAAATTTTTTACCTCAGGTTTCCTCACAGCCTAAGAAAAGCACTGTATTATCAGGTACAGTCCTTTCGGCTTCAGAAAAGCAAGCGGGTCAAAGGAAAAAGCTGCACCAGTCAGCCAGTTCCCAGAATCAAAATTCTTCCCCCGCTTCCTCTGAGTCCACCGCGTGACGCGGGGGCTCCACAGGCATAGCCAGGTACGGTGGGGGGCCGCCTCAAAAATGTCATCGATCAGTGGGCTCGCTCACAGGTGGATCCCTGGATCCTTCAAGTAGTATCTCAGGGGTACAAGCTGGAATTCGAGGCGTCTCCCCCCCCGCCGTTTCCTCAAATCTGCCTTGCCGACAACTCCCTCAGGCAGGGAGGCTGTGCTGGAGGCAATTCACAAGCTGTATTCCCAGCAGGTGATAGTCAAGGTGCCCCTACTTCAACAAGGACGGGGTTACTATTCCACACTGGTTGTGGTACCGAAACCGGACGGTTCGGTGATACCCATTTTAAATTTGAAATCCTTGAACACATACATTAAAAATTCAAGTTCAAGATGGAATCGCTCAGGGCGGTTATTGCAAGCCTGGAGGAGGGGGATTACATGGTATCCCTGGACATCAAGGATGCTTACCTACATGTCCCCATTTACCATCCTCATCAGGAGTACCTCAGATTTGTGGTACAGGATTGCCATTACCAATTCCAAACACTGCCGTTTGGACCGTCCACGGCACCGAGGGTCTTTACCAAGGTAATGGCAGAAATAATGATACTCCTTCGAAAAAAGGGAGTTTTAATTATCCCGTACTTGGACGATCTCCTTATAAAGGCGAGGTCCAAGGAGCAGTTGTTGGTCGGAGTAGCACTATCTCGGGAAGTGCTACATCAGCACGGATGGATTCTATACGTTCCAAAGTCACAGCTGGTTCCTACCACACGCCTACTGTTCCTGGGGATGGTTCTGACCACAGAACAGAAAAAAAAAAAAAAAAGTGTTTCTCCTGCAGGAGAAAGCCAAGGAGCTGTCATCTCTAGTCAGAGACCTCCTGAAACCAAAACAGGTATCGGTGCATCACTGCACACGAGTCCTGGGAAAAATGGTAGCTTCTTACGAAGCAAAATTCCATTCGGCAGGTTCCATACAAGAACCTTTTAGTGGGACCTCTTGAACAAGTGGTCGGGATCGCATCTTCAGATGCATCGGCTGATAACCCTGTCTCCAAGGACCAGGGTATCTCTACTGTGGTGGCTGCAGAGTGCTCATCTTCAAGAGGGCCGCAGATTCGGCATACAGGACTGGGTCCTGGTAACCACGGATGCCAGCCTTCGAGGCTGGGGGGGCAGTCACACAGGGAAGAAACTTCCAAGGACTTTGGTCAAGTCAGGAGTCGTCCCTACACAAAAATATTCTGGAACTAAGGGCCATTTACAATGCCCTAAGTCAGGCAAAACCCCTGCTTCAAATCCAGCCGGTACTGATCCAGTCAGACAACATCACGGCAGTCGCCCATGTAAACCGTCAGGGCGGCACAAGAAGAAGGATGGCGATGGCAGAAGCCACAAGGATTCTCCGATGGGCGGAAAATCACGTCTTAGCACTGTCAGCAGTGTTCATTCCGGGAGTGGACAACTGGGAAGCAGACTTCCTCAGCAGACACGACCGACACCCGGGAGAGTGGGGACTTAATCCAGAAGTCTTCCAACTGTTGGTAAACCGTTGGGAAAGGCCACAGGTGGACATGATGGCGTCCCGCCTAAACAAAAAACTAGATATTGCGCCAGGTCAAGGGACCCTCAGGCAATAGCTGTGGACGCTCTAGTGACACCGTGGGTGTACCAGTCGGTTATGTATTCCCTCCTCTGCCTCTCATACCAAAGGTACTGAGAATAATAAGAAAACGAGGAGGAAGAACGATACTCGTGGTTCCGGATGGGCCAAGAAGAGCTTGGTACCCAGAACTTACAGAAATAATGTCAGAGGACCCATGGCCTCTACCGCTCAGACAGGATCTGCTACAGCAGGGGCCCTGTCTGTTCCAAGACTTACCGCGGCTGCGTTGGACGGCATGGCGGTTGAATTCCGGATCCTAAAGCAAAAGGGCATTCCGGAGGAAGTCATTCCTACGCTGATAAAAGCCAGGAAAGAAGTAACCGCAAACCATTATCACCGTATTTGGCGAAAATATGTTGCGTGGTGTGAGGCCAGGAAGGCCCCAACAGAGGAATTTCAGCTGGGTCGTTTTCTGCACTTCCTACAGTCGGGAGTGACTATGGGCCTAAAATTGGGTTCCATTAAGGTCCAGATTTCGGCTCTGTCGATTTTCTTCCAGAAAGAACTGGCTTCACTGCCTGAAGTTCAGACTTTTGTAAAGGGAGTGCTACATATTCAGCCCCCTTTTGTGCCTCCTGTGGCACCGTGGGATCTCAACGTGGTGTTGAGTTTCCTGAAATCACATTGGTTTGAGCCACTTAAAACTGTGGATTTGAAATATCTCACGTGGAAAGTGGTCATGTTATTGGCCTTGGCTTCGGCCAGGCGTGTGTCAGAATTGGCGGCTTTGTCATGTAAAAGCCCTTATCTGATTTTCCATATGGATAGGGCAGAATTGAGGACTCGTCCCCAGTTTCTCCCTAAGGTGGTATCAGCTTTTCACTTGAACCAACCTATTGTAGTGCCTGCGGCTACTAGGGACTTGGAAGATTCCAAGTTACTGGACGTAGTCAGGGCCTTAAAAATTTATATTTCCAGGACGGCTAGAGTCAGGAAAACTGACTCGTTTTTTTATCCTGTAGGCACCCAACAAAATAGGTGCTCCTGCTTCTAAGTAGACTATTGCTCGCTGAATTTGTAGCACAATTCAGCTTTCGCATTCTGCGGCTGGATTGCCGCATCCTAAATCAGTAACAGCCCATTCCACGAGGAAAGTGGGCTCGTCTTGGGCGGCTGCCCGAGGGGTCTCGGCTTTACAACTTTGCCGAGCTGCAACTTGGTCAGGGGCAAACACGTTTGCTAAATTCTACAAATTTGATACCCTGGCTGAGGAGGACCTTGAGTTCTCTCATTCGGTGCTGCAGAGTCATCCGCACTCTCCCGCCCGTTTGGGAGCTTTGGTATAATCCCCAAGGTCCTTACGGAGTTTCCAGCATCCACTAGGACGTCAGAGAAAATAAGATTTTACTCACCGGTAAATCTATTTCTCGTAGTCCGTAGTGGATGCTGGGCGCCCATCCCAAGTGCGGATTGTCTGCAATACTTGTATATAGTTATTGCCTAACTAAAAGGTTATTGTTGAGCCATCTGTTGAGAGGCTCAGTTATATTTCATACTGTTAACTGGGTATAGTATCACGAGTTATACAGTGTGGCTGGTATGAGTCTTACCCGGGATTCAAAATCCTTCCTTATTGTGTCAGCTCTTCCGGGCACAGTATCCTAACTGAGGTCTGGAGGAGGGGCATAGAGGGAGGAGCCAGTGCACACCAGATAGTACCTAATCTTTCTTTTAGAGTGCCCAGTCTCCTGCGGAGCCCGTCTATTCCCCATGGTCCTTACGGAGTTCCCAGCATCCACTACGGACTACGAGAAATAGATTTACCGGTGAGTAAAATCTTATTATTATCACTCCCCGATCTCCCCCCTTGAGAGGTAATGCAGGGGAGCGGAGACTTGAGAGCCACGGCAGCAGTGAGAGCTGTCCGCGGCTGTGATCACAGCAGTGAGGGGCGGCCGCGGCAGTGTAAATGTAGCTATGAGGCACCCACTGAAGGAGCAGGTCCTGTATCAGTGATGTAAGGCCAAACGCTTCAAGATGTAATACAGCACATCCGATACAGACACACAAGGCTTGAAAAATAAATAGGCCAAGATACTCGACTGTCCAGCTATTAGCAGGCAGGAGAAATATGCTGGACCCTGCTACTGGAGTGAGGTACAGGGGAGACTGAGGCCAAGCCTTCCTTTCAGTGAAAGTCCCAGCAGCAAGGTGAAGTAAAATGGCTGCTCAGCGTTTTTTAGGGAGGGACAGAGAGGGAGGAGGAGAAACAGAGGGACAGGCCATGAGCAGTGCTACTAGCAAGTCCTAGTGGTGGGGGAGGGTCTGTAGGCTGGGTGCCCTCCCCCTCAAATGTTAGACCCCAGGGACCCTCTATTTTACCCTGCCCCTGTGCCCTGGTGGTCCAGTGGGAATAGCGCAGCGTACTGGGCCCCCACTCATCTGCCCTCCCACTGTTTTCCTAAAGCGGGAGAGGATCGCCGCTAGTTGGGCTCCCTGCATGCAGGGAGCCGGTCAACTTACCCTCTGGCTCCGGCGCAGATGCCGGGGAGGCCAATTGCAGCTCCATGTGTCTGACAGCGTAAGTCGCTGGTCCAGCACTGCCGCCGGGTGCTAGAGCGGGCTTGCTGGGCGCTAAGTCTGCTGGCAGCCCGCTCATCTTTGCTGCGATGCAGCACTAACTAAAGTTTAAACTAAAAAAAAAAAAATTAAGTAACCTGGGCTGTAACACAGCCTCCCTCCCCTCCTTACTAACGGTGCCTGCTCCTGCCTTGGCACCAAAGAAAAATTGGCGGGGTATAGAGGACAGGGAGGCAAGGCTTGCCGGGTAATTTAAAGTAACCCCTTTGGTGCCTGCCTACCTCCCAGCCAGCCCATACCCAGCGTAATGCTCCTGTGCCCCCTAGTGGACAGACAAGAAAAAGCTATTTGATTAGGAATATTGCTGGTTCGCTGTTTTGGAATTACTATTTTTAGATCAGCTTTAATGATTCGCATTATTTGTACAGGAGCAATGTTTTCCCATTCTGTCTGCTTTTTACTTGCTGGATGCACTAGGGGGCGCCAGTGATATTTTTGTTCCTACAAAATACACACACTAACCAGCAAAATATGTTTTACACGTGTAAAAGTGGATGTAGCTGCTCTGTTTATTAAACATACAACTTGTTTGATTTGCATCTAGAAATATGAGGAAGGGTCCTGCTCCATTAAGAAGGAAGAAGTTAAACCCAGCACAGCATGCCAACTTCGGGAGTACCAAGACCACCAGGGACCTACAAAAGACACTGCCACCTACTGGCCGGGCAACTGGCGCAGAAAGCTCTGCCGCTGTGAGGAATGCATGGTAGGAAGTTCTCTTATTTGCAAAAACTGCTATAAAATTACCTTATTTGGGCTTACAGGTGTTTGACAGTGTTCTGCAGCTAGCAGGTGTATTGCCTGACCCACAGGGGTCAGGGAGCCCCTAACTTTTATTAGAGAGTGACAGTGGTTTATGGTTTCATATGAGCTTTTAGCTGGCTTCTCGCTTTTAAATATTACTTATTTTAAACAATGAAATGTGTTTGGTACTATGAAGTTGTTGTTGTTGTGGTATTTTACTTTTCAATAATTTGTAATGTTTGATCTTTGCAGAAAATGTATGTAGAGTTAGACGTCCTCTTCCTGTTGGATGAAAGCGACACAGTGCAGGCTTATGAAAATAAGGGGAAACTGGAGGAAGCACGAGAAACCAGAGACCCCCTAATGACAGCTCTTGGCAATATGAACCGTATCCAGCAGGTGGAGCTCATCTGTGGTAAGATCGCAGTTTAGTCATGTTCAGTCTTTCATTTGGGCTTTGGCAATTTGTGGCTTTCCATGTCCCGTTGAACTACATGTTCCAGTATGCTCTGTTTGGCAAACTCTGCAAATGAACAATAGATTTGATGGTTCTAAAGATTCTTTAGGTCCTCACAAATTGACACATTATTGGCAGTCATACCCAGAGCTGGCCCTAACCAATATGATGCCCTAGGCAAGATTTTGGCTGGTGCCCCCTAGCACCACCGCTAGTTCCACCTCTGACAATGCACCCCTTTCCCAGCACCATCACCCCTCACCCATAGCAGTCCTTATTTTGAGTTTCCTACCCCCTATATATTAAATAAGAACAGTCGGCGCACAGCCCAAGGGGTGCGTTTTTGCTGGCAAGGGGCATGGCCACACAATAGTACCCCTAATTCAAATTACGCCACAAAGTACTACAACTTTATTCACATTTTATCATGCGATAATGTCCCTAATTCACGTTAAATCACACAGTAGTACCACTATACCTTATATACATTACTCCTCACAGTAGTGCCCCTTATTCACATTACACCACACTGAATTGCTCTTTATTCACATTACACCACACAGTAGTGCTCTTTTTATACATTATGCCACACAGTAGAGCACCTTATGCACATAATGCCACACTATGCCGCACATACATATAATGACACACACAATGCCCCTTACACATAGGCTGCACATTATTAATGCCCTTATACACATGATGACACACACAGTGCCCCTTACACATTTGCTGCACATTATTAATGTATTTTCTCTGACGTCCTAAGTGGATGCTGGGGACTCCGTCAGGACCATGGGGATTAGCGGCTCCGCAGGAGACAGGGCACAAAAATAAAAGCTTTAGGACTAGGTGGTGTGCACTGGCTCCTCCCCCTATGACCCTCCTCCAAGCCTCAGTTAGGTTTTTGTGCCCGGCCGAGAAGGGTGCAATCTAGGTAGCTCTCCTGAGCTGCTTAGAATAAAAGTATAGACTTAGGTTTTTTTATTTTCAGTGAGTCCTGCTGGCAACAGGCTCTCTGCATCGAGGGACTAAGGGGAGAAGAAGCGAACTCACCTGCGTGCAGAGTGGATTGGGCTTCTTGGCTACTGGACATTAGCTCCAGAGGGACGATCACAGGCCCAGCCATGGATGGGTCCCGGAGCCGCGCCGCCGGCCCCCTTACAGATGCTGAAGACAGAAAAGGTCCAGAAATCGGCGGCAGAAGACGTCCATGTCTTCATAAAGGTAGCGCACAGCACTGCAGCTGTGCGCCATTGCTCTCAGCACACTTCACACCGCGGTCACTGAGGGTGCAGGGCGCTGGGGGGGGGCGCCCTGAGACGCAATGAAAACACTATATATGACTAAAAATACATCACATATAGCTCCTGGGCTATATGGATGTATTTAACTTCTGTCATTTTACCTCAGAAAAAGCGGGAGAGAGGCCGCCGAGAAGGGGGCGGAGCCTATCTCCTCAGCACACAAGCGCCATTTTCCCACACAGCTCCGCTGGTAGGAAGGCTCCCAGACTCTCCCCTGCACTCCTGCACTACAGAAACAGGGTAAAAAAGAGGGGGGGGGGGCACTTATTTGGCTAGATATAGATATTTCTCTGACGTCCTAAGTGGATGCTGGGGACTCCGTCAGGACCATGGGGATTAGCGGCTCCGCAGGAGACAGGGCACAAAACTAAAGCTTTAGGATCAGGTGGTGTGTACTGGCTCCTCCCCCTATGACCCTCCTCCAAGCTTCAGTTAGGTTTTTGTGCCCGTCCGAGCAGGGTGCAATCTAGGTGGCTCTCTTAAGGAGCTGCTTAGAAAAAGTTTTTAGGTTTATTATTTTCAGTGAGTCCTGCTGGCAACAGGCTCACTGCATCGAGGGACTTAGGGGAGAGAAGTTCAACTCACCTGCGTGCAGGATGGATTGGCTTCTTAGGCTACTGGACACCATTAGCTCCAGAGGGAGTCGGAACACAGGTCTCACCCTGGGGTTCGTCCCGGAGCCGCGCCGCCGACCCCCCTTGCAGATGCTGAAGATTGAAGGTCCAGAAACCGGCGGCAGAAGGCTCTTCAGTCTTCTTGAAGGTAGCGCACAGCACTGCAGCTGTGCGCCATTGTTTGTCACACACTTCTCACCAACGGTCACGGAGGGTGCAGGGCGCTGCTGGGGGCGCCCTGGGCAGCAATGTAAATACCTTTTATGGCTAAAAAATACATCACATATAGCCCTTGAGGCTATATGGATGTATTTAACCCCTGCCAGATATTACAAACTACGGGAGAAAAGCCCGCCGGAATAGGGGGCGGGGCTTATTCTCCTCAGCACACAGCGCCATTTTCCTGCTCAGCTCCGCTGTGAGGAAGGCTCCCAGGACTCTCCCCTGCACTGCACTACAGAAACAGGGTAAAACAGAGAGGGGGGGCACTTTTTATGGCGATATTTTATATATTTAAGCTGCTATAAGGATACAACACTTATATAAGGTTGTTCCCATATATATTATAGCGCTTGGGTGTGTGCTGGCAAACTCTCCCTCTGTCTCCCCAAAGGGCTAGTGGGGTCCTGTCTTCGATAAGAGCATTCCCTGTGTGTCTGCTGTGTGTCGGTACGTGTGTGTCGACATGTATGAGGACGATGTTGGTGTGGAGGCAGAGCAATTGCCGGTAATGGTGATGTCACCCCCCAGGGAGTCGACACCGGAATGGATGGCTTTGTTTATGGAATTACGTGATAATGTCAGCACATTACAAAAATCAGTTGACGACATGAGACGGCCGGAAAACCAGTTGGTACCTGCCCAGGCGTCTCAGACACCGTCAGGGGCTGTAAAACGCCCTTTACCTCAGTCGGTCGACACAGACCCAGACACGGACACTGAATCTAGTGTCGACGGTGAAGAAACAAACGTATTTTCAAGTAGAGCCACACGTTATATGATCACGGCAATGAAGGAGGCTTTGCATATCTCTGATACTGCAAGTACCACAAAAAGGGGTATTATGTGGGGGGTGTCCTACACTGGTTAAAGCCAGGAAGGAGGTGACTGCACAACATTATCACCGCATTTGGAGAAAATATGTTGCGTGGTGTGAGGCCAGGAAGGCCCCCACGGAGGAATTTCAACTGGGTCGATTCCTACATTTCCTGCAAACAGGATTGTCTATGGGCCTCAAATTGGGGTCCATTAAGGTTCAAATTTCGGCCCTGTCGATTTTCTTCCAGAAAGAATTGGCTTCAGTTCCTGAAGTCCAGACTTTTGTAAAAGGAGTACTACATATACAGCCCCCGGTTGTGCCCCCAGTGGCTCCGTGGGACCTGAATGTAGTTTTGGATTTTCTCAAATCCCATTGGTTTGAGCCACTCAAATCGGTGGATTTGAAATATCTTACATGGAAAGTAACCATGATACTGGCCCTGGCTTCAGCCAGGAGAGTATCAGAATTGGCGGCTTTATCGTATAAGAGCCCATATCTGATTTTCCATTCGGACAGGGCAGAACTGCGGACGCGTCCTCAGTTTCTGCCTAAGGTGGTGTCAGCGTTTCACCTGAACCAGCCTATTGTGGTGCCTGCGGCTACTAGCGATTTGGAAGATTCCAAGTTGCTGGACGTTGTCAGGGCATTGAAAATATATATTTCAAGGACGGCTGGAGTCAGAAAATCTGACTCGCTGTTTATACTGTATGCACCCAACAAGCTGGGTGCTCCTGCTTCTAAGCAGACGATTGCTCGTTGGATTTGTAGCACAATTCAACTTGCACATTCTGTGGCAGGCCTGCCACAGCCTAAATCTGTCAAGGCCCATTCCACAAGGAAGGTGGGCTCATCCTGGGCGGCTGCCCGAGGGGTCTCGGCATTACAACTCTGCCGAGCAGCTACGTGGTTGGGGGAGAACACGTTTGTAAAATTCTACAAATTTGATACCCTGGCTGAGGAGGACCTGGAGTTCTCTCATTCGGTGCTGCAGAGTCATCCGCACTCTCCCGCCCGTTTGGGAGCTTTGGTATAATCCCCATGGTCCTGACGGAGTCCCCAGCATCCACTTAGGACGTCAGAGAAAATAAGATTTTACTTACCGATAAATCTATTTCTCGTAGTCCGTAGTGGATGCTGGGCGCCCATCCCAAGTGCGGATTGTCTGCAATACTTGTACATAGTTATTGTTACAAAAAAATCGGGTTGTTATTTGTTGTGAGCCGTCTGTTCAGAGGCTCCTACGTTTGTCATACTGTTAACTGGGTTCAGATCACAAGTTATACGGTGTGATTGGTGTGGCTGGTATGAGTCTTACCCGGGATTCAATATCCTTCCTTATTGTGTACGCTCGTCTGGGCACAGTATCCTAACTGAGGCTTGGAGGAGGGTCATAGGGGGAGGAGCCAGTACACACCACCTGATCCTAAAGCTTTAGTTTTGTGCCCTGTCTCCTGCGGAGCCGCTAATCCCCATGGTCCTGACGGAGTCCCCAGCATCCACTACGGACTACGAGAAATAGATTTATCGGTAAGTAAAATCTTATTATTGCAGCTATAAGGGATAGACACTTATTTATAAGGTTGTCCCTATACATATATAGCGCTTTGGTGTGTGCTGGCAAACTCTCCCTCTGTCTCCCCAAAGGGCTAGTGGGGTCCTGTCCTCTATCAGAGCATTCCCTGTGTGTGTGCTGTGTGTCGGTACGCGTGTGTCGACATGTATGAGGAGGAAAATGGTGTGGAGGCGGAGCAATTGCCTGTATTAGTGATGTCACCCCCTAGGGAGTCGACACCTGACTGGATGGTCTTATTTAAGGAATTACGTGATAGTGTCAGCACTTTACAGAAAACTGTTGACGACATGAGACAGCCGGCAAATCAGTTAGTACCTGTCCAGGCGTCTCAGACACCGTCAGGGGCTCTAAAGCGCCCATTACCTCAGTCGGTCGACACAGACCCAGACACGGACACTGACTCCAGTGTCGACGGTGAAGAAACAAACGTATTTTCCAGTAGGGCCACACGTTACATGATCACGGCAATGAAGGAGGCTTTGCATATTTCTGATACTACAAGTACCACAAAAAAGGGTATTATGTGGGGTGTGAAAAAACTACCCGTAGTTTTTCCTGAATCAGAAGAATTAAATGAAGTGTGTGATGATGCGTGGGTTTCCCCCGATAAAAAACTGCTAATATCTAAGAAATTATTGGCATTATACCCTTTCCCGCCAGAAGTTAGGGCGCGTTGGGAAACACCCCCTAGGGTGGATAAGGCACTCACACGCTTATCAAAACAAGTGGCGTTACCGTCTCCTGATACGGCCGCCCTCAAGGAGCCAGCTGATAGGAAGCTGGAAAATGTCCTAAAAAGTATATACACTCATACTGGTGTTATACTGCGACCAGCGATTGCCTCAGCCTGGATGTGCAGCGCTGGGGTGGCTTGGTCGGATTCCCTGACTGAAAATATTGATACCCTTGACAGGGACAGTATTTTATTGACTATAGAGCGTTTAAAAGATGCGTTTCTATATATGCGTGATGCACAGAGGGATATTTGCACCCTGGCATCAAGAGTAAGTGCGATGTCCATTTCTGCCAGAAGATGTTTATGGACACGACAGTGGTCAGGTGATGCGGATTCCAAACGGCACATGGAAGTGTTGCCGTATAAAGGGGAGGAGTTATTTGGGGTCGGTCTTTCGGACCTGGTGGCCACAGCAACAGCTGGAAAATCCACCTTTTTACCCCAACTCACCTCTCAGCAGAAAAAGACACCGTCTTTTCAGCCTCAGTCCTTTCGTCCCCATAAGGGCAAGCGGGCAAAAGGCCAGTCATATCTGCCCCGGGGTAGAGGAAAGGGAAAAAGACTGCAGCAGACAGCCTCTTCCCAGGAACAGAAGCCCTCCACCGCTTCTGCCAAGTCCTCAGCATGACGCTGGGGCCTTACAAGCAGACTCGGGTGCGGTGGGGGGTCGTCTCAAGAGTTTCTGCGCGCAGTGGGCTCACTCGCAAGTAGACCCCTGGATCCTACAAGTAGTATCCCAGGGGTACAGATTGGAATTCGAGACGTCTCCCCCTCGCAGGTTCCTGAAGTCTGCTTTACCAACGTCTCCCTCCGACAGGGAGGCGGTATTGGAAGCAATTCACAAGCTGTATTCCCAGCAGGTGATAATCAAAGTACCCCTCCTACAACAGGGAAAGGGGTATTATTCCACACTATTTGTGGTACCGAAGCCAGACGGCTCGGTGAGACCTATTCTAAATCTGAAATCTTTGAACACTTGCATACAAAGGTTCAAATTCAAGATGGAGTCACTCAGAGCAGTGATAGCGAACCTGGAAGAAGGGGACTATATGGTGTCCCTGGACATCAAGGATGCTTACCTTCATGTCTCAATTTGCCCTTCTCACCAAGGGTACCTCAGGTTCGTAGTACAGAACTGTCATTATCAGTTTCAGACGCTGCCGTTTGGATTGTCCACGGCACCCCGGGTCTTTACCAAGGTAATGGCCGAAATGATGATTCTTCTTCGAAGAAAAGGCGTCTTAATTATCCCTTACTTGGACGATCTCCTGATAAGGGCAAAGTCCAGGGAACAGTTGGAGGTCGGAGTAGCACTATCTCGGGTACTGCTACAACAGCACGGCTGGATTCTAAATATTCCAAAATCGCAGCTGATCCCAACGACACGTCTGCTGTTCCTAGGGATGATTCTGGACACAGTCCAGAAAAAGGTGTTTCTCCCGGAGGAGAAAGCCAGGGAGTTATCCGAGCTAGTCAGGAACCTCCTAAAACCAGGAAAAGTGTCAGTGCATCATTGCACAAGGGTCCTGGGAAAAATGGTGGCTTCTTACGAAGCAATTCCATTCGGCAGATTTCACGCAAGAACTTTTCAGTGGGATCTGCTGGACAAATGGTCCGGATCGCATCTTCAGATGCATCAGCGGATAACCCTGTCTCCGAGGACAAGGGTGTCTCTTCTGTGGTGGCTGCAGAGTGCTCATCTACTAGAGGGCCGCAGATTCGGCATTCAGGATTGGATCCTGGTGACCACGGATGCCAGCCTGAGAGGCTGGGGAGCAGTCACACAGGGAAGAAATTTCCAGGGAACGTGGTCAAGTCTAGAGACTTCTCTCCACATAAATATACTGGAGCTAAGGGCAATTTACAATGCTCTATGCCTAGCAAGACCTCTGCTTCAAGGTCAGCCGGTGCTGATCCAGTCGGACAACATCATGGCAGTCGCCCACGTAAACAGACAGGGCGGCACAAGAAGCAGGAGGGCAATGGCAGAAGCTGCAAGGATTCTCCGCTGGGCGGAGAATCATGTGATAGCACTGTCAGCAGTGTTCATTCCGGGAGTGGACAACTGGGAAGCAGACTTCCTCAGCAGGCACGACCTCCACCCGGGAGAGTGGGGACTTCACCAAGAAGTCTTCCACATGATTGTAAACCGTTGGGAAAAACCAAAGGTGGACATGATGGCGTCCCGCCTCAACAAAAAACTGGACAGGTATTGCGCCAGGTCAAGGGACCCTCAGGCAATAGCTGTGGATGCTCTGGTAACACCGTGGGTGTACCAGTCAGTGTATGTGTTCCCTCCTCTTCCTCTCATACCCAAGGTACTGAGAATTATAAGACGGAGAGGAGTAAGAACTATACTCGTGGCTCCGGATTGGCCAAGAAGGACTTGGTACCCGGAACTTCAAGAGATGCTCACAGAGGACCCATGGCCTCTGCCGCTAAGAAGGGACTTGCTTCAGCAAGGACCCTGTCTGTTCCAAGACTTACCGCGGCTGCGTTTGACGGCATGGCGGTTGAACGCCGGATCCTAAAGGAAAAAGGCATTCCGGAAGAGGTCATACCTACCCTGGTCAATGCCAGGAAGGAGGTGACCGCACAACATTATCACCGCATTTGGCGAAAATATGTGGCGTGGTGTGAGGCCAGGAAGGCCCCCACGGAGGAATTTCAACTGGGTCGATTCCTGCATTTCCTGCAAACAGGAGTGTCTATGGGCCTCAAATTGGGGTCCATTAAGGTTCAAATTTCGGCCCTGTCGATTTTCTTCCAGAAAGAATTGGCTTCAGTTCCTGAAGTCCAGACATTCGTGAAGGGAGTACTGCATATACAACCCCCTTTTGTGCCTCCAGTGGCACCGTGGGATCTCAACGTAGTTCTGGGATTCCTCAAATCACATTGGTTTGAACCGCTCAAATCTGTGGATTTGAAATATCTCACATGGAAAGTGACCATGCTGTTGGCCCTGGCCTCGGCCAGGCGAGTGTCAGAATTGGCGGCTTTGTCTCACAAAAGCCCATATCTGATTTTCCATTCGGACAGGGCAGAACTGCGGACTCGTCCCCAGTTTCTCCCTAAGGTGGTGTCAGCGTTTCACCTGAACCAACCTATTGTGGTGCCTGCGGCTACTAGGGACTTGGAGGACTCCAAGTTGCTGGACGTTGTCAGGGCCCTGAAAATATGTTTCCAGGACGGCTGGAGTCAGGAAAACTGACTCGCTGTTTATCCTGTATGCATCCAACAAGCTGGGTGCTCCTGCTTCTAAGCAGACGATTGCTCGTTGGATTTGTAGTACAATTCAGCTTGCACATTCTGTGGCAGGCCTGCCACAGCCAAAATCTGTAAATGCCCATTCCACAAGGAAGGTGGGCTCATCTTGGGCGGCTGCCCGAGGGGTCTCGGCTTTACAACTTTGCCGAGCTGCTACTTGGTCAGGGGCAAACACGTTTGCAAAATTCTACAAATTTGATACCCTGGCTGAGGAGGACCTGGAGTTCTCTCATTCGGTGCTGCAGAGTCATCCGCACTCTCCCGCCCGTTTGGGAGCTTTGGTATAATCCCCATGGTCCTGACGGAGTCCCCAGCATCCACTTAGGACGTCAGAGAAAATAAGAATTTACTTACCGATAATTCTATTTCTCTGTCCTCCATCTGGGGGACGCTGCGCCGTTACTTGTGGGTTAGAGGTGTGTGGTAGTGGAGTTTGGCACAGAATCTAAAGCTGACTCCTCCCCCCTCTAACCCCTCCCATCTCCTTCCTGCTCAGCCATATTCAGTTTTTATTTTGTGCCTGTGGAGTACAGACACAGTTTTTATTTCTCCTAGATATTTTTTTTTTTTTTTTGTTGTTTACAGGATGCCTAGTCCCTGTTTACGGGTGACAGGTATTGATGGAGTGGACTAATATTCCACTCGAGGATGCTGTCTAGAAAGGCCACCATACCTGGGTCACTGGGGCCTTTGTACATTAACGACGACAGAAGAAAGGTAACGGACAGCCACAATCTGTCACCGACAGTATTGGGCTGTCCCTATTTATTTCACTCATTTATTTCACGAGCCCCCCCCCCCCCCCCGCCGCCAGCGGGAGCGGCGCCGGAGATTTCTCCCCTACAACCGCAGTGAGAGACCTGGAGGGTTGTGGGGACAGATGGCAGACTGGTCCGGGAGAATCTTCTGACTCCCGGGGACCAGCTAGAAGCCGCCGCGGACGCTGTGAGTAGCGGCGCGCGGCGGCCCGAACTTCCGGTTTCAGCGCGGGGTGACGTCAGCAGTGCAGGGACGGCTTCCCGCCCTGCTCTGCCCGCGCGCCAATCTGCCTGACGCCATCTTCTTCTGCACGGAGACAGGGGGACGCTGTGCGCTTCACACACGGAGCCTGCCAGGGGGAGAATTTTAACATAATCGCAAGTATAGAGGGGGCTGATCAAAGGGGGGATTACAGGCCATATTGGAATCCACCTAGGGATTAACCTAATAAGGAGAGTCTCTGACTTGCACTCAGTTATCCTGGATTAGGTCCCACTCTATCCTTAATGTAGATTGTTAACACAGCTCATTAGTCAGAAGGTTTAGGGTGATTTTATTTTAGTGTATACCTTCAGAATGGAAAAAGTGACTAGTAAACCGGACAGACCTACAAAGGGAAAAACGGCCTCGGTAGTTTATTTTTCCTGCTCTCAGTGTGGCTCAAAGCTGGCTAAAGGTAGTTCTGACGCAGGTACCTTATGTGCTTCATGCTCTGGTGCATCAGTGACAGATCAGCAGGGAGGTTCCGCAGATCAGCCGACGCCCCCATGGGTTAAAAACATGGTGGACGCCATTTCAGATTTGCGTCAATCTAGGGAGACTGAATCTGCTCGGACTCAGGTGGAGCCTTTATGGGCCCAAAATATGGGAAAGTGCCTCACTGATTTAACTCAATCTTTGAATAAGTTCAGCAGTTCGACTGCTACTAAACGATCGCAGCCGTTACCCGCTATAGCATTTCCAGGTGAGGAGGCGGACACCCTGGCATCTCCATTGGAGGAGGGGGAGGTAGATCCTGAATGGGATGAAGTTTCGGCTTGGGAAGATGAGGAACCTTCTACTAGTTCAGGTGTTAGATTGTTAATAGAAGCCATTCGTCAGACTCTTAATATTCAGGACACGGTGGTAGAGGAAACTCCTTCCCCCTTCTTCAAACGACAAAAGAGACAGGTTACGGCCTTCCCTTCTTATTCTCACTTTGCGGATATTTTAAAAGAACCCTGGCTTAAACCGGATTCTCGTTTTCAGGCGCCTAAAAAGTTAAGATTTCTATATCCTTTTACAGAGGAAGATACGAAATTTTGGGAGACGGCCCCTAAGGTAGATGCTCCTATTTCACATCTAGCAAAAGCTACGGTTATTCCGTCGGTACAGTCTGTGACCTTAAAAGACGCTACCGATAGAAAGATTGAAGCATTACTAAAATCTATGTTTTCTTTATCAGGTGTTTCTCTCCGTCCAGTACTGGCGAGTGCCTGGGTACTTAAGGCCGTGGATGAATGGCTTGCACAGGTGGTATCGGGAATGCAGTCGGATGATCCGTCGGAAGCCATTCACGTAGCGGAACAGATTTCGGAGGCACTCACTTATGTGGGTGAAGCCTTGTTGGATTCGGTTGCGCTACAGACCCGGGTTTCAGCCTTGACAGTATCTGCAAGACGCTCTTTGTGGCTTAGAGTTTGGAATGCTGATTCTGACTCAAAGCAAACATTGACGGCTGTGCCTTTTGAAGGTGAGTTCCTTTTTGGATCAGAGTTAAAGAAGATAATTTCTCTATCGTCCTAAGTGGATGCTGGGGTTCCTGAAAGGACCATGGGGAATAGCGGCTCCGCAGGAGACAGGGCACAAAAAAGTAAAGCTTTTACCAGATCAGGTGGTGTGCACTGGCTCCTCCCCCTATGACCCTCCTCCAGACTCCAGTTAGATTTTGTGCCCGAACGAGAAGGGTGCAATCTAGGTGGCTCTCCTAAAGAGCTGCTTAGAGAAAGTTTAGCTTAGGTTTTTTACTTTACAGTGAGTCCTGCTGGCAACAGGATCACTGCAACGAGGGACTTAGGGGAGAAGTAGTGAACTCACCTGCGTGCAGAGTGGATTTGCTGCTTGGCTACTGGACACTAGCTCCAGAGGGACGATCACAGGTACAGCCTGGATGGTCACCGGAGCCGCGCCGCCGGCCCCCTTGCAGACGCTGAAGAGAGAAGAGGTCCAAAATCGGCGGCTGAAGACTCCTGAGTCTTCATAAAGGTAGCGCACAGCACTGCAGCTGTGCGCCATTTTCCTCTCAGCACACTTCACACAACAGTCACTGAGGGTGCAGAGCGCTGGGGGGGGCGCTCTGAGAGGCAAATAAAAACCTTATTAGAGGCAAAAAATACCTCACATATAGCCCACAGAGGCTATATGGAGATATTTAACCCCTGCCTAACTTCAAAAATAGCGGGAGACGAGCCCGCCGAAAAAGGGGCGGGGCCTATCTCCTCAGCACACAGCGCCATTTTCTCTCACAGAAAAGCTGGAGAGAAGGCTCCCAGGCTCTCCCCTGCACTGCACTACAGAAACAGGGTTAAAACAGAGAGGGGGGGCACTGATTTTGGCGATATTGTATATATATAAAAGATGCTATAAGGGAGAAACACTTATATAAGGTTGTCCCTATATAATTATAGCGTTTTTGGTGTGTGCTGGCAGACTCTCCCTCTGTCTCCCCAAAGGGCTAGTGGGTCCTGTCCTCTGTCAGAGCATTCCCGGTGTGTGTGCTGTGTGTCGGTACGTGTGTGTCGACATGTATGAGGACGATGTTGGTGAGGAGGCGGAGAAATTGCCTGTAATGGTGATGTCACTCTCTAGGGAGTCGACACCGGAATGGATGGCTTATTTAGAGAATTACGTGAGAATGTCAACACGCTGCAAGGTCGGTTGACGACATGAGACGGCCGACAATCTATTAGGACCGGTCCAGGCGTCTCAGAAACACCGTCAGGGGTTTTTAAAAAACGCCCATTTACCTCAGTCGGTCGACACAGACACAGACACGGACACTGAATACAGTGTCGACGGTGAATAAACAAACGTATTTCTCATTAGGGCCACACGTTAAGGGCAATGAAGGAGGTGTTACGTGTTTCTGATACTACAAGTACCACAAGAAAGGGTATTATGTGGGAGTGAAAAAACTACCTGTAGTTTTTCCTGAATCAGATAAAATAAAATGAAGTGTGTGATGATGCGTAGGGTTACCCCGATAGCAAATATTGGCGTTATACCCTTTCCCGCCAGAAATTAGGGTACGTTGGGAAACACCCCTTAGGGTGATAAGGCGCTCACACGCTTATCAAGTGGCGTTACCGTCTCCAGATACGGCCGCCCTCAAGGAGCCAGCTGATAGGAAGCTGGAAAAATATCCTAAAAAGTATATACACACATACGGTGGTTATACTGCGACCAGCGATCGCCATCAGCCTGGAGATGCAGTGCTGGGTTGGCTTGGTCGGACTCCCTGACTGAAAATATTTTATTCATGTACAGCATTTAATAGGATGCATTCTATATATATGTATGTGAGATGCACAGAGGGATATTTGCTCTCTGGCATCAAGATAAGTGCGTTGTCCATATCTCCCAGAAGATGTCAGGGACACGACAGTGGTCAGGTGATACAGATCCCATACGGCAGATGGAAGTATTGCTGTATAAAGGGAAGGAGTTATTTGGGGGTCGGTCCATCGGACCTGGGGACCACAGCAACAGCTGGGAAATCCAACCTTTTTTACCCCAAGTTACATCTCAGCTAAAAAAGACACCGTCTTTTCAGCCTCAATCTTTCCTTTCCCATGAGGGCATGCAGGCAAAAGGCCAGTCATATCTGCCCAGACATAGAGGTAAGGGAAGTAGACTGCAGCAGGCAGCCCTTTCCCAGGAAAAGAAGCCCTCCACCGCGTCTGCCAAGTCCTCAGCATGACGCTGGGGCCGTGCAAGCGGACTCAAGGTGGGGGGGTAGTCTCAAGAGTCTCAGGGCGCAGTGGGATCACTCGCAAGTTGACCCCTAGATCGTACGAGTATTATCCCAGGGGTAAAGATTGGAGAGTCGAGACATCTTCTCCTCGCAGGTTCCTGAAGTCTGCTTTACCAACGGCTCCCTCCGACAGGGAGGCAGCATTGGAAACAATTCACAAGCTGTATATCCAGCAGGTGATAATCAAAGTACCCATCCTACGACAAGGAAAAGGGTATTATTTTTCCACACTATATTGTGGTACTGAAGCCAGACGGCTTGGTGACACATAGTCTAAATCTAAAATGTTTTGAACACTTACATAAAAGGTTCAAATCGAGATAAAGTCACTCAGAGCAGTGATAGCGAACCGGAAAAAAGGGGACTATATGGTGTCCCTGGACATCAAGGATTACCTCCATGTCCAAATTTTGTCCTTCTCATCAAGGGTACCTCTGGTTCGTGGTACAGAACTGTCAATATCAGTTTCAGACGATGCCGTTTGAATTATCCACGGCACCCCGGGCCTTTTTACCAAGGTAATGGCCGAAAAGATGTTTCTTCAAAGAAAAAAGGCATCTAAATTATCCCTTACTTGCACGACCTAAAAAGGGCAAGTTCCAGAGAACAGTTGGAGGTCGGAAGAGCACTATCTAAAGTAGTTCTTCGACGGCACGACTGGATTCTAAATATTCCAAGAATCGCAGCTGTTTTCCGACGATACGTCTGCTGTTCCTAGGGATGATTCTGGACACGGTTCAGAAAAAGGTTTTTCTTCCCGAGGAAAAAGCCAAGGAGTTATCCGACCTGTCAGGAACCTCCTAAAACCAGGAAAGGTGTCTGTACATCAATGCACAAGAGTCCTGGGAAAAATGGTGGCTTTTTACGAAGCAATTCCATTCGGCAGATTCCATGCAAGAATTTTCCAAAGGGATCTGTTGGACAAATGGTCAGGGTCGCATCCTCAGATGCACCTGCGAATAACCCTGTCGCCAAGGACAAGGGTATATCTTCTGTGGTGGTTGCAAAAGGCTCATCTATTGGAGGGCCGCAGATTCGGCATACAGGATTTGATCCTGGTGACCACGGACGCCAGCCTGAGAGGTTGGGGAGCAGTCACACAAGGAAGAAACTTCCAGGGGGTATGGACGAACCTGGAAAAGTCTCTTCACATAAACATTCTGGTACTAAGAGCAATCTAAAATGCTCTAAGCCAGGCGGAACCACTCCTGCAAGGAAAACCGGTGTTGATTCAGTCGGACAACATCACGGCGGTCGCCCATGTAAACAGACAGGGCGGCACAAGAAGCAGGAGTGCAATGGCAGAAGCTACCAAGATTCTTCGCTGGGCGGAGAATCACGTAATAGCACTGTCAGCAGTGTTCTTCCCGGGCGTGGACAACTGGGAAGCAGACTTCCTCAGCAGACACGATATTCACCCGGGAGAGGGGGGTCTTCATCCAGAAGTCTTCCACATGCTAGTAAACTGTTGGGAAAGACCAATGGTAGACATGATGGCGTCTCGCCTCAACAAGAAACTGGACAAGTATTGCGCCAGGTCAAGAGATCCACAGGCAATAGCTGTGGACGCACTGGTAACACCTTGGGTGTACAAATCAGTATATGTGTTTCCTCCTCTGCCTCTCATACCAAAGGTATTGAAGATTATACGGTGAGGAGGAGTAAGAACAATACTAGTGGCTCCGGATTGGCCAAGAAGGACTTGGTACCCGGAACTTCAAGAGTTGGTCACGGACGACCCGTGCCCTCTACTTCTGAGAAGGGACCTGCTACAACAGGGTCCCTGTCTCTTTCAAGACTTACCGCGGCTGCGTTTGACGGCATGGCGGTTGAACGCCAGATCCTAAAAGGGAAAGGCATTCCAGAAGAAGTCATTCCTACCTTGATTAAGGCAAGGAAGGAAGTCACCGCGAAACATTATCACCGCATTTGGCGAAAATATGTCGCGTGGTGCGAGGATCGGAGTGTTCCGACGGAGGAATTTCAACTGGGTCGTTTCCTACATTTCCTACAATCAGGATTGTCTATGGGTCTCAAATTGAGATCTATTAAGGTTCAAATTTCGGCCCTGTCAATATTCTTCCAAAAAGAATTGGCCTCAGTTCCTGAGGTACAGACTTTTGTTAAAGGAGTACTGCATATACAGCCTCCTGTGGTGCCTCCGGTGGCACCGTGGGATCTAAATGTAGTTTTAGATTTCCTCAAATCCCATTGGTTTGAACCATTGAAAAAGGTGGATTTTAAATATCTCACATGGAAAGTGACTATGTTACTGGCCCTGGCTTCCGCCAGGAGAGTATCTGAATTGGCGGCTTTATCTTATAAAAGCCCTTATCTAATCTTCCATTCGGATAGGGCAGAACTGAGGACTCGTCCGCATTTTCTCCCTAAGGTGGTATCAGCGTTTCACCTGAACCAACCTATTGTGGTGCCTGCGGCCACTGGCGACTTGGAGGACTCCAAGTTGTTGGACGTTGTCAGAGCCTTAAAAATATACATTTCAAGGACGGCTGAAGTCAGAAAATCTGACTCGCTGTTGATACTATATGCACCCAACAAGTTGGGTGCCCCTGCTTCTAAGCAGACGATTGCTCGTTGGATTTGTAACACAATTCAACTTGCTCATTCTGTGGCAGGCCTGCCACAGCCTAAATCTGTTAAGGCCCATTCCACAAGGAAGGTGGGCTCATCTTGGGCGGCTGCCCGAGGGGTCTCGGCATTACAATTCTGCCGAGCAGCTACGTGGTCGGGGGAAAACACGTTTGTAAAATTCTACAAATTTGATACCCTGGCAAAAGAGGACTTGGAATTCTCTCATTCGGTGCTGCAGAGTCATCCGCACTCTCCCGCCCGTTTGGGAGCTTTGGTATAATCCCCATGGTCCTTTCAGGAACCCCAGCATCCACTTAGGACGATAGAGAAAATAAGAATTTACTTACCGATAATTCTATTTCTCGGAGTCCGTAGTGGATGCTGGGCGCCCATCCCAAGTGCGGATTATCTGCAATACTGTACATAGTTATTGTTAACAAATTCGGGTTATATTGTTAAGGAGCCATCTTTAAGAGGCTCTTTCTGTTATCATACTGTTAACTGGGTTTAGATCACAAGTTGTACGGTGTGATTGGTGTGGCTGGTATGAGTCTTACCCGGGATTCAAATTGCCTCCCTTATTGTGTACGCTCGTCCGGGCACAGTACCTAACTGGAGTCTGGAGGAGGGTCATAGGGGGAGGAGCCAGTGCACACCACCTGATCTGGTAAAAGCTTTACTTTTTTGTGCCCTGTCTCCTGCGGAGCCGCTATTCCCCATGGTCCTTTCAGGAACCCCAGCATCCACTACGGACTCCGAGAAATAGAATTATCGGTAAGTAAATTCTTATTTTCAGATTCTACTGGAGGAAAGAGCCCTTTCCTTCCATCTGCACCTCACAAACCAAAACCTACAAGGTTTCGGTCCTTTCGTACGCAGGGCAGAGGTAACTTCCAATCCTTTCGTGCTTCCTCCAGATTCCCAAGAAGGGGCTCTTTCAGAGGAAGAGGATATCAGGCTATTCGCAGACCGGCCAGTAAGCCTGCCGACAAACCTGAGGCATGACGTCTCAGGTCCCCTGGAGGGATCAATGAAGGTTGGGGCCCGGTTACTTCAGTTCAGGGATGTGTGGCTCCTATCGAAACCGGATCGGTGGGTAATGGGGGTCATTTCCAGAGGATATATGTTGGATTTCGAAGAGACGGTCCCAACCCGACTATTCATAACACCTCTCCCAGACGATCCCTCCAGACGGCAAGCTTTTCTTCAGGCAATCACAAACCTCTTACAAAATGGAGTGATCATTCCGGTTCCCTCTCATCAAAGGGGGCGGGGGTTTTACTCAGGTCTTTTTCTTGTGGACAAGCCGGATGGTTCGTTTCGGCCCATTCTGAATCTGAAGGCTCTCAACCCGTATCTCTCAACCCAAAAATTCAAGATGGAATCCATTCGCTCAATTATCGCCGCCATGGAGCCAGGGGAATATTTGGCTTCAATAGACATAAAAGACGCCTACTTACATGTCCCGATTTGGATAGGACATCAGTCTCTGCTGAGATTTGCAATCGGGCCGGAGCATTTTCAGTTTCAAGCTCTTCCCTTTGGTCTTTCTACGGCTCCCCGAGTTTTTACAAAGGTCTTAGGCCATGTAGTCGCAGTTCTTCGTTGCCAAAGGGTCAACATCACTCCATATTTGGACGACCTGTTGGTCAAGGCACCGTCAGCGGAGATTCTCACTCAGAACCTGCAGTTAACAATGGAGACTCTACAATCGTTCGGGTGGATAATCAACTTTCCAAAGTCATCTCTACTCCCTTCTCAGAAGATGATTTTTCTGGGACTTTTATTCGACACCAACAGCCAGAAGGTGTTTCTTCCTGCGGACAAGATTCAGGATCTGCAGTCGAGAATCCGAACCCTGTTACACTTACCAGTAGTGTCGGTCCTCAGATGTATGCAGGTGTTGGGCAAAATGGTATCCTCCTTCGAGGCAGTTCCATATGCCAGATTTCATGCCCGTCCTCTTCAAACGCAGATTCTCAACTGTTGGACTCGGACGGAACCACGTCTCGAATTGCAGTTGATCCGCTTGTCGATAAAGACTCGTCAGTCTCTTCACTGGTGGCTTCACAGTCACAATTTGAAAAAGGGTGCACCGTTCACAATCTGGTCTTGGATGATGGTCACCACGGACGCAAGCCTCAGTGGTTGGGGGGCAGTTTTCCAGACTCAACACTTCCAGGGACGCTGGAGCAATCAGGAGTCAAAATTGCAAATCAACATTCTGGAACTAAGGGCGATTCGGTATGCACTCATTCGCATTCAAACCATGGTGCAGGGTCAACCAGTTCGGGTGCAGTCCGACAATGCCACCGCAGTGGCTTACATCCACAAACAGGGAGGAACTCGCAGTTGGTCCACAATGAGAGAGGTCGCTCAGATCCTCGCGTGGGCGGAACGCTGGGTTCCGGTGATCTCCGCGATCCACATTCCAGGAGTCGAAAACTGGGAAGCAGACTTTTTGAGTCGTCACACGATTCATCCGGGGGAATGGGAACTTCATCAGGAAGTGTTTCTCTCTCTAGTGGATCGATGGGGAATGCCAGACATAGACCTGATGGCGTCTCGCCTCAACGCGAAACTTCCTCACTACGGAGCAAGGACTCAGGATCCACAGGCAATCCTGATCGATGCTCTTACTGCCCCATGGCAATTTCAACTGGGATATGTGTTTCCGCCAATCCCACTGATTCCGCGTCTACTCCAACGCATTCGGCGAGAGGGTCTCGCAGTGATTCTAGTGACTCCAGATTGGCCGCGTCGACAATGGTACACTCTTCTGCGCAGTATGGTAGTCGGAGATCCCTTTCGTCTACCTCTGCGACCAGATCTGCTTCTTCAAGGGCCTTGTCGCCACCCAGATTTACATCGGATGGCTTTGACGGCTTGGCTCTTGAATCCAAGATTTTGAAGGCAAAAGGTCTTTCTCGATCGGTTGTCCAGACGATGATTCGAGCTAGGAAACCGGTGACCTCAGGCATTTACCATAGAATATGGCGTATTTACATTGCATGGTGCGAAAAACGGAGACTGACTCCGCATTTGTTTAGACTACCTCGCCTACTCTTTCCTTCAGGAGGGTCTCGACAAGGGCCTAAAGCTTTCTTCACTAAAGGGTCAGGTTTCAGCTTTATCGGTTCTTTTTCAGAAGAAACTAGCAAATATTCCAGAGGTTCAAACATTCCTGCAGGGAGTACTTCGGATTCAACCACCTTTTGTCCCTCCGGTTCCTCCCTGGGATTTAAACTTGGTCCTTACGGCTCTTCAGACCTCTCCATTTGAACCTTTAGAATCAGTTGAGCTCCGTTATCTGACACAGAAAGTTGTTTTTCTGTTGGCTATTGCCTCAGCTAGACGAGTATCTGAGTTGGCGGCCCTTTCTTGCAGACCCCCCTTGTTAGTGTTTCATGAGAACCGGGTGGTTCTACGGACTAAACCTTCTTTCCTCCCAAAGGTTGTTTCAGCATTCCATTTAAATCAGGACATTGTACTTCCTGCCTTTACTCCGACATCTTCTTCTGGGGAGGACTCTCATTTGGCTCTTCTGGATGTGGTTCGAGCCTTGCGTATCTATTTGTCTCGCACAGAGTCATTCCGTCGCACGGATAACTTACTGGTTTTAATTGATGTTCCAAAACGAGGTTGGCCGGCCTCCAAAAATACTGTGGCCCGTTGGATAACTTCGGCCATAAGACAGGCTTACCTGTCTTCTCATGTTTCGGTTCCTGACTCAATTAGGGCTCATTCGACTAGAGCTGTTGGAGCCTCTTGGGCTGTTCGCGGTGGTGCATCTGTTGAGCAACTGTGCAGAGCAGCGACCTGGTCGTCAGTTCATACTTTCACAAAGTTTTATCGTTTTCATACTTTTGGTTTGGAGACTGCCTCTGTTGGGCGTCGTATATTGAAGACGGCTATGCCGTCACCGTCTCCCTCCTCTCATTAGCTTGCTTTGGGAAATCCCACAAGTAACGGCGCAGCGTCCCCCAGATGGAGGACAGAGAAATTGGGATTTTTGTTTACTTACCGTAAAATCTCTTTCTCTGAGTCCATCTGGGGGACGCTGCGATCCCTCCCATAGTTTGTCTGGTTTAATTGGTTAATTTTTTTATTCTGGTCTATCTCCTTTGGCTTGGCTAAACGTTAACTGAATATGGCTGAGCAGGAAGGAGATGGGAGGGGTTAGAGGGGGGAGGAGTCAGCTTTAGATTCTGTGCCAAACTCCACTACCACACACCTCTAACCCACAAGTAACGGCGCAGCGTCCCCCAGATGGACTCAGAGAAAGAGATTTTACGGTAAGTAAACAAAAATCCCAATTTCTCGTAGTCCGTAGTGGATGCTGGGCGCCCATCCCAAGTGCGGATTGTCTGCAATACTTGTACATAGTTATTGTTACAAAAATCGGGTTGTTATTGTTGTGAGCCATCTTTTCAGAGGCTCCTCTGTTATCATGCTGTTAACTGGGTTCAGATCACAAGTTGTACAGTGTGATTGGTGTGGCTGGTATGAGTCTTACCCGGGATTCAAAATCCTTCCTTATTGTGTACGCTCGTCCGGGCACAGTATCCTAACTGAGGCTTGGAGGAGGGTCATAGGGGGAGGAGCCAGTGCACACCACCTAGTCCTAAAGCTTTTATTTTTGTGCCCTGTCTCCTGCGGAGCCGCTAATCCCCATGGTCCTGACTGAGTCCCCAGCATCCACTACGGACTACGAGAAATAGAATTATCGGTAAGTAAATTCTTATTTTTACACATGACACACACAATGCCCCTTACACATATGCCGAACACTACTGCACAACCAACCCACTCACACACAGCCGCTAACACTGACCTCTGCCTCTTCTTAGATACAGATGTGTCCTCATAAATCTTGTCTCAATGCTAACGTCGGATGACTTTTCTTGATGAAAATGCCACTTTTTCTGCATTGCTATGTGGCTAGGATGCACAAACAGCTTCTGCTGATTAAAATGACATGCAGCATGCCTAAATACTCTGAGAGGAATCAGCAGCAGAAAGAAAGAAGTAATAATGCCACTGTATAGGTCATTGGTACGGCCTCATCTAGAATACTGTATTCAGTTCTGGAGGCCATATCTTCAAAAGGATATTAATACATTAGAAACTGTACAAAGGAGGGCAACTAAAATGGTGCATGGCCTACATCACAAAACATACCCAGAAAGACTAAGAAATCTCAATATGTATAGTTTGGAGCAGAGAAGGGAAAGGGGGGACATGATAGAAACTTTCAAATATATGAAGGGTTTTAACAAAGTCCAGGAGGGAAACATTCTCCAAATGAAGAGAAGCAATAGGACACGAGGACATGCACTGAGACTGGAGGGGGGGAGGTTCAGGGGAAATTTGCGGAAAAATTATTTCACAGAAAGGGTAGTGGACAAGTGGAATAGCCTCCCATCAGAGGTGGTAGAGGCTAAGACAGTAGAGCAATTTAAACATGCATGGGATAGACATAAGGATATCCTTACAAAGAAATAAGGATCAAATAAGGTTAGTGATAAAAAAAAAAGGGGCAGACTAGATGGGCCAAGTGGTTCTTATCTGCCGACAAATTCTATGTTTCTATGTTTCTATGAGACTGTATCTGCATATGAAATTCTACACACAGAATATAGGCATGCTGCATATCATTTTAATCAGCGGAAGCTGCTGATGCCCCTAGGCATACCAAATGCCCTAGGCAATTGCCTAGTTTGCCTATGCCTAGGGCCAGCTCTAGTCATACCGAGTGGTTTTGGATGACTTTACCAAGGCCGGGAATGCTGTTTTGGAGAGAGCTGATGTACGGTTTATAGTTGTAAGGGGAATTCAGTTGTTTGCACCAGCGGCGGTCAGTGCGGGGCACCCAACGGAGCAATTCAATTGTTGCTCCATTCGGGCGCGAAGAGCTGCAGGCGCCAGCATTTCTGTTCACAGTTGTCGAGTAGCAATGTGCAAAAAGTGACCCGTTTGGGTACCCAAGTGACACTTTTTGAGTTGCACCCAGCACTTCAGCCGTTTTACACAGCTAAACCTGGCACTGTAGGGCACGGTCAGCGGGATAAAAAAAAAAAAAAGAATAGCACCCAAATAATATCTCGTCCCTTTAGTATGGAGATCAGGTCCGCATAAACCATGCAATCGCCCCCTAAGTTTCAGCTGCGCAGCTCCTTGTGCTGATGTCACGGCCAGGATGACCTCATTGCCTCATTTTATTGATGAAACTAGTCTAGCAATATTACCTCCATGACTGACTTTCTCTTTTTCAGAATATAATGACCTAAAGTCGGAGTTAAGCGAGTATCTTAAGAAATTTGCTGAGGAGGGGAAGGTAAAGATTTATTTTATTATATTTACCCCACCCCCCTTTCCCCAATGCACATCTTTTGGGGGTGTTTAAAACTTTACAAAGCATCTCACAAATACTATTTTCCCTACCAGGTTGTCCAAACACAAGACATTCAGACGTTTTTTGAAGACCTGCGTTCCAGGAAGCGAAGGCGACTGGACAGAATGCAGTATTACTGTAGTTAACAGCATTTATATGTTTCTGCAATGATTCCAACTTGTTCTAGTAACACTGAGGTTTTTATAGCAGCCTCCTCTTTCATAGTTCTTTGAGGAAATGTATGCATTATCATATCACCACTAGTCGTCCATAGTGTAAAGGGGCAACTGCCAGTATCGCCATCCATCTGTTCTGCGTATTAGGATTAATTGATTATACTCTGTTCCAGTTTATTACTGTAACGTTTCATTTTTTATTATTCATGAGCTTGCAGCTGGTTTTATCACGAGGAAAATTAAATATCTTGAAATTTTAGTCTGGTTTCTTTTCATGTCATCTTTATGCATTTTACCTTTTTACAGTGCCATATTTTGGAATTACGGGCTCATTTATCAACGAGTGATAAAAATCATTGTGATTGATCAAACTAGTTGCGTATGATACATTGTGCTCCAGCCAATCAGCTCCTGACATGTTTGAAAAAATGGGCTCCTACATTTTTATGGAATATTATACTTATATAATTTTGATGGCATTACGCCTATTCGTCAGACCTGCACCTAGCTCAGATTAGGGAAACTTTAATTGTGGCCTCACTGCATATATGTTCTAGAATCAAGTGAAATTAGACCATAGGATGTCCAATTACAGAATGAGGCCATGACCTACATATGAACTGAATGCTACACAGGGTTCAGAAACATAGATAGCTGCTGTTTTTTTTTTTTTTTTTTTTTTTTTTTTTTTTTTTTTTTTTCAAACTATTTTCTCTGACGTCCTAAGTGGATGCTGGGGACTCCGTAAGGACCATGGGGAAATAGCGGCTCCGCAGGAGACAGGGCACAAAAGTAAAAGCTTTAGGATCAGGTGGTGTGCACTGGCTCCTCCCCCTATGACCCTCCTCCAAGCCTCAGTTAGGTTTTTGTGCCCGGCCGAGAAGGGTGCAATCTAGTTGGCTCTCCTAAAGAGCTGCTTAGAGTAAAAGTTTTGTTAGGTTTTTTATTTTCAGTGAGTCCTGCTGGCAACAGGCTCACTGCAACGAGGGACTTAGGGGAGAAGAAGTGAACTCACCTGCGTGCAGGATGGATTGGCTTCTTAGGCTACTGGACACTAGCTCCAGAGGGACGATCACAGGTACAGCCTGGATGGGTCACCGGAGCCGCGCCGCCGACCCCCTTGCAGATGCTGAAGAGAGAAGAGGTCCAGAAATCGGCGGCTGAAGACTTCCCAGTCTTCTTAAGGTAGCGCACGGCAGCTGTGCGCCATTGCTCTCAGCACACTTCACACCAACGGTCACTGAGGGTGCAGGGCGCTGGGGGGGGCGCCCTGGGCAGCAATGAAAGTACCTATGCTGGCTAAAAATACATCACATATAGCCTCTGGGGCTATATGGATGTATTTAACCCCTGCCAGGTTGTCAGAAAAACGGGAGAAGAAGCCCGCCGAAAAGGGGGCGGGGCCTATTCTCCTCAGCACACAGCGCCATTTTCCTACACAGCTCCGCTGCTAGGAAGGCTCCCAGGCTCTCCCCTGCACTGCACTACAGAAACAGGGTTAAAACAGAGAGGCGGGGCATTTTGTGTGGCGATATTATAATATATTAAGATGCTATAAGGGAAAACACTTATATAAGGTTGTCCCTGTATAATTATAGCGTTTTGGTGTGTGCTGGCAAACTCTCCCTCTGTCTCCCCAAAGGGCTAGTGGGGTCCTGTCCTCTATCAGAGCATTCCCTGTGTGTGTGCTGTGTGTCGGTACGTGTGTGTCGACATGTATGAGGACGATGTTGGTGAGGAGGCGGAGCAATTGCCTGTACTGGTGATGTCACTCTCTAGGGAGTCGACACCGGAATGGATGGCTTATTTAGGGAATTACGTGATAATGTCAACACGCTGCAAGGTCGGTTGACGACATGAGACGGCCGGCAAACAAATTAGTACCTGTCCAGGCGTCTCAAACACCGTCAGGGGCTTTAAAACGCCCATTACCTCAGTCGGTCGACACAGACACGGACACTGACTCCAGTGTCGACGGTGAAGAAACAAACGTAGTTTCCATTAGGGCCACACGTTACATGTTAAGGGCAATGAAGGAGGTGTTACATATTTCTGATACTACAAGTACCACAAAAAAGGGTATTATGTGGGGTGTGAAAAAACTACCTGTAGTTTTTCCTGAATCAGATAAATTAAATGAAGTGTGTGATGATGCGTGGGTTTCCCCCGATAGAAAATTATTGGCGTTATACCCTTTCCCGCCAGAAGTTAGGGCGCGTTGGGAAACACCCCCTAGGGTGGATAAGGCGCTCACACGCTTATCAAAACAAGTGGCGTTACCGTCTCCAGATACGGCCGCCCTCAAGGAGCCAGCTGATAGGAGGCTGGAAAATATCCTAAAAAGTATATACACACATACTGGTGTTATACTGCGACCAGCGATCGCCTCAGCCTGGATGTGCAGCGCTGGGGTGGCTTGGTCGGATTCCCTGACTGAAAATATTGATACCCTTGACAGGGACAGTATTTTATTGACTATAGAGCATTTAAAGGATGCATTTCTATATATGCGAGATGCACAGAGGGATATTTGCACTCTGGCATAAAGAGTAAGTGCGATGTCCATATCTGCCAGAAGATGTTTATGGACACGACAGTGGTCAGGTGATGCAGATTCCAAACGGCACATGGAAGTATTGCCGTATAAAGGGGAGGAGTTATTTGGGGTCGGTCCATCGGACCTGGTGGCCACGGCAACAGCTGGAAAATCCACCTTTTTTACCCCAAGTCACATCTCAGCAGAAAAAGACACCGTCTTTTCAGCCTCAGTCCTTTCGTCCCCATAAGGGCAAGCGGGCAAAAGGCCAGTCCTATCTGCCCAGGGGTAGAGGAAAGGGAAGAAGACTGCAGCAGGCAGCCCCTTCCCAGGAACAGAAGCCCTCCACCGCTTCTGCCAAGTCCTCAGCATGACGCTGGGGCCGTACAAGCGGACTCAGGTGCGGTGGGGGGTCGTCTCAAGAGTTTCAGCGCGCAGTAGGCTCACTCGCAAGTGGACCCCTGGATCCTACAAGTAGTATCCCAGGGGTACAGATTGGAAATTCGAGACATCTCCCCCTCGCAGGTTCCTGAAATCTGCTTTACCAACGTCTCCCTCCGACAGGGAGGCAGTATTGGAAACAATTCACAAGCTGTATTCCCAGCAGGTGATAATCAAAGTACCCCTCCTACAACAAGGAAAGGGGTATTATTCCACACTATTTGTGGTACTGAAGCCAGACTGCTCGGTGAGACCTATTCTAAATCTGAAATCTTTGAACACTTACATACAAAGGTTCAAATCAAGATGGAGTCACTCAGAGCAGTGATAGCGAACCAGGAAGAAGGGGACTATATGGTGTCCCTAGACATCAAGGATGCTTACCTCCATGTCCCAATTTGCCCTTCTCACCAAGGGTACCTTAGGTTCATGGTACAGAACTGTCACTATCAGTTTCAGACGCTGCCGTTTGGATTGTCCACGGCACCCCGGGTCTTTACCAAGGTAATGGCCGAAATGATGATTATTCTTCAAAGAAAAGGCGTCTTAATTATCCCTTACTTGGACGATCTCCTGATAAGGGCAAGGTCCAGAGAACAGTTGGAGGTCGGAGTAGCACTATCTCAAGTAGTTCTACGACAGCACGGGTGGATTCTAAATATTCCAAAATCGCAGCTGATTCCGACGACATGTCTGCTGTTCCTAGGGATGATTCTGGACACAGTCCAGAAAAAGGTGTTTCTCCCGGAGGAGAAAGCCAGGGAGTTATCCGAGCTAGTTAGGAACCTCCTAGAACCAGGCCAAGTGTCAGTGCATCAATGCACAAGAGTCCTGGGAAAAATGGTGGCTTCTTACGAAGCGATTCCATTCGGCAGATTTCACGCAAGAATTTTTCAGTGGGATCTGCTGGACGAATGGTCCGGATCGCATCTTCAGATGCATCAGCGGATAATCCTGTCTCCAAGGACAAGGGTGTCTCTTCTGTGGTGGCTGCAGAGTGCTCATCTACTAGAGGGCAGCAGATTCGGCATTCAGGACTGGGTCCTGGTGACCACGGATGCCAGCCTGAGAGGCTGGGGAGCAGTCACACAGGGAAGAAATTTCCAAGGAGTGTGGTCAAGTCTGGAGACTTCTCTCCACATAAATATACTGGAGCTAAGGGCAATTTACAATGCTCTGAGCCTAGGAAGACCTCTGCTTCAAAGTCAATCGGTGCTGATCCAGTCGGACAACATCACGGCAGTCGCCCACGTAAACAGACAGGGCGGCACAAGAAGCAGGAGGGCAATGGCAGCAAGGATTCTTCGCTGAGCGAAAAATCATGTGATAACACTGTCAGCGGTGTTCATTCCGGGAGTGGACAACTGGGAAGCAGACTTCCTCAGCAGGCACGACCTCCACCCGGGAGAGTGGGGACTTCATCTGGAAGTATTCCACATGATTGTGAACCGTTGGGAAAGACCAAAGGTGGACATGATGGCGTCCCGTCTGAACAAAAAACTGGACAGGTATTGCGCCAGGTCAAGAGACCCTCCGGCAATAGCTGGGACGCTCTGGTAACACCGTGGGTGTACCAGTCGGTGTATGTGTTCCCTCCTTTGCCTCTCATACCCAAGGTACTGAGAATTATAAGACGGAGAGGAGTAAGAACTATACTCGTGGCTCCGGATTGGCCAAGAAGGACTTGGTTCCCGGAACTTCAAGAGATACTAAGAAGGGACTTGCTTCAGCAAGGATCATGTCTGTTCCAAGACTTACCGCGGCTGCGTTTGACGGCATGGCGGTTGAACGCCGGATCCTAAGGGAAAAAGGCATTCCGGAAGAGGTCATCCCTACCCTGGTCAGAGCCAGGAAGGAGGTGACCGCACAACATTATCACCGCATTTGGCGAAAATATGTTGCATGGTGTGAGGCCAGGAAGGCCCCCAAGGAGGAATTTCAACTCGGTCGATTCCTGCATTTCCTGCAAACAGGAGTGTCTATGGGCCTCAAATTTGGGTCCATTAAGGTTCAAATTTCGGCCCTGTCGATTTTCTTCCAGAAAGAATTGGCTTCAGTTCCTGAAGTCCAGAAGTTTGTCAAGGGAGTACTGCATATACAACCCCTTTTGTGCCTCCAGTGGCACTGTGGGATCTCAACGTAGTTCTGGGATTCCTCAAATCACATTGGTTTAAACCGCTCAAATCTGTGGATTTGAAATATCTCACATGGAAAGTGACCATGCTGTTGGCCCTGGCCTCGGCCAGGAGAGTGTCAGAATTGGCGGCTTTGTCTCACAAAAGCCCATATCGGATTGTCCATTCGGACAGGGCAGAGCTGCGGACTCGTCCCCAGTTTCTCCCTAAGGTGGTGTCAGCGTTTCACCTGAACCAGCTTATTGTGGTACCTGCGGCTACTAGGGACTTGGAGGACTCCAAGTTGCTAGATGTTGTCAGGGCCCTGAAAATATATATTTCCAGGACGGCTGGAGTCAGGAAAACTGACTTGCTGTTATCCTGTAGGCACTCAACAAACTGGGTGCTCTTGCTTCTAAGCAGACGATTGCTAGTTGGATGTGTAGTACAATTCAGCTTGCATATTCTGTGGCAGGCCTGCCACAGCTAAAATATGTAAATGCCCATTCCACAAGGAAGGTGGGCTCATCTTGGGCGGCTGCCCGAGGGGTCTCGGCTTTACAACTTTGCTGAGCTGCTACTTGGTCAGGGGCAAACACGTTTGCAAAATTTTACAAATTTGATACCGTGGCTGAGGAGGACCTGGAGTTCTCTCATTCGGTGCTGCAGAGTCATCCGCACTCTCCCGCCCGTTTGGGAGCTTTGGTATAATCCCCATGGTCCTTACGGAGTCCCCAGCATCCACTTAGGACGTCAGAGAAAATAAGAATTTACTTACCGATAATTCTATTTCTCGTAGTCCGTAGTGGATGCTGGGCGCCCATCCCAAGTGCGGATTGTCTGCAATACTTGTACATAGTTATTGTTACAAAAATCGGGTTATTATTGTTGTGAGCCATCTTTTCAGAGGCTCCGCTGTTATCATGCTGTTAACTGGGTTCAGATCACAGGTTGTACAGTGTGATTGGTGTGGCTGGTATGAGTCTTACCCGGGATTCAAAATCCTTCCTTATTGTGTACGCTCGTCCGGGCACAGTATCCTAACTGAGGCTTGGAGGAGGGTCATAGGGGGAGGAGCCAGTGCACACCACCTGATCCTAAAGCTTTTACTTTTGTGCCCTGTCTCCTGCGGAGCCGCTATTCCCCATGGTCCTTACGGAGTCCCCAGCATCCACTACGGACTACGAGAAATAGAATTATCGGTAAGTAAATTCTTATTTTTATTGCAATCTCACATCGTACAGGGTAAGTAAGCAGCATTTCGAGACATGAAAAAGAGTATATAGTTAACAATGTACAACATAAAATATATTATACAAAATCCTCCTAACAGGAGACAGGGAGTCACATATTATTCAGTCTCATATAATCCCAGGATGAGATCCAAACATATTTTCAAACTTTTCCTCTTATAATAACTTTTATACCCTTCCAAGAAAGGGAACATGTGTATAACTAGTGATATCAGGGAATTTATAGTGTGTTTTAATTACCAAAGCGGAGCAGATTATAGATGAAACGGGATGGATCAAATATCGATTCTCCACTAGTAAAAATAGGTTATCCAAAAAAAAATCCCTAAACTTATATAAAATACCTAAAACATAAGAAAATAAACCAACATGTAATGCCTACTATGGGACACGGGTCGTCGATCCATCCACAGCACAATCTTCCCAAATCGGGGATCTATATTTCCAATCAACCCGGTATACAATTGAATATAGAAGGGTCCAGAGAAGAAGAGAGAGGGTAAGTTAGATGTTTAAGGGGTTAGGGTGGTCTATAGTGTCTATACCATGAGGTAGATTGAAAGCATTTGTCAATGGCCTGTTTAGTATGTAAGGGGAGTGTCAAAATGTAAGTGTTCCAACATTGGAACAAGGCAGGGGTGAGCCTCTCCTTATGGATAGAGGTCTCCAGCCAGTCCATGGTGAATAGAAAAAATAATCTAGAGGTCACCATCGAGATATTAGGAGGTATGTTGTGAATCCACTGTGGCAGGATTGCCTTCCTGCCAGCTGCTGATAGTATCATAAGCAGTTTTTTATTAGCCCTGGGGATGTCAGGTTGGTCAGTCAAACACCCGAACAGTGCCCAGGAGGTAGTGCAACTAAAGGATATGCCTAAGGACGTGGTTCCATAGTGATGTACCTCATGCCAAAACTGTGACACCAGAGCGCAATCCCAGAAGCAATGGAAGAGGTCGGCCCCCTCCATTAGGCATTTGGTGCATTTACTGTCTTCTGAGATGCCCATCATAGATCGGCGTTTAGGTGAGATGTATGCCCTATGGAGCATTTTATAGGCCATTTCTTGGTAAGAGCTTGCAGGAATAAGCTTTAAGGTCAATTGAAAGTGATTTAAGAGGGATTCAGGGGTGACCGTTGGGATGTGGGAGGACCATTGGGATAGCTCCGGAAGGTCCGTGTCTGGGATGAGTTCAAGACGGATACGTGAATAAATGGTTGATATGGAGTAGCAGGTCGATTGGATTAGTGCAGGCATGTCCAAACTGCGGCCCTCCAGCTGTTGTAAAACTACATATCCCAGCATGCCCTGACAAAGTTTTGCTGTCAGAGAATGCTAAAGCTGTGTCAGGGCATGCTGGGATGTGTAGTTTCTCAACAGCTGGAGGGCCGCAGTTTGGACATGCCTGGATTAGTGTGTCTAGAGAGTTAAGAAAGTCGATCCCTGTCAGTTTAGATAGTACAGTTTTAAGATAGTGTAAAGCTTGGAAGTAGGCAAACTCGTGGTGAGGAAGCAGGCCGTATTTCTCTCGCGCCTCCATGAAAGACAGCGGGGCGCGGGAGGAGTTAAGTAGGTTGCGGATGCCAAGAGAGTGCCAGGTAGTGAAAGGTTGTAGAGCTCCCCCCTCCTGAAACTCTAGGTTGCCGATAAGGGGCAGTGAAAGTGAGTATAAATATTGAAGTTTGAGAGATTTCCTTGCCATTTTCCACGCCTGTATTATGGGGAGTAGTAGTAAATTAGTGGTAATATGTAAGGCCAATTTGGAGGGCTTGGCATGGAGAAGATAACTGAGGGATAGGGGGGCACATAGTTGAGAATCTAGACTAGAATCTGTGTAATAATTATTGTTTCCAAGCCAATCCATAGCAATGCGTAAGAGGCACGCAAGATTGTATTGCTTAATATCAGGTAGATTGATTCCCCCTCTAGGCACCGTCTGGGATAATTTTTTCATGCTAATCCTTGGGCGTTTACCAGCCCAGATGTATTTGGAGATAGAGGCGTTCAGAGAAGATAGGTCTGATTTAGATAATAATAGGGGGGTCATCTGTAAAACATAGAGGAGCTTTGGGAAGCTGGCCATCTTAAATAGGTTACATCTCCCTAGCATATTAAGGGGGAGGGATTGCCAGAGGCCAAGTTCGGTTCTAATCTTATGCAGGACTGGGGTGATATTAAGCCTATATAGGTGGCAGGGCTGAGCAGGGAGTGCAACGCCTAGAAAGGTAATATGTGTATTCGCCCATTTAAAGGGAAAGGTGGTCCCCCAACCCAGTCTCGCCTGTCCACATATGGCCAACGCCTCTGACTTACTATAATTGATGGTAAACCCTGCGAAAGAGGAGAAACGATCAGTCATGGCAATTAGCTGCGGGATTGTACGGTGAGGATCTGACATAAAAAGGAGGAGGTCGTCTGCGAATGCCACCACCTTTAATTCCTGTGTTCCCACAGCAATGCCCTTATAGTTCTTGTGTGACAGAATATGGCGTATAAGGGGTTCTAGTGCCAAATCAAAAAGGAGGGGAGATAAGGGGCATCCTTGCCTAGTGCCTCTTTCCAACGTGAAGAATGAAGATGTCACATTATTGACTAAGACCTGCGCCGCTGGGTTGGTATATAAGGTCTGCACCAAGTTGCAAAACGCTGTGCCAAACCCCTGGTGGGTGAGCACTCGAGATAGGTGAGGCCAGGCAATTTTATCAAATGCCTTCTCCGCGTCTAAATTTATAATGATGTTATTTTTGGCCTGGTTAAGGCGGGTGTAGGATATCGCAGTTAGGGCCGCCCTCACTCCCCGTGTGGATTGTCTACCTTTGACGAATCCCATCTGTGCGGGTGAGATGAGATGGGGTAAGTATGCTTGCAACCTGTTAGCTATGATTTTAGTCAAGATTTTAAAATCTTGATTGAGGAGTGAGATGGGGCGGTATGACCCCACCTGGGTAGGTTCTTTACCAGGTTTTGCTAGCACTATGAGTTTGGCTTCATTAAAACGAAGGGGAGTCTCCCCTGTTGTTAGTATATGGTTATATAATCGTGTTAATATGGGGAGTATGTCGGCATCTAGCACCTTATAAAATTCAGCGCTGAAACCGTCAGGGCCAGGGCTCTTTCCATTGGGGAGGGACTTAATGGTGGCCCGCACCTCCTCCTCAGTTATGGGAGCATCCAACGATTTCCTCTCTTCTAACTCCAGCTTCGGTAACTGCGCCTCATCTAGGAATAATTGACCATCAGTTGCATTATCAACGTCGGCAGTATATAGGGACTTATAGAAACGCATAAAAGCCGAGCAGATGTCAGTGGGATCAGAAAGAACACCTCCAGAGCTGTGCAACGAGTCAACCCATGTTTTGTTTCGGGGCCCCCTAACCAGGTTGGCCAGGAGCTTACTGGGTTTATTCCCCCACCTATGAAACCTGTTCCTGCCGTAGTCGTAGCTGATCTGGGCCTGTTCGGTGAGAAAGGTATCATAGATTTGTTTTGCCATGAGGTACGCCTCCTTATGGGTAGGGCTATCGCTTTGTTTGTATGTGCGATATGCAAGTGTGAGAGCCGCACTAAGTTCCTGTAATTTTATGTTAAATTTCTTGCGCTTAGAATTGACATAGGAGATGATATGGCCACGAAGGACTGCTTTAGAGGCTCCCCAAAAAAGTGGAGTGTTAGATTCTTGATCTAGGTTGTCAGTAGTATAATTCTGCCAGGTGTGTTTAAGATGTAATAAGAAATCCTCTGAGCGTGTGAGATATGCTGGGAATCTCCAACATTTAGATATGTTCTGGGGTAGGGATAGGTGTAGGGACAAGGTAATGGGGGCGTGGTCCGAAATAATGATGTCTTTAATTGAGGTGTGGGTAACTTTAGAAAAGAGGTGTTTGGATAAAAATAGATAGTCAATGCGAGAGTGAGTAGAATGTGGGTGTGAATAGAAAGAATAATCTCGTTGAAGGGGGTTATGTAGACGCCAGGGGTCTAATAGGGTGAGTTGAGAACAAAAAGAGGAAAGCAGAGTAGAGGAGGGCCCGGGTCTTTTGGTACTTACCCCCGACCTATCCATGGATGGATCAACGACCGTGTTGAAGTCTCCCCCTAGGATTAAGTTCTGGCCACCCCAGGATAAAACTCTTTGAAGAATATCTGCAAAAAAGAGATTGTTAGATCCAGTAGGTGCATATACGTTTAGAAAGGTATATATCACATTGTCAATCGAAACATCTAGAAATATAAATCTGCCCTCGGGGTCGATATATTTTTTAAGGATGGAGAATTGGAGATTCTTATGAAAGAGGATGGCCACACCTCTGGTTTTATTGGTGTAAGGAGCAGATACGCATTCCCCAATCCAAGGGGCTCTCAATGACATAGGGGAGTTATGCTCCCAGTGCGTTTCTTGTAGGAACACTACTTGAGGGGACAAGCGAGAGAGATGAGCAACTACCTTCTTGCGTTTAATGGGGCTATTTAGACCCTCCACATTCCAAGAAACTATATTAAAATCTAAAAGTGGGGTTGTCACCGGGGTTGAGGTCTGAGAAACAGCGTGGTCAGCCATGCTATCCTACCCCCGTAGATGGAGAATAGAATATCAAGATCGTATAGGTGAAACGGTGCCCCCCCCCCCCTGTCCCAATGAGCAAGGAGGGGCCAACCTATGGAGGATCGAGACACATTATCCCAGCAGGCAAAACAAACAGACACACAAACATACAAAAATATCAAACTAACAGATAGGAAACAATGGGAGGCAAAGCCTCCAGCATGCGTGAATAGCATGCCTTAATCATATCCCGAACACTGTGTGACCTACAGATGAAAGCAGTTGTAAAAATAGGCAAACTTTAAGTAAGGGTGGACAGTCATGTGTCAGGGTGTGCAAAATGGGCCTTTGCCGCCATCGGATCGTCAAAAAAGCATGGTTTTCCATTGACAAAGACCCGAAGACGGGCAGGGTATAACAATGAGAACTTGACGTTGTCTTCAAACAGTCGTTTGCATATCGGAGCGAACTCTCTGCGCTTGTTGGCGACATGAGTGGAGAAGTCCTGGAAGATAAGCAACCTTTCTCCCTTATAGAGGAGGTTCTCTGACTTTCGGTAGTGGTCCAAGAGCTTAGCTTTATCCGCGTAGTTTAGAATCCGTAGGATAACAGGCCTAGGGCGTCAGTGGCAAACGCAGGATTTGCATGGGGGGGGTTTCCAGAACTGGGCGGAGCCAATCACGGGGGTGGGGACTGAGGTGACCCAGTATATGCTGGGTCCGTAAAACTAGTGTGTGTGTGTATATATATATATATATATATCTACACACATATATATATATATATATATATATACATATACATATATCTACACACACACATATATATATATATATATATATATATATACATACATACACACACACATACATATACACGGGTGGTCTTCAGTATGCCGGCGGTCGGGCTCCCGGCGACCAGCATACCGGCGCCGGGAGCCTGACCGCCGGCATACCGACACTTATTCTCCCTCGTGGGGGTCCATGACCCCCCTGGAGGGAGAATAGAATAGTGTGGCGCGCGTAGCATGGCGAGCGCAGCGAGCCCGCAAGGGGCTCATTTGCGCTCGCCACACTGTTGGTAAGCCGGCGGCCGGCCTCCCGGCACCGGTATGCTGGTCGCCGGGAGGCCAGCCGCCGGGAGATCGTAGTGAACCCATATACACATATACATAGCATATTAAACATGCATGCATACATTCCGGGATGCCCACCACCCGCAGGTTATTTCGACGGCTCCGATTCTCCAAGTCATCGAGTTTTTCAGTGAAGCCTTTAATTTCTGTGGTTTGGGTCTTTATGGTAGACTGTGCGGCTTGTAGATCGTCTTCCAATGTTGAGACCCTCTGCTCGACTTCATCTAAACGGTTACTGTGGTGAGTCAGCTGGGCTAAGGTGGAATCGATGGCTTCTTTGATGCCCGCCAGTTTTTCGTCTAGGAGAGGTCCAAGAACCGCAGCGATGTCAGTGGGTTTCATTTTAGGCTGTTTGGTAGTTGAAGCGCTAGTACATTTTCTTTGGGATCGAGATCGGGTGGTGGAGCAATCGGAGTCAGAAGAATTTCTGCGGGACGTGTCTTCGCGTGCGCCTGAAATAGGACCAGTCGAGGACATTGGGGTGGATACCAGGAACTTTTCATATGAGGTCGCTAGAATTAGATATGTAGAGTAGAAGCAATGTAGGGCGCAGTGAGTAGTTTAATGAGGGTCACATCAGCGTCGGGAAGGTACTGGAAAGTTACATTGCTATGAAGATAGCAGGCATGTCAGGATGTTGCGGATCAGGGTTGCCAGTAGCAACGTGTTAGAGGTGTCAGAGTGTGGCACCGCAGAATATCACCGCGGCGTGATGTATATGTCAAAAGGCTCGGGGTGAGGTAGCGGGAGCCAGGCATCCACCGCTATGAGTCTGCAACTTTCAGGCACGGCAGGTGGCGGTCGGGCTGATAAAGTATCACACCTGTTGTTGCAAGGCGCAATATAATGGTTCCTCTCCAGCCGCCGAACAGGAGATATGAGAATAGGTGAAACTATGGGATTAGCTGTACAGTGGCTGTGAGTTGTCTAATCTAGAAGTCTCCACAAGAGGGAGCTTGAGTCACAGCTATCACCAGCCATGAAATGAAGACTGTGCCAATCGCAAGATGGCCGCCGCTTGTCAGTGGACACTGCCAGTCGCAAGATGGCCGCTGCTTGTCAGTGAGGCCTGGTCCCTCCGGAGGTCCCCCGGCCGCCAGTCCCCATCAGCGAGGGGGGAGATCTTTCATGTGGGGGGATATGTGAGGCGGGGGTCAGAAGGCAGGTGTCCGGTGAAGCCAGGGACCAGTGAGGCCTGATCCAGGGTCCGGGCGGCGCCAACCGCAAGATGGCCGCCGGCCGCCAGCCACACGCGACCCGGCCTCTACCTCCCGTAGGCCGCTCGTTCCCCGGTCTCCCGCGAGGGTCAGCGCTCGATGGGTAGGCTGTTAGGTGCCAGGGGGTGCCACTCAGGTGGGGGAGGGAGTCCGTAGGGTCGCCGTACCGGGTCCGATGGATCGACGGGTCCGCTTCAAAATCGAGGCCCCGGCTTCTGAGGCGGAGGTAGGCCGCAATCCGCAGGGGGCAACGCAGGGCCCCCCCCCCCCCCGATTCCGCAGCTTCGACCTCCGGGTGCAGGGTAGTGTAGCAGGGTTGAGGGGATTGTATTCCTGCAGATGGGCCCTCAAATCCAGGTCAGGGATGGGTATGTTAGGTTTAGCTGGCCGGAGCTCCACAGGAACCCGACCTCCCCTGATGCCAGCTAGGCCACGCCCCCAGATAGCTGCTGTTTTGTAGGAATCGCAGGTCAGTCCTAAATTATATAAAGTAGGCTCTGCTTCCAGTCCCTGGGCCTGATTCCGATGTGGTTGGAAATGCTATTGCTTACCTGGAAGAAGCAGCAGCGATAGCACTACTATAGTAATTCAGTGTTCCCCTTAGGAATTTGTGAGGACAGGGCGCCGGTCTGTGGGGTCGTCGCTCTAAAACAGCATTAAAGGGGGCATGGGTGGCCGGCAGCGTCACTGTTAGGGGCGTGTCCAGCACCCCAAGTGCTCTCCCATATACACGCTGGGAGAGCAGGAAGCGGGCAGACTATTTTAGCAGGGTGCCGCAGAAACGGCAGGGCAGATTATGCCCTTAAATCAGGCAGGGTGCTGCACGCCTAGCGTGAACATTAGTAATGCAGCAGAAGGCGTCTGATGTAAGTAGATGAATCCTGCTTGCATTAGTGGTCCGTGAATCCTGCAGCATCAGATCACCTATGACACCATCAGCCAGCTCTGGGACTTATGAGGTCATGCAAGCCAGCCGCCACAGTTCCTACAAAGGCCCGGAAATCTCCAAAACGTTTTGTGAAATAACGGCCATCGCTGCCCCCTCCCTACCCCCAAACAGCAGAAGACTGTACATAATTGTGCTAATTCATTCATTTGTGATTTGTGATTCTGTGAGGAAACATGGAAAACATGCACTGTTGGTGGTTCTTGAGGACAGAGTTTGGGAACCACTGGTCTAAACTCTCCTGCTGTCACAGACGTCTCTTATAGTCTGAGGTGGTCATGGCTCTTCAGTGGCCTCTGTTGAGCTCCATAATGAGTCTGAAGGAACTGAATATGCTGACTTTGGTGGCAGTGCTGCTTATATACAGTTCTGTGCCTTACATTACACAAGAACTTTAATCCGAGATAGCAGTTCACAACAAGACCGTGAGATGTGTCTGTCTACTCTATCTATGCACTGCATATCTGGACGCTTATTGCACATGCCTCATATATCAGATTACACTGTGGCTGTGTGCTCTAGCTTTCTGCAGATGAAGTTTTGACTGTGTGCAGATACCTGTATGCTGTTGCTAGACAACCAAAACTGGACACCTCGTATTATTGGTAGTTTTTCTCTTACGTCCTAGAGGATGTTGGGGTCCATATTAGTACCATGGGGTATAGATGGGTCCACCAGGAGCCATTGGCACTTTAAGAGTTTAATAGTGTGGGCTGGCTCCTCCCTCTATGCCCCTCCTACCAGACTCAGTTTAGAAAATGTGCCCGGAGGAGCCGGTCACAGCTAGGGGAGCTCTACAGAGCTTTCTTAGAAAAAGTTTATTTTAGAGTTTATTTTTTTTTACAGGAGACTGTTGGCAACAGCCTGCCTGCAACGAGGGACTGAGGGGGGGAGCAGTGTCCGTCCTGCGGGGTCTGAGCCACTGTCTCCGCTGACTGGACATTGAGCTCCAGAGGGGAGAGATCGCGCCCCGCCACAGGGGAACATCACCCCAGCAGCCAGCCGCCACCCCCTTGCAGAGCTGAAGTGTGGCGAGTGAGTCACTGTCCCCCCTCACAAGTGGGGGGTCAGTGCAAAGATGGCAGTTTAAGGGTAGGAGCGCAGTATTAACTGCGCTCCCGGATGGCTCAGCGGTACTTCGGTGCGGCGCTGTGAGGGGCGCCCTGAGCCAGCACCTGACCCTACACTGACCAAATCAAGCCTGTCGGGGTCTGCGGATCTCAGCCAGCACAAAATCCTCTGGCCAGTAAAATCTCAGAAGAGCGTGAAGACAGCGCCATTAAGGGGGCAGAGCTTCTCAGAGTGGACCCAGCAGCGTTCAGCGCCATTTTCCTGCCAGCAGACACGCTGCCAGTGGAGGAACAGTCCCTCCAGCTATCTGTACGGTACCAGGGGGTTGTAGAAGGGAGGGGAGGCTGTGTAAAGACTGTGTCACCTATTAAGGGACACGGTCAAAGCTGGCTTAGGGTCTCCCTATACCTATAATAGCGCTGTGTGTGGGTTGGCTCCAATCTCTGTGTCTCTCTGCCATTCTTGGTGACGGGGGGAACTCTGTCTGCCCTGTACCCTGTGTGTGTGTGGGGGGGGTTGAATGGTGTGAGCCAAACGATTACCGACCAATTGCTCTGACATCTCTTATAATGAAGGCCTTTGAAAGATTGGTTATGGGATATATAAAGAAAAATATCCCAGCTAATCTGGATCCTTTTCAGTTTGCATACAAAGCAAATAGGTCGACGGATGATGCTGCTATCACTTTGGTTCATCATGTGGCTACCCATCTAGAATCCACATGTTCTTCTGCGAGAATCTTGTTCGTGGATTATAGTTCAGCATTTAATATGGTAATCCCAACATCGTTAGTGTGTAAACTATCTCAGCTGGGATTAAATAATTTTGTATGTAGATGGATCTTGGACTTTCTGACAAACAGGCCCCAATCTGTTAGATTGCATAATTCTCTGTCTAGCGAGCTTGTAATTAGAAATGGGTGCCTCAGGGTTGTGTACTGAGTCCCCTGCTGTACTCCTTGTTTACTTATGATTGCATTTCTAAAACGGAGTCAGTTCATATTATTAAATTTGCTGATGATATTGCAGTTGTAGGTTTAATTAGTAAGGACGATGAGTTAGAATATAGATCTGAGGTCGCTAGGTTAGAGGCTTGGAGTCAAACTAATCACTTAATCTTAAATGTAAAAAAAACTAAAGAAATGATTGTAGATTTCAGGAAATCGAATAAGCAGCCCTTTTGTCCTATAGTTGTAAATAATCAAAGGGGAGACGGTTGAGTCTTTTAAATTCCTGGGTATTAACATCTCCAATGATTTGTCCTGGGGTACTCATACACGATGTGTTGTTAAAAAAGCCCAACAACGCCTCTTTTTATTGAGGAAAATGCGTATGGCGGGAATACGTAAGGAGATTTTAGTAAATTTTTATTCGGCCATTTTAGAGAGTGTCCTTACATACGGAATTATGGTATGGTTTGGTAACTGTACTGCCGTAGAACGTAAGTCCCTTCAGAGAGTGGTTAAAACTGCGAGTAGAGTTATTGGAGTTAGTTTGCCCTGTATTCAGGATATATATGAAAAGAGGCTCCTCACTAAGGTGAGAAGTATTTTGGGAGATCTATCTCATCCTAATGTGGGGATGTTTTCTGTGTTGCCATCTAATAGGCGTTATCGTTCTATTCTCTGTCGGACTAACTGGTTAAGGGGTAGTTTTTTCCCAACAGCAATAAACATGTTAAACCGGACAAAATCGAGATAATTGAGAGTGTCTTGGTTTGAGAAGTACTCTTTCTGCTCTGCTCTTATGGTCTTTGTATATGCTTGCTTTCAGTTTCGTTGATTGTTCATGTCTTTCTTGAACTGTAGATGATAATAAATTAGTATTATTATTATTATTATTATTATTATTATTTGCAAACATGTCTAGAGACTCTTTCATATGCTGCCGAGGATTTATCTTCCCAGGAAGATCCCATCCCATGTAATCAGGATTGCACTGTTGTAGCGCAGATCCCAACTAGAGAGACGGAATGGTTAACCTCTCTTAGGGGGACTATTTTTCAGATTTCAGATAGGGTTGCTAGAACTGAGCATGCAACTCAGGTACTGCAATCCTCTATGGTTGTATGGTCTGATACTGCTTCCTCGGGGGTCCCCTGCAGTACATTTTCACAAACGTGCACTTGCCAAGATTATGCAGGATGACACGGACACAGATTCTGACACTGCAGACGGTGATGGAGATGTGTCGAGGGGGACAGCATCACTTACTAAGGGGGTGCAGTTGATGATTGAAGCCGTGAGGGATGTGTTGCACATTACTGACACAACTCCTGAGCAGGTTGAGGAGGCCTTTTTCACGGACAGTAATAAGCCCCCCCTCACCTTCCCAGCATCTAAGGAATTAAATGCTACCTTTGAAAAAGCCTGGGAAAATTCGGAGAAAAAATTCCAGATCCCTAAGAGGGTCTTGGTTGCTTCTCCCTTCCCAGAAGAAGATAGAAAAAAGTGGGAGTCTCCGCCGATAGTCGACGCCTCTATCTCCAGTCTGTCCAAACAGGTGGTATTACCAGTCCCAGGATCTACCGCGTTGAAGGACCCGGCCGATCGCAAGGTGGATGCTACGCTAAAATCCATTTACACGGCTTCAGGGGCTATACTGCGGCCTACTATAGCCTGTGCTTGGATTTCTAAAGCTATTGCCAGGTGGTCAATCACTCTGCAGGAGGAATCGACTACGATAGATAAAGGTGACGTTGATTTATTTTTACGTAATATTCAGGATTCTGCAGGGCTCCTGGTATATTCCATGAAGGACTTGGGTTCCATGGCTGCGGGGGATCTCCCCCATGTCCGTCTCGGCTCGCAGGGGTCTCTGGCTGCGCCAATGGTCTGCGGACGTGGAATCCAGGAAGAGTGTGGAGGGCCTACTATATACAGGTCAGACTCTCTTCGGGGAGGCACTGGATGCGTGGATTGCCACGGCTACCGCAGGTAAGTCTCCTTTTCTCCCCTCAGCTGCACCGGCTACGAAGAAGCCTTTTACACCAGCTACGTCACAGCTCTTTCGGCCCGCGAGGCCTAGAAAGAACAAGCCATCGAACACCTTCAGAGGAAAGAAGCCTACTCCCGCTGACTCCCAGAACCAGAAGCCTGCTTCTGATACCCCAAAGTCCTCCGCATGAAGGTGGACAGCTAGGCCTGGAGGAAGGTCAGGTTGGGGGCAAGACTCTTGCATTTCAGCCACGTCTGGGTGTCGTCTGGCCTGGATCCCTGGGTACTGGATATAGTGTCCAGAGGGTACTGGCTGGAGTTTCAAGATCTCACACCTCACAGTTTCTTCAAGTCAGGCTTGCCAGCTCTGCCGGCAGACAGAACAATTCTTCTGGAAGCTATCCAAAAAATTGGTGGTGTCCAGGGTCATTGTTCCAGTTCCACCTCATCAGTGGAACAAAGGTTATTATTCGAACCTTTTCGTGGTACCGAAGCCGGATGGTTCGGTACGGCCAATTCTAAACTTAAAATCTTTGAACCCCTACCTCAGGGAGTTCAAATTCAAGATGGAGTCTCTGAGAGCGGTCATCTCAGGTCTTACGGAGGGGGGAGTTCCTGGTGTCCCTGGACATCAAGGATGCGTACCTCCACATTCCCATCTGGTCTCCGCATCAGGCATATCTTAGGTTTGCACTGTTGGACGATCACTATCAGTTTCAGGAGCTGCCGTTTGGCCTCTCCACAGCACCAAAGGTCTTCACCAAGGTGATGGCGGAGATGATGGTTCTCCTCCGCAAGCAAGGGGTGAACATAATTCCGTATCTGGACGATCTCCTGATCAAGGCGTCGTCCAGGGAGAAGTTGTTGCGATCCATTGCTCTCACGACAAATCTGCTCAAGGAGCACGGTTGGATCCTGAACCTTCCAAAGTCTCATCTGGAGTCGACAAGGAGGCTGTCTTTCCTGGGGATGATCCTAGACACGGAAGTGCAGAGGGTGTTTCTGCTGGTGGAGAAAGCATTGGTGATTCAATCAATGATCCGGGATGTCTTAAAGCCTACCGAGTCTCGGTTCATCAGTGCATCCGCCTTCTGGGGAAGATGGTTGCCTCCTACGAGGCTCTTCAGTACGGAAAGTTTCATGCTCTATCCTTTCAGCTGGATCTCTTGGACCAGTGGTCGGGATCTCACCAACACGTGCACCAGAGGATACGTCTGTCACCGAAAGCCAGGATTTCGCTCCTCTGGTAGCTACAACTACCACACCTTCTGGAAGGCCGAAGGTTCGGAGTTCAGGACTGGATCCTTCTAACCCCAGATGCAAGTCTAAGAGATTGGGGAGCAGTCGCTCAGGGGGAAACCTTCCAAGGAAGGTGGTCGGATCAAGAATCCCTTCTCCCGATAAACATTCTGGAGCTAAGAGCCGTGTACAACAGCCTTCTGCAAGCAGCACACCTATAGGATCGGGCTGTTCAGGTGCAGTCGGACAACGTGACCACAGTGGCCTACATAAACCGACAAGGTGGAACGAAGAGCCATGTCAGAGGTGTCAAGAATCCTCCTCTGGGCAGAAAGGCACGCGGTGGCGATGTCAGCAATCTTCATTCCGGGAGTAGACAACTGGGAAGCAGACTTCCTCAGCAGACACGCTCTCCATCCAGGATAGTGGGGCCTCTATCCGGAGGTGTTCGAGGAGGTAACCGGTTGGTGGGGGTTCCTCTCACAGACATGATGGCCTCCCGCCTCAACAAGAAGCTGCGGAGGTACTGTTCCAGGTTGAGAGACCCACAGGCAGTGGACACACTGGTAACACCGTGGGTGTTCACGTCGGTGTATGTGTTCCCTCTACTTCCTCTGATACCAAAAGTTCTTCAACTGGTAAGAAGAACAAAGGTTCTGGCAATCCTCATTGCTCCGGACTGGCCCAGGAGGGCTTGGTACTCGGATCTACTGGATCTTCTGCTGGAAGATCCTAGGCCTTTGCCTCTTCGGGAGGATCTGCTACTGCAGGGGCCGTTCGCTTATCAAGACTTACCACGGCTACGTTTGATGGCATGGTGGTTCAACACCAGATCTTAGCTCGGAAGGGTATCCGATTGAGGTCATTCCTACCCTGATACAGGCTAGGAAGGGGGTAACGTCTAAACATTACCATCGCATTTGGAAAAAATATGTTTCTTGGTGTGAGTCCAAGAAGTTTCCTGCGGTGGAGTTTCAACTTGGACGTTTTCTCCTTTTCCTGCAAGCAGGGATGGATATGGGGCTCCATCAAGGTCCAGATCTCTGCTTTGTCCATCTTCTTCCAAAAACAATTAGCTGTCCTCCCTGGGTTTCAGACCTTTTTGAAAGGGGTTCTGCACATCCAGCCTCCCTTTGTGGCGCCAACGGCACCCTGGGATCTTGATGTGGTGTTGCAGTTTCTGCAATCAGCTTGGTTTGAGCCTCTACAGGAGGCTGATATCAAGTTTCTCACGTGGAAGGCGGTCACTTTGTTGGCCTTGGCTTCTGCATGACGCGTGTCAGAATTGGGGGCATTATCTTGTAAAAGTCCCTATCTGATCTTCCATGAAGATAGGGCGGAACTTAGGACTCGTCCACAGTTCCTGCCTAAGGTTGTATCTGCTTTCCATATCAACCAACCTATTGTGGTGCCAGTGGCTACTGACTCCTCAATTGCTTCAAAGGCCTTGGATGTTGTGAGGGCTTTGAAGATTTATGTGAAGAGGATGGCTCATCATAGACAAAGTGACTGTCCTCTATGATCCCAAGAAAATTGGGTGTCCTGCTTCTCAGCAGTCGTTTTCAAGCTGGATCAGGTTCACTATCCAGCATGCTTATTCCACGGCAGGATTGCAGTGTCCAAGATCTGTAAGGGCCCATTCTACTCATAAGGTGGGCTCTTCCTGGGCGGCTGCCCGGGGTGTCTCGGCTGTACAACTCTGCCGAGCAGCTATTTGGTCTCGGTCGAACACGTTTGCCAAGTTTTACAAGTTTGATACTGTGGCCTCTGATGACCTCAAGTTTGGCCAAGCAGTATTGCAGGAGCCTCCGCGCTCTCCCTCCCGTACTGGGAACTTTGGTACATCCGCATGGTACTAATATGGACCCCAGCATCCTCTAGGACATAAGAGAAAATAGGATTTTAATTACCTATCTGTAAATCCTTTTCTCGTAGTCCGGAGAGGATGCTGGGCGCCCGCCCAGCGCTGCGTTTTCCTGCATTGGTTTTTATAGTTCAATACTGCCTGGTTCCTAGGTAAGTTCTGCGTTATTTACTGTTTCAGCTGTTGCTGAGTTTTTCCGGCATTTTAGCCGGATTTGCCTGTTGTGTGAGCTGGTATGAATCTCGCCACTATCTGTGTAGTTCCTTCTCCTGAAGTATGTCGTCTCCTCGAGCACAGTTTCTAGACTGTGTCTGGTAGGAGGGGCATAGAGGGAGGAGCCAGCCCACACTATTAAACTTAGTGTCAATGGCTCCTGGTGGACCAGTCTATACCCCATGGTACTAATATGGACCCCAGCATCCTCTACGGACTATGAGAAAAGGATTTACGGTAGGTAATTAAAATCCTATTTTTAACCACTTAACTGACTATTTATTTTGCTGAAAACCGCTCCGAAATTGTCAGGTTTTCTGCTGCGGGGTACACTGGGCTCCACAAGGATAGACATTGGGGTGTAGAGTAGGATCTTGATCTGAGGCACCAACAGGCTCAAAAGCTTTGACTGTTCCCAAGATGCATAGTGCCGCCTCCTCTATATCCCCGCCTCCCTGCACAGGAGCTCAGTTTTGTAGTTGGTGCTCCAGGCAGCCCTAAGAAGAGCTTTTTTTATGAAGAAAGGTGAAGACTTCAAGGGCTGCAGCAGTGTGTAGATGTCAGGAGACATTCACTGCTGCAGCTCCATCTCTCCCCAGCGGCGCTGTACACTCCCGTGCCCTGGTTGCCGGGTAACTACAGCGGGAGGCTTCGGTTTTCTTCTGGTCAGGCACACACGACTGGGGCTCTCCGGGATCGCGTGGCCGCACTTCGGGAGGTGGTGAGTGGGTTTACCTTGCGGGACCTGGTCTTTATCGCGATTCGGCGCGGCCGGTGGGAGGAGGGCCGTGCGCGCGCTGGAGGTGGACACTGGCAGTACAGGCGATCCCACTAGATCACCAGGGCATGGGTGCAGGTCAGGTTTTCTCTTTAAACCTTTTTATTTGTAGCCCGCAGTACCAGGTGGTTTTGCCAGCAGAGGGGATGAGGCTTAGACCTGGAGCCCCTCCCCCAGCCCCAGGGCGCCATTTCCAGTAAATGTTCCCGCCCTGGAGCTGCATATCTGTCTCTCCCTCACTCCTTGTCAGTGTTTGAGCGCCATTTCTCTCAGCTACACTGTTCCTCGGACTGCTTGGGCAAATCCTCCTTTGTAAAGCCGCCTGGTAGTCAGCGCTGTGACTTTACAACACACTTAACTATCACTGTCTAAATGACATGTAGAATACTTAAGAAAGAGTGCACTTAGTCGGGGTTCTCTAGTATAAGTACCTTGTGATATACATCCAGTTCTTACTGTGCAGTGTTATATCTATTGACTACATAGCTATATATATAAGCTAGTCCAGTGCAGTATTATTGTTGGTAATAACCTCTGCATTGTACAACTGTGACTATATGTGTGTGTGCATTAGCTTGCTGGGTGATTTCCATTTCGTGTCTCTCACTCAACTTACTATCCCTATATTCTGTAACCTGAGGGGGCTTGGTGCGTCAGGTTTTATAATAATATAGGATATTCACAAGATATACTCTAATTTGTATTTTTCTCTGTGATTTTAGTCACCATATCTCTCCTGTATCCCTGCTTGTGCTGACTACACTGCGCAGGGGTTTGGGCAAGAGGTATTGTGCTGCTGACAATTGTACTGTGTTACCTGATATTGCAAGTTATATCATGTCTGCTTCTGAAAGTAACGGTTCTGTGGCTGAACACACTACCGGTGTTGCTGACGCCACAGATCCCTATGAGGAGAATATAGCAGCTGCGGGCTCTGGTTCTGGGGGCTCATTGCCCCCCAGTGGAACTGTGGCAACGGGGGTCCATTATGACCCGCCGTGGGCTACTTTCTCCACACTTCTACATACGCTAGTTACTAAACTAACGCCCCCTATGGGACCTCCTATGCCGGTTCAACCGTATGTGGTCCCTGCGGCTAACTCGGCGTGGGCAGATAACTTGTCTGCTCAATTATAGAAATTTAACCAGTCCTTGACTACTAAAAAGTCTGACCCTCGCTCGCCTAAGACCAAGGGGTCCTCTAAGCGAGCTCTTACCGCCTCACAATCCACTGCTGTCACTGACACCTCGTCTGATGAAGATGGCGCTTACACTGACCCCACAGATTCTGATACAGATACTGCTGATGGGGAGGGTAGTTCACATGTGGATGTTCCTGATCTTTTGGAGGCTATTAAGTTGATTTTACAGATTACGGATGATCCCAAGCCATCTGTCCCTCCTAAGAAACCAGATAGGTTCAAGCGTCAGAAGGTGGTTAAACAAGTTTTACCTCATTCTGACCACCTAGTGGATATACGTCATGAATCCAGGGGAAACCCAGGGAAGAAGTTTGTGCCTCAAAAGAAGATGCTGGCTCGCTATCCCCTCGTGCCAGAGCTGTCTGAAAATTGGGAAACGCCTCCTCCAGTGGACTCGAATGTGGCTAGGATGGTGGTTTCCTCAGCTCCACCTGTCACTACCGTCACGTCTCTAAAAGAGCCTACGAATAAACGTGTGGAGGGTTGTCTGAAAGTGATTTAAACCCTCACGGCTGCTGCACAAAGGCCCACTATTGCAGCAACATGGGCTGCTGAGGCTATTGAAGCATGGGCCCTAGAGTTGGAAGCTGAAATCTCTTCTGACCATGCTAGACAATGCTTGTCATATATTGTCACAGCTTCTCGCTATATTGAAGAGGCGGCTTCTGATTCCGGTATTCTAGCAGCCAAGGCCTCTACTACGTCAGTCCTGGCTCGCCGAATATTGTGGCTGAGATCCTGGTCTGTGGATCTGGACTGTAGAAAAACTCTGGAGGTACTCCCTTTCAAGGGAGATATTCTGGTTGGGGAGGACTTAAATAAGATGGTGGCTGACTTGGCTACTGCCAAAACTGCCTGTCTGCCAAGTACCGCTCCTTCTGTGTCGAAGGCTAAAGGTACTTCCTTTCGTCCTTCAGGTAAAGCAAAAGGTCAGGCGTACCACAAGCAGGCCTGCACTTCCAAACCTGGTAAGCCAAAGCCCAAAAGAGCCTGGGCTGCCCGTCAGCCAGCTTCCAAGACCGATAAGCCTGCCGCATGATGGGGCGGGCCTCCCCCTGGGGGATCCCAGGGTGGGAGGCTGGCTTCTAGGGTATACCCAGGAATGGTTGAAGACCACTTCAGATGCCTGGGTACGGGAAGTCGTCACTCGAGGTTATGCCATAGCCTTCAAAAACCGACCCCCTCATCGATTTTGCCTGACAGACGTCCCTTTGGACCAGACAAAGGCAAAAACTCTACATTCGGTGGTACAGACCCTCCTGGACACAGGAGTGGTAGTACAGGTGCCTCTTGCTCAGAGAGGCCGGGGGTACTATTTTCCGCTGTTTCTAGTCCCAAAACCGAATGGGTCCTCCCGGCCCATTCTCAACCTCAAGGCATTGAACAAGTTTGTGAAAGTCTCCAAGTTCCGTATGGAAACCCTTCGCTCTATAGTTCTGGCCTTGGAACCTGGGGATTATATGGTCTCCCTGGACATACAGGATGCTTACCTGTATATTCCTATAGCAGTGTCGCATCAGCAATACCTGAGGTTTGCGATTGGCAATCTCCATTACCAGTTTCGGGCGTTACCTTTTGGTTTAACTACGGCTCCCCGAGTCTTCAGCAAAGTTATGGCGGTGATGACGGTGGTACTCCGCCGTCAAGGTGTCAGGATCCTACCATATCTGGACGACTTGTTGATCCTGGCAAATTCCCCAGAACTTCTCCTGCGTCATCTGGATATGACTGTCCGGTTTCTGCAAGCCCACGGGTGGCTCATCAACTAGAAGAAATCCTCCCTGGTCCCTGCTCAGAGCATGGTACACCTGGGAGCGCTATTGGACACTCACAACCAGCGGTTGTTCTTGTCTCAGGAGAAAGTCCTGAAGCTTCAGGACAGGATTCGTTGCTTCCTTTCTCGTCCGCAAGTGTCGATACATTCGGCGATGCAGGTACTGGGCCTCATGGTGTCAGCATTCGACATGGTGGAGTATGCTCAATTCCATTCTCGCCCCCTCCAGAGGCTGATTCTAGCCAAGTGGGACGGCCTGCCTCACCGGATCAGGTCTCACATGATCTCATTGACTCCGGAGGTCCGTCTGTCACTGCACTGGTAGCTCCAGGACTAATGATTGTGCAGGGGCCGTCCCTTCTGGATATCCAACTGGATCATGTTGACGACTGATGCCAGTCTAAGGGGTTGGTGCGCGGTGCTGGAGTAGCACTCCCTTCAGGGTCGGTGGACCAAGGAGGAGTCTCTCCTCTCGATCAACATTCTAGAATTGCGGGCGGTCTTCAACTCGTTGAACCTGACCCAGCATTTAATTCAGAACCGTCCAGCTCAAGTACAGTCGGACAACGCCACCACAGTGGCTTACATAAATCATCAAGGCGGCACTTGAAGCCGTTTAGCAATGAAGGAAGTCTCACGGATACTGCAATGGGCGGAACGCCATCTACCGGCCATATCGGCAATATTCATTCCGGGAGTCCTGAATTGGGAAGCGGACTTTCTCAGTCATCAGGACGTACACGCCGGAGAGTGGGGCCTCCATCCAGAAGTGTTTCAACTCCTAGTGGAAAGGTGGGGCCTTCCAGACGTGGATCTGCTGGCGTCTCGACACAATCACAAGGTTCCGGTCTTCGGAACAAGGACAAGGGATCCTCAAGCAGCATTCGTGGATGCGCTGGCGGTGCCGTGGAGGTTTCGGCTGCTGTACGTGTTCCCTCCGGTGTCTCTCCTGCCCAGGGTAATTCAGAAGTTCAAGCAGGAAAGAGGAATCCTGCTTCTCATAGCTCCAGCGTGGCCCAGACGGCATTGGTTCTCAGACCTGCAGGGCCTATCGTCAGAGCGTCCAATCCTACTTCCACAACGCCCAGACCTCCTCGTTCAGGGACCCTGTTTCTACCAGGACCTAGCCCGGCTGACTTTGACGGCGTGGCTCTTGAAGCTTCCGTCTTGAGGGCTAAAGGGTTTTCTGAGGCGGTCATTCAAACTATGTTGCGGGCCTGGAAACCGGCTTCTGCTCTGCTTTACCATACGGTCTGGCATTCTTACTTTGTTTGGTGCACATCTAACAATTATGACGCTTCCAAGTTTAGTACAGCCAAGTTGTTGGCTTTTCTTCAGCAGGGCCTGGACTTAGGCCTGCGTCTGGCCTCCCTCAAGGTTCAAATTTCTGCCTTGTAGGTGTGGTTTCAGAGAAAAATTGCGACCTTACCTGATGTGCATACCTTTACTCAGGGTGTGTTGCGTATCCAACCTCCCTATGTCCCGCTTGTGGCTCCTTGGGACTTGTCGGTGGTTTTGGAGGCATTACAAGAGTCTCCGTTTGAACCTCTTGGTTCAGCTGATCTTAAGTGGCTTTCCCTTAAAGTGGTGTTTCTGCTGGTTATTGCCTCCGCTAGAAGAGTGTCGGATTTGGGTGCCTTGTCTTGTAGTTCCCCATATCTGATATTTCACCATGACCGGGCGGTTCTTAGGACTCGTCCCGGTTATTTGCCTAAGGTGGTTTCTTCGTTCCACCTTAATCAGGAGATTATGGTTCCGGCTCTTGTTTCTCCTGATCTGTCTCCCAAAGAGCGGTCTTTGGATGTGGTACGGGCTCTCCTTATCTATGTGAAGAGAACTGCTTCTATTAGGAAATCGGTCAGTTGGACCTTCTTTGGCGGCCCGCTGTGGTGCGACCCTTGAACAATTGTGCAAGGCGGCTACGTGGTCCTCAGTGAACACGTTCATAAGGTTCTATGCCTTCGATACTGCCGCTTCCCACGATGCTTCCTTTGGACGCCGGGTTCTTGTGCCCGCTACAGTGCGTCCCCTCCCATAAGGAACTGCTTTAGGACATCACCAATGTCTATCCTTGTGGAGCCCAGTGTACCCCGCAGCAGAAAACAAGTTTTATGGTAAGACCTTACCTTTGTTAAAACTCTTTCTGCGAGGTACACTGGCCTCTACAAGGCGCCCACCCTGACGCACTTAGCTTCTTTGGGTTGGTATGGCATTAGCCGCTGACACTTCTCCTGTCGTGAGAATGTGTTGTTTTTGGCTACTAACTGTTGTCGTCTCTTTTCCTGCTGCTGCTGCATTGGGCTGGTTAACGAAAAACTGAGCTCCTGTGCAGGGAGGCAGGGTTATAGAGGAGGCGGCACTATCCATCTTGAGAACAGTCAAAGCTTTTGAGCCTGTTGGTGCCTCGGATCAAGATCCTACTCTACACCTTTAATGTCTATCCTTGTGGGGCCCAGTGTACCTCGCAGAAAGAGTTTTAACAAAGGTAAGTTCTTAACATAAAACTCGTTTTTTTTTTTATGAGTGAATTAGGTGAAGAACATGACTTTAACCCTATCCCAAATGATTTTAGTTTAAAAAATAAATACATATTTTTTTAACCTTATGAGGTGCAGAGCTGCTTCCCCGCTTCAGGACCACCGTCCTGAGGGTTTGTTGTTGAAGTCAAAAATACATAGAGAGAACATACAAACTCCACACATTGAGTCGCTATGCTTGCGAATACGCACAGCAATATATGGTAACATACGCATTTACACAGACATGCCACAAGGATATATTCAACACATATTTCATACAGCACATAAATTAAACATATCAAGCACTAGACATTATAAGGTTTTAAATTATATAATGGAGTATAACGTCATGTATGTGTATTATTGGAACAAGACACAAGATAGACATGTTATGCTTGGTGTCAAAGTAATCAGAGGAATGTGTAGATTGATTTGATGCCTGTGGTTAAGTTGTAGCTCATTGCAACAATTAGTTGTGATTGAATGTATGAATATGAAGCCACAATTCAACTGAGAACAAAAGACATCCTGCTTCAAGGCTGGACATTGGTCAGTTCATATGCAAGCAATGACTCATCATGAATGAGAAAGTCCCCCCCGGACCAATAACAGAAGACCCAGTCCCAGACCTATACTCCCCCAACATACACAGTGTATAGCTGATCCCACACACGAGAGTTCCTGTTGTTTTGCTGGGTGCTGTTCGGGATGCTGTTCTGATCAGATGTTGTTAGCTGGTGTTGCGGCAGATCCAAAGATGGAGGAATCAGAGCGAAGTGTGCATTGGGGGAGACAGTAATTGCTGGCCGTGATTGTATGAATTCATTTGTAACAATTGCTTCCTATGAAAATGTACTTTGTAACCATATATATACTGTACATGTGATATATTGTATACATATCCTTTTAATAACAAATATATACATCAATAAGCTTTGGACCTCAATCAGACAATGTGTGTAAGTACTTGTTTTCTCTTAGGGGATGTAGTGTTTGCAACGTACAGCGCACTTTCATCGTATATGGTAATAAGATGCGCCTTGCGTCAGCAACATATATTAGCGCTGGCATTTTAGATAATTGTTAGAAATATTCATTGTTCAGTGGGGCACTGCGCCTAAGCTGTCACAATCGCAGCACACCACACACCCCTAGCGGTGCCTGAAGGTGACATTGGTGGTGAGTATAAAACGGGGGCCGCGCTAGGGGGATTCCCCCGTTCAAAGTGTGGCTGACCACGGGCGTGCGTACGGGACCCTCCCGGGGGGGTCCGGCTAAGATCCCTCGTGTGGAACTGGCAGCACAAAAGGCTGGACTAACACTTGTGATGTTTTGAGCTAAAAAGGAGACACTGCCAGTATAATATATTAGTGTAACTCCAGTGCCATTGGAGGGAGTGCAGCTACATCAGAATGGGACCTGAGGCGTTTTGGCACCTTTCTCTGCACTGCAGCCATATACAGCGCTTCCTGACTCCTCAGCCATGCTGGATATCTGGTACAGGGTGTAGCAAAGGGGGAGAGCCGCTTGTGTACACTATCTGGATCCTATTTAGGACAAAAACTGTAAAGGCCCATACACACTTGCTGATAAAATGAGCAACGTCGCTCATTTTATCGGCAAGTGTGTATGCCGCCAGCGACGACCGATGCGCGGGTCGTCAACGATCGTAGCTGTCATGCAGGGCTGGCGGAGGCGTGACATCACTGAGCGGTCATATCGCTCAGTGTGTACATTCGGCCGCCAACCGGCCGGCCCAGGAGGGGAAACATTAGACGACGTCACTCACAGAGCGACATCGTCTAATGTGTACAGACCTTTAGTGTTTACCGTTATATAGAGAGCCAACAGCCTCACTGGGGCTGTGCAGTTCAGGGTGTGCTGGAGTCCCCTCTCTCTCTCTGTGTCTCCTCTCACATACAGTAAGGCAGGCTTGCAATAACTGTCTGTGTGTATGTGATTGTGCTTACTGTGAAACATAGGTAAACACAAGCCGTGCAGTGTCTGTCACACTAGATTCTATCCATTATCTACTGATTCTGTTTCATGTGAACAATGCAGTCAATATTCACAAATCAGTGAAGGGGCTTGGGGACAGAGTCCAGAGCCCCACTGGTTAGGTTCTCTTAACACTATGGGGGTCATTCCGAGTTGATTGTAGCTGTGCTAAATTTAGCACAGCTACGATCAGGCACTCAGACATGCGGGGGGACGCCCAGCACAGGGCTAGTCTGCCCCGCATGTCAGTGCCGCCTCCCCCTCCACGCAGAAATGCAAAAGCATCGCACAGCGGCGATGCTTTTGCATCTCAGGAGTTACTCCCGGCCAGCGCAGCTCCTGCGGTTGGCCGGGAGAACCTCTTCGCTGCTCCGGGTCGCAGCGGCTGCGTGTGACGTCATGCAGCCGCCGCAGCCCGCCCCCCCAACGGTGACCAGACGGCACCCCCTAAATGGCGTCTTAACGCCACTGTCCAGCCCCCTCCCACCCAGCGACCGCCTCTGCCTGAGAGGCGATCGCTAGGCAATGACAGCCTTCGGCCGGCGCATGCACAGTTCCGTCCTGATCGCTGCGATAAACTGCAGCGAGCGATCGGGTCGGAATGACCCCCTATGATCAGATATGTCATCCTAGCTCACTGTTAATGTACAGAAGACTCAGCTACTACAACAAGCTGTTGTAGAGTTAGCTGCTAGGGCAGATGTACAGCCCCCCTCTCCCTCTCATGCAGGTCCACAGAAGCATGGATTACCTGCACTACTCACTGATACAGATGATGATATACATGAGGATGGGGATGACCTGGATCCCGTTAGTGGGGATCCCGATTCGTCTCAGGGTATCGACCCCCTAATCCTGGCTATAAGGGACGTGTTAAAGCTCCCTCTAGAGGACGCTGCATCACAGCAGTCATTTTTCTTTGTACAAAACAAACCTAATGTCACTTTCCCTGACTCTACAGAGTTAGATGTCCTATTCAAACAGGCCTGGAAAAATCCAGACAAAAAATTCCAAGTGTCCAAAAAGTTTTTGCGTATGCTCCTGAGGAAGCTGGTAGCCACCAGACCAGCGAAACACGTTGAGCCACACTCTGCAGGACCACAGGCATTGGACACATCTTAATAATTCTCTGGCAATATATGGACTCTTTGCATCCACTGGACAAAATTCCAGCACAAGTTTGTCACAGACCCGGACTTTTCCCTGTTGCCATCTGGATCTTATTGCACGAGATACCTAGGGGGGACTCCTATCCGGAAGCAAGTCTGGTAACAATTTGTGTCATCAATTGACTTGTGAGCAATGTGGAATAGAGTCTTAGCCAGAAGCCGTGGACACTATATTTAGAAGGAAAATTAGTGGCACCTTGCATTTTTTAAACACATGAATTCTAGCAATTGCTATATTTTATTCTTTTGAGAAATGGGAGTACTTCTTTCTCTTTTATGAATGTTTAAATAAATTGAGGGTCATATTTTATATATATTAATTGTAATTTCATTATTTGACCAATAGCCGGCGCCAGTATAATTCTTTCTTATCCTGTATATCCATTTTAGGGAACTGACCTTCCCTATACAGGCTGCCGTTGATAGCGCACTCTTCCACTTCTTTTTAAAAAGGCAGTGGTGCCTGCCCCGGGCTCCTTTACCGGGATCCGGTCTGAAGATCGACAGTGCCTAGGTTGACCACTACAGGTCGACAGTCACTAGGTCGACATGTTTTCAAGGTTGACAGGGTTTCTAAGTCGACATGTTCTAGGTCGACATGAGTTTACATTTTTTTCTTTTTTTGAACTTTTTCATACTTAACGATCCATGCGGACTACGATTGGGAATAGTAACCTGTGCCGAGTGCAGCGAGGCACCTTGCCCGAAGCATAGCGAGCCATGCGAGGGGACACGGTGCACTAATTGGGCTTCCCGGTCACTGTACGGAGAAAACAACACCAAAAAACATGAAAAACTCATATTGACCTTTTGACATGTCGACCTAAACATTGTCAACCTAGACACTGTCGATCTAATGATCCACACCCCCTTTACCATGAAGGATCCTGGGAATAGGATGATAGAGACTACCCTAAAGTCTATATACATGGCAGCCGATATATCACAAAGGCTCGTCATTGCGGGTTGCTGGATGACCCATGCCATTCATTCCTGGGCCACTCAAATTCAGGAGAGCCTCTCGCGGGATATGCCTTTAGTTATTATGGTAACCCTCTTAAAACACATTCAGTACACTACACGTGTCCTCTAATGTTTCCCATCTACTTGAGAGAATCACAATGTACAGACTTCTGCCATGGAAGTGTCGGCGCACAGGGCCTTGTGGTTGTGTCAGTGGATAGCAGACGTGGAATCCAAACGTAGTGTGGAATCCCTCCCCTTTTCGGGGGATTGTCTCTTTGAAAATCCAGGTATCCAATTCAACCCCAAAGTTACGGCTGGGAAATCCACGTTTCTCCCTTCTGGGGCCCCGCCAGCGAGACTATCCGAGACCGCCTGTCCAGTTCTTTCGGTCTCACAGATTTCGATCTAAGGCCAGAGGTGCCTCCAATGCAACTAGAGGCACCAGAGGTGAGTCCAGAAAACAGGTCAGCACCAGCTCTCAGGAACAATCCACCGGTTCTGCCTCCACTAAGACCTCAGCATGACGGTAACCGCCCACCCACCCCGAGGGGATCTTGAGGTGGGAGCTCGACTGCATCACTTAAGACGCATCTGGGAGACTTCCTGCCAGGATACCTGGGTCAGAGATCTCGTTTTTCAGGGCTACAAGCTTGAGTTCGACAGTACTCCTCCCCAACGATTTTTCAAATCAAGCTTACCAGCTTTGGAGGATATGCAAGTTATGGTGCAACAGGCCATCCAAAAATTGGTCCAGTCCCACGTCATTGTTCCAGTACCAATACTGTAACGCGGCATGGGGTTTTACTCAAACCTGTTTGTGGTGCCAAATCCGGACTGTTCGGTCAGACCTATTTTAAATCTAAAATCCTTGAATCCTTATTTGTAGGTGTTCAAGTTCAAGATGGAATCCCTGCGAGCAGAGATTGCGGGCCTGGAAGAACAGGAATTTATGGTCTCCTTGGACATCAAGGATGCCTACTTCCATATTCCGATTTGGCCACCTCATCAGGCGTAACTGCGGTTTGCCCTTCTGGACAATCACTTCCAGTTCCAGGCACTGCCCTTCGGCCTATCCACAGGCCCGAAGGTATTTACGAAGGTGATGGCGGAGATGATTTTCCAACTCCGGGTCCAGGGGGTCAATGTTGTCCCTAATCTGGACGATCTTCTAATAAAAGAACAATCCAAGGTGCTTTAGTTGCTCCATATCGACCGCACTATCCATCTTCTGTCGGACCATGGGTGGATCCTCACCTTACAGAAGTCCCACCTCGAGCCAACTCAGAGGCTCTTGTTTGTGGGGATGTTGCTGGATACTGTGGCCCAGAAGGTGTTTCTACCAGAGGACAAGGTAAATACACTTCAGGATATGGTCCACATGGTGCTCAGAGCTACTCGAGGGTCCGTTCATCTCTGCATACATTTGTTGGGAAAGATGGTTGCCTCATACGAGGCGATCCAGTATGGGAGGTTCCATGCCAGAATGTTTCAGTTGGATCTCCTAAGCAAGTGGTCCGGATCGCATCTACAGATGCACCGGATGATTCGGCTCTCACCTCAGGCCAGGATTTCTCTCCTGTGGTGACTACAGTCCTCCTGGAAGGCCGGAGTTTCATGATCTCCACCCGGGGGAGTGGAGGCTCCACCATCTGGTCTTCCAGCAGATCATCGACCTTTGGGGTTGCCCACAAATAGACATGATGGCTTCTCGGCTCAACAAGAAACTTCCCTAGTATTGCTCACGGACCAGGGACCCTCAGGCGAGGGCAGTGGACTTCCTGGCGTCACCTTGGCCGTATGGGCTGGTGCTAAAGCGAATCAGGAATCAAGGTGTCCAAGCAATTCTGATTGCCCCGGAGGGCGTGGTATGTGGATCTTCTGGACATGTCAGTCGAAGTCCCTTGGCCTCTACCACTAAGAAGAGATCTTCTTTAACGAGGACCGTTCGTCTACCGAGACTTACGGCGACTTCGTTTGACGGCATGGAGGTTGAGCGAAACATCCTAGCTCACAAGGGCCTTTCCAAGAAGGTTATTGCTACCGTGGATCAGGCCAGGAAACCTGTGACGTCAAAACACTATCATCATATCTGGAGAAGATATGTCTCTTGGTGCGAGGAACGCACGTATCCACCTGCAGAGTTTCACTTGGGACGTTTCTTATATTTCCTGCAGGCTTGTGTGGATAAGGGCTTACGTCTGGGTTCCATTAAGGTCTAGATTTCATCCCTCTCCATTTTCTTTCAGAAGAAATTGGCAGTGTTGCTAGAAGTTCAGACCTTCTTGCAGGGGCTACTGTTTGGATTAGGCTTACTATCCAACAGGCCTATGTGTCAGCAGCCTTGCCTGTTCCTAAGTCTCTGAAGGCCCACTCTACAAGATCAGTGGGGTCTTCCTGGGCGGCTTCCCGTGGAGTCTTGGCCTTGCAACTATGCCGAGCTGCTACCTGGTCGGGGAAGAACACCTTTGTGAAGTTCTACAAATTGATACCCTGGCCAAAGAGAATACCCAGTTTGGGCAGGCGGTGCTGCAGCAGTATCCGCACGTTCCAGACCATTCTGGAAGCTTTGGGACGTCCCCATCGTACTAGATTCCCCAATATCCCTTATGGATGCTAGAGAAAATAGGATTTTAATACCTGCCGGTAAATACTTTTCTTGTAGTCCATAAGGGATATTGGGCACCCGCGTCAGTGCGTTAACTTTTCTGCAGGTTCTGGTTATGTGGTTACCTGTTTAGCTGTTGCTGTTGTTGTTACCAGCCGTTGCTGGTTGTTGTATGTTAGTGGTGTACTGGTATGTAAATCTCACCACCCTTTGTTATCACGTTCCTTCTCTCATATATGTCCTTTCTCCTTCGGGCACATTTTTACCTATAACTGCCTGCGGGAGGGGGCATAGAGGAGAGGAGCCAGCACACCCAGCTGAAGAAATCTAAAGGGCACTGGCTCCTTTGGACCTCGTCTATACCCCATCGTACTACATTCCCCAATATCCCTTATGGACTACGAGAATAGATTTTACCAGTAAGTATTAAAATCCTATTTATTTATTTTTTCTTCAAACATGGGTCCCATTTATCAACGAGTGATAAACCTTATTGCGTATAATGGTGCTCCAGCCAATCCATTCCTAGTGTCAATTTCAAACATGACCGTTTTATCACTCGATTAATGAGCCCCACAGCCTGGAACCTGGCAGTTAGGAGCTGGTTCGTACTTTATCACTGTGCAATTTATAACTCTCCAAGGCATGATAAATCTGGGTGCTTTTACAGTATGTATATCTGATTACACTATGGTTGGGAGTTCTAGCTTTCTGCAGATGAGGTCTATTTGACTGTGGGATAAGATGTGGTTGCTACACAACCAGAAGGCAACACCTCATTGCATTATGGGTTGTCAGTCTTTTAAATATCTTTATTGTTCACAACCAAGATGGTGGCTAAACAAGCATCCTGAGCAGCAAGTTAGATAATTTATTTATTTTTTTCAATTTGGGAGTTTCTAAATGGAAGTTTATTTGTATATTAACCTCATCATTAGGTGACATGCTTCTTGAAAAAGACACCATTTGAAAAGTTGTGCTTGGAAGTGCAGCACAAGAAAGGAGCTCTTGCTCCATTAAGTGATTTTCTCAGTTTTTCAAGTGGCCAAACCTGCCTATATGAAAGGAGGGTGACAGCTCACATTCTTGTCTAAAATAGAGACAAAGATCCGATGTGGAAGGGATCGGCGTCTCTGAGGATCTACAGCAGGGGCAGCGCAGCGAGTACAGTACGGAGCTGCGGGAGGCGGTGGGGGAAGCAGCTTGACAGATTAACCCCTCAGTACAGGACCCGGGGCAGCACGGTTGATCGTGGTCTGGCCCAGGGTGTAGACAGCGGTAAAGCAGTTAACTGTGACTGAAGGGGGGGGGGGGGGCGCTCGCTTAGATAGAGAACCCGAGCAGCGCAGGAGGCAGCGGTGCAACAGGGGCTCCTAGCGGCGGAGCAAGGATGGCAGCAGAAGTCCGGCAACCTGGATAGAAGAGTAGCCCTATTCTGTATGCAGAGGCTCAGGGGAGTTTCGGAGGCAGCACGCAGTATGGGGCCCACAAAAAGCATAGTCCTTCACTACATGTTAGGAGGGCTATGAAGTGATGTATAAATTTCCGTTTCTGTCACTTTGATTTTACCTCAGGCGCGCAGTTAGAGTGCCAAGCCTCGAGAGAGGGGGGGGGGGGGGCAGACTGCACAGCACCCTGACACAGAGGAGACGGATCTTATAGATACCATAGTTCAGTGTTATGACTGTATTTCTTATTGACAGTAACGGGGCCAGTTTAGTATAGGCTCCTCTACTGTGATCCTCTATAGTTATTTAAATTATTGATTACGTTTTGTCTGGCAAGGGACTCTGCTGACAGGTCCTGCGGGGGAGGATCAACAGAATTTCAACCCAGTGCAACTCAAATTGTTTAATTTTCACTTCAATATAATTCCAGTTGTGTGACTCCAAAATGTTTTCATTGCTCCTTATATCCCTACCGTCTTTCTCCTCCTCCTCCTCCTACTACTACTATGGGGTGAAAGTACTGCTGACTGGTGTTAGAGTGTATGTTAAACATGTCTAAAGCATCAACCAAGCCCACAAAAACTTGCTATGTTTGTTCTAAATGTGAAAAATAGGATTTTGGTACTTACCAGGTAAATCCTTTTCTTTGATCCATAGGGGGCACTGGAGTACTCTTGGGATATGGACGGTGCGTTAGTAGGGATAGGCACATTTAAATATTTAAATGTGTAACCCTCCATACTCCCATCATGCACCACTGTTTTTACTGTGCCGAAGAGAATACAGAGAGAAATGAACAGTGGAGAATTACGTATAACATTATAACCTAACAAACAACTAAAAAGTTGAACCGACAACAGATATCACCTGAACATTTAAAAAATAAAACAGGTGATAATGCTATGTTCACAAGTTAAACTGAACCTACCGCGAGACAGGTGAAACTGCTCGGGTGGGCGTCCAGTGCCCCCTATGGATTCAAAGAAAAGGATTTACCTGGTAAGTACCAAAATCCTATTTTCTTTTTATCCACTAGGGGTCACTGGAGTACTCTTGGAACGTACCAAAGTTTCCCCCTTGGGCGGGAGAGCTGGTTGGCACCTGTAACAGTAGACGGCCAAAGCTATATGCTAATGCTGCAAAAGAATCAACTTGTAAAAGCGCACAAACGTGTGCACCGACAACCATGTAGCTGCATGGCAGAGTTGCGTCGTGGAAGCCTTACGACCTGTAGCCAATAACGTTCCCACAGAACGCGCGGTGTTGAAATAGATGCAGGAGGTTGTAGACTAGTATGAAGGTAAGCTTGACTAATGGTCAGCGTAAAACATCTAGCTAAGGTCTGTTTGGAAACCATCCAACCTACCTTGACTGCCTCATAGCGAACAAACTAGCAATTGTACTCACTGTCGATGTCGGAGTCACGTAAATACGAAGCACACGAACCACATCCAAAGTAAATAGAGTTTCTGAATCTTTTAAGAAAACAGGAACTACAGTTGGTTGAACAGATAATACCTGTGGTAGAAAAGCTGGATTCGGGTGAAGCTCCGCTATATGATTATGATCAAACACCAAATAACGTGCCCTGTATGACAATGCACCCAATGGAGAAACGTGCCACTGTTTTGTCAGTTGGCTTTGTTTGTGGCCGAAGCTTTTTGGAAACCACGACCTCTACCACATGTGTTATGTATGGTTGGTTTTGATCATGGCCTCGACAGGACTGAGGCCTGAAAGATGTAAACGCTAAACCGGAATTGGAGGTAATGGTAGGAAACCTATGTTCTCCTAGATAGCCTGAGCAAGGCATTTGAGCTTAAATAAAATGTAACCAGTATAAGGTAAGTAGCCTCGGCCAGCCAAAACTGCAACCAGATTCTATGGCTGCAACAGTAGAAGGCAAGATGAATTTTCTTGTACTACATTCATTGATGTGAGTACCAAATATTTGCCAAATCACCGCTGTTATCGTGTAAAAGTGTAAACAGGCCACCGGAAAGACCCTGATGTAGGCCTTACTTGTACTGTCTGGTCAAGCTAATACAGCTTTACTAACTGAAACTCCAACAAGAGCAGGTGTAAGGATAACACCCGCTGCCGTATAAAAAATGTTGTAATAAGAATTTGTAAACTAAAGAATCCACAGATGATGGTAATGGCCATTTGTGGCATAGCCTATGGAAACGGTTAAGTCGCAAAACCCAGTTTTGCTCTGAATCTTGCCATGCTTCCGTGGATTGTTTCTGAAACACAAACACAACAAAATAAAAACAGTTGCTTTTTTTCTGTTCGAAAACAGGACCTCAGTGTTTGACATTGGTTCTTTAGGTTTTGCAACTAGAAAACATGACAAATGTCTTTGATGAGATCAATAATGCCAAAATCAGACGGAATCTGTACGACAGTGTCTTCACTATCTGAATCCAGCCGCCATTCTTTGTTTGGAGACAACAGGTCTGGTATCGAAATGTTAGAGTGAACCAAAAACAAAAAAAACGGTATAGGGATTTTTTCAAAACCCCGATAACTACTGTGAGTAGAGTCCATATAGACTATTGCAAAGCATCTTGTGGCGGTCAACTCTGACGCCAAATTATCTATTACTTATTATTAAGTAACACATTATCACAAAATCGCAGTCACGTTGCCTTTATTTTGACCTTGGGGCTGCATTTAGTCATTTTCACACTGACATAGTTGTACATCCCTGTTTAAGGAAAGTGTGCAACACTGACCATACCAACACCCCTGCCCCCTCTAGTGGCTGTGGTTAGTTAGTACCAGCACCTGCAATAAAGAAGCAGGAAGTGATACAAAACATGGCGTATACATGTGTTAAACAAGACATACATATTGTTCAGTTTGAAACAATACAAATATAATTTTTTTTAAGCATATCTCATGAGAGAACCCCTAAATATGGACTCCTCTTTATATACAGATTGATATGCCGCTTCAGGGAGCGTATGGAGCTCCCCCAGTAAGTATTCCACAATCATGTCCCCTCCCCAATCCCTGCCTCAGGCAATACAGAATTAACACATTGCGGGCATAGATCACGCTCCCTACACTCTTGTGTGCCAGGAGCGGCGTGTGCTACCTTACAAATCTTGCAATAACATTGAGCACACTCCCTGCACCTTCTGTGTGCCGGGAGCGACGGACGCAGCATACACTTTAGCACTTACCCAGTGGTCAGGCTCCGTGCACTAACTGTGTGCCGGGAGTAGCGGGCGGGCGGTACAGTGCACTTATCCAGCGGGGCATAGATTACGCTCCCTGCACCCTCTGTGTGTCGAGAGTGGTGGACGCTACCTAACACTGACCCAGCGCATCACTTAACAAGAAGGGCAGAGATCATGCTCCCTGCACCGTCTGTGTGCTGGGAGCGGCACCTTACAAACCAAAAGAACACTTACCCAGTGGGGCAGAGCTCACACTCCCTGCACTCTGTGTGCAGGGAGCGGCACCGTACATTACAACGCGACACTTATCCAGCAGGGCAGTGCTCACGCTCCCTGCACTTTCTGTGTGCTGGTAGTGGCGGGCACCGGGAGCGGTGTGCGCTGCACTAACCTTTGCAGTGCTTGTGGCAGCTAACCGGATGCGGCCCTGCCGCTCTGTCCTCCCGGCGGTCAGCAGCGCCTCCTTCCCTCCTCCACCAGCGGCCACAGCACGCCCGCCCATCACATGGAGCGGCGGCAGGAGAACGGCCGCTTGTAGTCACACTCCATTCTCTGGAGGCTTCTGTGGAGGAGATGGCCGCATAATCCTGGACCCTGACTTCTTAGTAAGTGGGGAAGGGATCATGTGCTGTCTGGCTGAACACGAGAGTGCTTCTCTGCAAGCACCGATGTGTCAGCCGTAGCTGGAGGCAGTACCATCCCGGACTCACACTTCTCAATAAGTGGGGAAGGGATTGTCTATACCAATAAAAGAAAAATTAAAAGTGAAGCTTGGAGCTAACTCCAAGACGTGCCTTTTCCCTGAGGGGCACACAAAAACATTGGCGCATGATGGGAGTATGGAAGGGGTGGAGGGTTACACATTTAAATATTTAAATGTGCCTATCCCTGCTAACGCACCATCCATATCCCAAGAGTACTCCAGTGACCCCCAGTGGATAAAAAAAAAAAAAAAAAGGAGCACCAATGTTGGCAACTTCGGGGAGAATGGACGCTCAACCTGGGAGCAATGGTTCGTCCGGGTCATGGGAACGGGCCTTAATAGATATTTCTGAGCAAATAGCGGAATCACGCAAGCAACATTTAGAATGGGCTGCGGGCTTTTCCAAGACTATGGAGGAATTCTTAATCAGAATTACGCCAACCACACCAGTAGAAAATGTGCGTAAGGCGGTGAAAAGACCCTTCCTACAGGAGGAGTCGTCGCCGGAGGAGGGTCTCAGAGAATGAAGTGGAGGGAGAGTCAGTAGAGGTGACAATTGATGCCAATCCTTAGGAAGAGGATACTGAGGTTAAGGGGTTAGATTCCCTTATTGAAAACAGGTCCTTAAGGAAGAGGAGGTTAAAGAACCTGAAGTTTATTTATTTATTTGAGTCTCAGAAACAGCAAACAGCTGGTTTTCCGATTCCTCAGGCTCTCCAGGATCAAATGGGGGAAGCAGCCTGACACTTTCATATCCCAAAAAAGTTCACGGCAAATTACCCACTGCCCAAGCGTGTCATGTCTAAGTGGGAAGTCCCTCCGATTGTCAAAAAAGACAATCTTACCAATACCAAATGTAACTGCATTAAAGGATGTATCAGATCGTAACTTGGATACGGCATTTAAATCTATTTTTATGGCGGCAGGAGCGTCGCACAGACCTACGATTATCAGTGCTTGGGTAACTAAGGCTATTGCAGCTTGGGCTGGTAACATTTTTCAGACAATAACAGGATAAGAGCCAGGAGGAGATAGTTAGGCTACCAGAACATATCCGAGAGTCGGCTATATACATTTGCCAAGCGACAAAGAATGCTAGCAGGATAGCGTCACGTATTTTAGCTTCGGCTATTTCAGCGAGAAGAATTTTGTGGCTCAGAGAATGGCAGGTGCACTCAGATTCTAAGGCGGCAGTGGAGGCGATGTCCTTTGTAGGGGAAACTTTATTTGGGCCACAATTAGACAAGTGGATTTCTCAGACAATAGCGGGAAAATCTACTTTTCTACTTACCACATATCCCAGAACCACACCACCGGTCAGAAGAAAATTACTCTGGTCCGGTGTTCGATTCATTTAGGACACAATCCTATCGAGCTACAGGAAGAGTATTTGACGGTCAGACTTGTGGAAACAGAGGCAGAGGCCGTTCCCAGTCCACAGCCCGAAAATAAGACCATAAACCTGCTGACAAAACCATGGCATGACGGTCTCCCAGCTCACATTGGGTCTCCATTGGTGGCGCATGGTTGGAAAGGTTTCGGGAAGTTTGGATCAACAATATTATTTCCCAGGGTTACAAGATAGAATTTCTGAACCGGCCTCACAGCCAGTTCTTTTCAACAGGCCTTCCTCGGTGCCCTCAAAAAGTGAGGGCATTGGATTCGGCGATTCAAAGATTACTTCAGAAAGAAGTCATTATGCCTGTCCCGACTTCTCAAAGAGGAACAGGATTTTATTCAAATCTTTTTGTAGTGCCAAAACTGGACGGGTCCGTCAGACCAATCCTCATTTTAAAGGTGCTAAATCAATTCCTGACCGTATACAGATTCAAGATGGAACTCATACAGTCAGTCATTGCGGGACTGGAGCATCAGGAGTACATGGTGTTCACGGACATAAAGGATGCGTATCTCCATGTCCCAATTTGGACCCCGCACCAAGCCTATTTCCGGTTTGCAGTGGGCAAAACTCATTACCAATTCAGAGACTGTTCAGCCTGTCATCAGCCCCTAGAATCTTCACGAAGATCATGGCAGTCATGGTTGCGAACCTAAGATAGTTAGAGGTAACAATCATTCCATATCTGGACGACCTTCTGATCAAGGCTCCTTCTCAGGACCAGTTGATCTGGGATGTTCAGATCACTCATCAGTTTCTGATTTGACACGGTTGATTCATAAATTTCAAGAAATCCAATCTGCAGCCAGCGCAGAGGATTCAATTACTGGGCCTCATTTTAGATAAGATACAGATGAAGGTGTTTCTCCCTGAAGACAAGATTCAAGACATCAAAGAACTGGTACGTCAGGTTCTTCAGAACCAGACGGAATCCCTACACCTTTGTGTATGGCTTCTAGGGAAGATGGTAGCATCCTTCAAAGTGATCCAGTATGGCAGATTGCATTCCAGACCCTTTAGCTAGATCTAATTGCTCAGGGTGCAGGCATGCATCTTCTGCTTCACCGAAGGATTCGCTTGTCGCCATAGGCCAGGACCTCGTTAATTTGGTGGTCGGTTCACAAGAACCTAGCGGCAGGAAAGAGGTTTGGAGTCTGGGACTGGAAGATTTTGACAACAGATGCCAGTCTCAGAGGATGGGGAGCGGTCTTGAACAACCATCAGTTTCAGGGAAGGTGGACGTAACAGGAGAGCAGTCTTCCTATAAATGTACTGGAACTGAGAGCTATTTACAATGCACTTTTTCTATCAGAAGACCTAGTATGGGCTCAACATGTCAGAGTACAGTCGGACAATGTGACAGCGACAGCATACATAAACAGTCAGGGAGAAACAAAAAGCCAGATGGCTTTAAAAGAGGCCACAAAGATTCTGTCTTGGACAGAAAAGCGCAACATCATCCTGTCGGCAGTCTTTCAATCCAGGAGTAGACAGTTGGGAGGCAGACTACCTCAGTCGTCAGGATATGCATACAGGGAAGTGTTATTTACACCCCCAGGTATTCAAGGCAGTAGTAGTAGTATACGTCGGTGGGTCTTCCGCAGATAGATCTAAAGGCCTCTCGGAACAACCATCAACTGCCAAGATATGTGGCCAGGAAGCGGGATCCAGCAGCAGAGGCGGTGGACGCGCTGTTGATTCCTTGGACATACGAACTGGTGTACATCTTCCCGCCCTTTCCCCTTTTACCAAGAGTGTTAAAAAAATAAAATCAAATGGGAAAGAGCGTGGGTGATCTTAATAGCTCTAGATTTGCCTTGCAGAAGTTGGTACTCGGACCTGAAGGGACTCCTAATGGAAGATCCATGGAGACTACCACAAAGGGAGGACCTGCTGTCACAGAGTCCATTCCTTCACCCGGATTTGAACAGTCCACGGCATGGTTCTTGAAACCAGGATACTAAGAGACAGAGGTACCGCAAAATTCCTACTGTGTTAGCTGCAAGGAAGCAAGTCACTGCAGCACACTACTATAGAATTTGGAAGTAGTACATGGACTGGTGCCAGTTTAAGGGTTGGAATCCTAGAGAGTTCCGCCTTTCTAGGCTTTTGAGTTTCGTCCAAAATGGTTTGGATGGTGGTTTGAGAATTCCATGAAGGTCCAGGTCTCAACCCTTTCGATCCTTTTTCAACAACGTCTGGCGTCCTTGCAGGAGGTCCAGACATTTTTGCAAGGCGTGTTGAGATTACAACTACCTTTTCGTGCGCCCACGGCCCCATGGAATCTAAATTTGGTCTTCGACTTCTTGAGATCAGCTGTTTTTCAGCCTTTGGAAAAAACAGATCTGAAATACCCGAGCTGGAAGGTAGCTCTGCTACTAGCCTTAGCATCAGCAAGGAGGGTTTCGGAGTTAGGGGCTCGGTCACGTAGAAGTCCTTGCCTAGTTTTTCATAAAGGCAGAGCAGAGCTCCGTACTAAAGTGGAGTTTTTACCTAAGGTGGTTTTGAGTTTCCACATAAACCAACCGATTGTGGTCCCCTCTTTTCAGGGATTGACTGACGGGGACGTAACCTTGGATGTGGTCAGAGCCTTACGGGTATACGTACAGGCTACTAATGCCATTAGGAAGTCAGATGTTTTGTTTGTCTTGTATGAAGGTCCCAGGAAGGGCTGGCCGGCTTCAAAACAAACGTTGGCCAGATGGATAAGACTAACCATAAAGCAGGCATCTCTCTCTAGTGGTAAGAGAGTTCATTTGAGGGTAGGAGCTCATACAACCAGATCAGTGGGTGCTTCATGGGCTGCGGCTCGAGGAGCCTCCACTACCCAACTTTGCAGTGCTGCAACGTGGTCATCGGCACACACGTTCACTCGCTTCTACAAGTTTGATACGTTTGCATCTAGAGATGCAAGGTTTGGACGGTTGGTTCTTCAGGCTTCGGACAGCACTCCTGCCCATGGGTGTATCTTTGGGATGTACACAGCTGTGTAAGAAAATTCCAGTGTTCCCTAGTGGGTGAAAGAGAAAAGGAGATTTATGGTAAGACTTACCATTGTTAAATCTTTCTGCGAGGTACACTGGTTTCCACAGGGAATAACATCGGGGTGTAGAGTTGGATCTTGATCCGAGGCACCAACAGGCTAAAGCTTTGACTGTTCCCAGGATGCACTGCACCGCCTCCTCTATAGCCCCGCCTCCAGGCACTGGAGCTCAGTTTTGTTAACCAGTCCAATGCAGTAGCAGGTAAGAGAGAGACGGTAGATGTTAGTCACATAGACCCACATTCTCATGACAGGAGAAGGGACTAGTGGCTAACGCCATACAAACCCATAGAAGCTAAGTGCGTCAGGGTGGGCGCCCTCTTGAAACCAGTGTACCTCGCAGAAAGAGATTTAACAATGGTCTTACCATAAATCTCCTTTTCTGCAGCGGGGTACACTGGTATTCCACAGGGAATAACATCGGGGATGTCCTAAAGCAGTTCCTCATGGGAGGGGACACACTGTAGCTGGCACAAGAACCCGGGGTCTAAAGGAAGCATACTGGGAGGCGAAAGTATCAAAGGCATAGAATCTGATGAACATGTTCACTGAGGACCATGTAGCCGCCTTGCACAATTGTTCAGCGGATGCGCCACGGCGGGCTGCCCAAGAAGGTCCAACAGACCGAGTAGAATGGGCCTTGATAGCAGCAGGAGCTGGGAGTCCAGCCTGCGCATAAGCTTGTGCAATCACCATTCTAATCCATCTGGCCAAGTTCTGCTTATTCGTAGGCCAGCCACGTTTGTGAAAACCAAAAAGTACAAAAAGAGAATCTGATCTCCTGATAGAGGCAGTTCTTTCTACATATATATGGAGAGCCCGTACTACATCCAAAGAACGCTTTTTGGAGGACAAACCAGGAGAGATAAAGGCCGGAACCACAATATCTTGGTTAAGGTGGAAAGAGGACACCACCTTAGGTAGATAACCAGGTCAAGTTCTAAGAACTGCCTGGTCATGGTGAAAAATCAGAAAGGGTGGACGACAGGACAAAGCGCCCAAGTCTGACACCCTCCTAGCAGATGTAATAGCCAACAGAAAATGACCTTAAGCATAAGGCATTTAAGGTCCACAGACTCAAGAGGTTCAAACTGAGACTCTTGCAGGGCATTAAGAACGACAGACAGATCCCATGGGGCCACAGGAGGGACATAGGGAGGCTGAATCCGTAGTACGCCCGGAATGAATGTATGAACGTCAGGAATAGATACAATTTTTCGCTGAAACCACACAGGCAAGGCAGAAATCTGAACCTTGAGGGAAGTCCTAAATCCAGACCTTGTTGCAAAAAAGCAAGAGATCTGGAAGTAATAAACTTGTATGCATCGTAATTCTTGGCAGCACACCAGGTGAAGTAAGAGTTCCAGACCCTATAATAAATCCGTGCAGAAGCCGGTTTGCGGGCCTTCAACATAGTTTGAATAACTGCCTCAGAAAATCCTTTGGCCCTCAGGAGTGAAGCTTCAAGAGCCCCGCTGTCAAAGCCAGTCTTGCCAGGTCCTGGTAAACACAAGGGCCCTGAACGAGGAGGTCTCGGCGTTGAGGAAGTAGAAGAGGACGCTCGATCGAGAGACCCTGCAGGTCTGAGAACCAATGCCGTCTGGGCCATGCTGGAGCGACTAGAAGCAGTATTCCTTCTTCTTGCTTGAACTTCCTTAGTACCCTGGGCAGGAGTGACACTGTAGGGAACACATATGGCAGCCGAAAGTTCCATGGAATTACCAGTGCGTCCACGAACGCTGCTTGAGGATTCCTTGTCCTTGCTCCGAAGACCGGAACCTTGTGATTGTGTCGAGACGCCATCAGGTCTACATCTGGTAGACCCCACTTGTCGACAAGGAGTTGGAAAACCTCTGGATGAAGACTCCACTCCCTGGCGTGTACATCCTGACGACTGAGGAAGTCCGCTTCCCAGTTGAGGAACCCCGGAATGAATGCTGCAGATAATGCTAGCAGATAGCGTTCCGCCCATCGAAGATTTTTTTACACTTCCATCATTGCCATACGGCTTCATGTCGCCCTGATGATTTATGTACGCCACTGTGGTGGCGCTGTCTGATTGTACTTGAACAAGCCTGTTCTGTACGAAAGGCAGGGCCAGTGCCAACGCATTGAACACTGTCCGCAATTCCAGAATGTTTATCGGGAGGAGAGATTCCTCCCTGGTTCACCGACCCTGGAGTGTGTTGCTCCAACACTGCGCGCCAACCCCGCAGACTGGCATCCATCGTTAGGAGGACCCAGTTAGAGATCCAGAAGGGACAACCCCTTCTCAATTGTTGGTCCTGTAGCCACCAACTCAATGACAAACGAACCTCCGGAGTCAAGGAGATCATTTGAGACCTGATCTGGTGAGGCAGGCTGTCCCACTTGGAAAGAATTAACCTCTGCAGAGGGCGGGAATGAAATTGAGCATACTCTACCATGTCAAAAGCCGACACCATGAGGCCTAGTACTTGCATCGCCGAGTGTATCGACACTCTCTGGCGAGAGAGAAAGCATCTGATTCTGTCCTGAAGTTTCAGGACCTTCTCTGGAGACCAGAACAAATGTTTGTTGTGCGTGTCCAGTAATGCCCCCAGGTGCACCGTGCTCTGAGCAGGGACTAATGAGGATTTCTTCCAGTTGATGAGCCACTCGTGGGCTTGTAGGAATTGTACCATCAGTTCCAGATGACAGAGGAGGACCTCTGGGGAGTTCGCCAGGATCAGCAAGTCGTCCAGATATGGCAGGATCCTGATACCCTGACGGCGGAGAAGGGCCGTCATGATCGCCATGACCCTGGTGAAGATCTGAGGAGCCGTGGTCAGTCCGAAAGGCAAGGCATGGAACTGATAATGAAGGTTGCCAATAGCAAACCGTAGATATTGCTGATGCGACATGGCAATAGGTATGTGTATATCCAGGGATACCATATAGTCCTTGGGTTCCAAAGCCAGTAAAACAGAGCGCAGAGTTTCCATACGGTATTTGGACACAATTACAAATTTGTTAAAAGATTTGAGGTTGAGTATAGTGCGGGAGGATCCATTCGGCTTCGGAACTAGAAACAGCGTCTAATAATATCCCCTGCCTCTCTGAGACAGAGGCACCGGCACTATCACTCCTGTATGCAGGAGGGATTGGACAACCAAATGTAGAGTTTGTGCTTTTAACGGATCCGAAGGGATAACCATTGAGCAAAACTGGCGAAAGGGGACGACTTTTGAAAGAGATTGCGTACCTGTGAGAGACCACTTCCTGCACCCAGGCGTCTGAAGTGGTCTTTAACCATACCTGGGCGAACTGCAGAAGTCGGCCTCCCACCCTGGGGTCCCCCAGGGGGAGGCCCGCCCCGTCATGCAGCAGGCTTATCTGGTTTGGAAGCAGGCTGATGGGCGGCCCAAGAACGTTTAGGTTTGGGCTTAGAAGACTTGGAAGTGCGAGCCTGTCTCGGGTGTGCCTGACTTTTTGCTTTACCTGGAGGTAGAAAGGAACAATAAGTATTACTCTTAGCCTTTGGAACCGAAGGATTAGTACTTGAAAGAAACGCAGTCTTGGCCGACGCCAAGTCGGTCACAGTCTTGTTCAGATCATCTCCAAATAGTATATCTCCCTTAAAAGGGAGTACCTCCAAGGTCTTCTTACAGTCCAGGTCCACCGACGAGGACCGTAACCACAGAATCCGGCGAGCCAGGATAGATGTAGTAGATGCCTTGACCGCCATAACGCCTGCATCAGAGGCCGCCTCTTAAATATAGTGTGAGGCTGTGGTAATATAGGACAGATATTGTCTGGCAGTGTCAGAAAACTTAGGTAGCTATTCCTCAATTGCTTGAACCCATGCTTCAATGCCTTTTGCAGCCCAAGAGTCTGCTATAGTGGGTCTATGTACAGCACCTGTAAGAGTGTAAATAGACTTCAAGCAACCCTCCACACGCTTATCCGTCGGTTCCTTCAAAGAGGTGATGGTGGTGACAGGCAGAGTAGATGACACCACAAGACGGTCTACATGTGAGTCCACTGGTGGTGGGGTTTCCCACTTGTTACTCAACTCCGCAGAGATAGGATAACGAGCTAGCATCTTTTTAGACAGGGAAAATGTCTTTCCTAGGGAAGACCAGGATTCCTGACGTATGTCAATTAAATGGTCAGAATGTGGCAAGACTAATTTAGTAACCTTCTGATGTTTGAACTTATCAGGTTTCTTAGACGTATCAGGAGGGTCAATCTCATCATCAATCTGAAGAATCAGCTTGATAGCCTCCACCAGGTCAGGAACATCAACCCGTGTTGTAGAATCTTCATCAGAAGCAGCAGTATCAGCATTTGATGGATCAGTATATTCCCCATCTGAATCGGAAGAATCATCCGAAATATTAGTGGATTGTGAGGAAGAAATGGCCCGCTTAGATGACACTTTGGTCCCAGTAGGGTGAGGGTTAGGTTTTTGTTTAATCAAGGACTGATTTAATTGCTGTAAGTGGGTTGACAGAGTATCCACCCATGGTGGATTAACTACAGGGACAATATGTGGCTGTAATGGCACAGGAGGTCCCATAGGGGGCGTAAGTCTTGTTACAAGCGTAGTCAGCATATTGGAAAATGCAGCCCAAGGTGGATCTGCCACAGGTGCTGCGGGCTGACTAGGGGGTGCAGAACACCCAGTACCTGAACCCTCGGCAGAAATCATTTCCTCAGGTAAATCCGTGGCGCCAACACTGCATGATGCAGGAGCGTCTGCGGATTTCCCGTCCTGTGTAGCAGACATTATTGGGAATGTAGCCTTAGGGCATATCAGTACAATATAGCCAGACAAACACAGTACCTAACAAAAAAAAAATCCTAAGATATGTGACCGCAATTGCAGAGCACAAACAGAGGATTTAAGTGGTACGAGGTGACTGAAACGCACAGTGAAAAATACAAAACAGTATATTCCTATGGAACACTATATGGTATACGAGAGAATGACGCAATTAGACCCCCAGGGCACAGAATATAGTGATAGTAATGTGTGTGATACACAGAATAGAATCCAGACAGCAGCTATAGGCACACACAGTCATAGGTACAATGCAGAAATTATCACATATAAAAAATAAAAATGCACTGGACTAGTAATACTACATATAGAAATGTATGTATACAGATATAACAATGCACAGTAACCACTGGATGTATATCACAGAATACTTGTACTAAATATTCATATAGCAGTACACTTGTTCTTAACTAACGCTGTCTAAACGACATGTAGAATACTTAAGTGTCCTGTAAATGCACAGCGCTGATGAGACAGGCGGCTTTACAGAGGAGACAGTGCCCAGCAGTCCCAGGATCAGTGCAGCTCTGTGTAATGGTGCCCAAAAGCTAACAGGGAGTGAGGGAGAGAGATGCAGCTCCAGGGCGGTAACACCTGCTGTAGATGGCGCCTGGAGCTGGGAAGGGGCTACAGGTCAGCGCCTTATCCCCTCTGCTGGACTTCACCACCGGGTACTATAGAGCCTATCATTAACGGATTTTAATAAATCCGACCTGTGCTTCCTGCCCTGGTGGATATAGTGGGGTCCCTGCACGGCCACAGTGTCCACCCAGCGGCCCGATCTCCTGGGACCGCAACCCTCTTACCTCCTCAATGAAGTGCAGCCACGCGATCCAGGAGAGCAGCAGCGGTGATGTGTGTCTGATGACCGGAGCGCCTCTGCTGCAAGTACCCGGCAACCAGGGCGCGGGAGTATGCAGCGCCGCTGGGAGAGGTGATGGAGCTGCTGCGGTCTTTGAAGTCTTCTTTCTTCTTAAAAAGCTCTTATTAGGGCTTCCTAGCGCAGCCCCTGTTAGTGACACTGCAGGCACCAACTTACATATTGAGCTCCAGTGTCTGGAGGCGGGGCTATAGAGGCGGCGGTGCAGTGCATCCTGGGAACAGTCAAAGCTTTAGCCTGTTGGTGCCTCGGATCAAGATCCAACTCTACACCCCGATGTTATTCCCTGTGGAATACCAGTGTACCCCACTGCAGAAAAGGATTTTGGTACTTACCAATAAATCAATTTCTCTGAATCCACTCGGAGACACTGGACGCCCGCCTCGGTGCTGTTAGCCTGTGTGTTCTTGTCAAAGTTAGTTCAAACAGTTTGGTTATTATGTTCATAGTTCTTGGTTGCTATTTGACGTGTTGTTACGGTTGATTCCTTCCCGTATGGCTTTTGTATTTCATGTTCCCTCTTCTCTCCGTCAATTTTTCTAACTGGAGGGATTAGGGGGCGTGCAGGGGGAGGAGCCAGCTGTTCATATTCTTTTTTATTAGATTGTGCTACCTCCGGTCTGCATTCCTTCACAGACCCAGCTGTCTAAGAAAATTCCAGTGTCCCCTAGTGGATTCAGAGAATTTGATTTATCGGGAAGTACCAAAATCCTCTTTCTGGGTTACAGTATCTTGTCCACTGAGCCATTTTCCAGTACTTAATTGGATACCTTAATAGTTCTTTCTACCTATTTGTGTAGATTACGTGACAGTAATCCATGTGGTACGGATACTTTCTCCATCTTATTAAAAATGGTGGTTTGAGGGCCCTGGAGCTTGCCTACCTGACCGATAATTTGTCTTCTTCCAAGGAGGCTTGTTTGAGAGCACAGAGGGAATGGACTGACTGCTTGACTGACAAAGCTAAGTACAGACTACTCTTTACTAAGCATTCACTTTAGGTGACAGATCCGGTGGTTTCTTGGCCAGACTGGCACGCGCTGAGCAACCATCTAATACTGTGGTTAGTCTTATAGACCATGACGGCATTGTGTACAACCATACCCCCGACATAGCCAATCAATTTCTTGATTCTTGATAATCATCTATATAGCACTAGGTTGTCCTGTACAGATGAGGATCTTATGTCGTACCTTGATGCTGTCCCTCTGCCGACACTGACCCCTGATGCACGAGATTTTATTGATTCTCCGATCTCTCTGGCTGAGGTGGAAAGGGCCATAATGTCCTTCCCTGGCGGCAAAGCGCCGGGGCTGGATGGCATTCCTGTAGAATTCTACAAGAAGCACGGGGAATTTTGCGCGCCTAGATTTCTGGCTCTCTATGAGGGAATGTTCAGGGAGGGGACGGTACCAGAATCTATGTCTGAGGCACTGATTATTGTTTTGCTGAAGCCTGATAAGGACCCCACTAGAGTGGAGTCATATCGGCCCATGGCCCTCATTCCGAGTTGTTAGCTCGCTAGCGGCTTTTAGCAGCATTGCACACGCTAGGCCGCCGCCCTCTGGGAGTGTATCTTAGCTTAGCAGAATTGCGAATGAAAGGTTAGCAGAACTGCTAATAAATAATTCTTTGCAGTTTCTGAGTAGCTCCAGACCTCACAGATTGCGATCAGCTCAGTCCGTTTAGTTCCTGGTTTGACGTCACAAACACGCCCTGCATTCGGCCAGCCACTCCCCCGTTTCTCCAGACATTCCCGCGTTTTTTAGCACACTCCCAGAAAACGCTCACCAGAAATGCCCCTTTCCTGTCAATCACTCACCGATCAGCAGTGCGACTGAAAAGCGCCGCAGAATCCACAGCAAATCTACTAAGTTTTCAGTTAAATAACTAAGCGCATGCGCCCTGCGTGCCTTGCGCATGCGCATTTTGCAACAAATCGCAGCATAGCGAAAATCGTCAATGAGCGAACTGGGAATGACCCCCCCCCCTATCTCTGCTATCTACTGATGTCAAAATCCTAGCTAAAATACTAGCAATTAGACTTAACTCAGTTATTGCCCAGCTGATTCATGACGATCATACCGGGTTCATGCCTGGGAAATCTACTCTGATTAATTTTAGGAGATTGTTTACTCATCTGCAGGTCATGGGGATGACCACTCCTCGATTATTGTTTCATTGGACGCTGCTAAAGCGTTTGACTCGGTGGAGTGGAAGTTCCTTTGGGGGACCATGGAGAAATTTGGGATAAGTCCTGGTTTTATTAAATGGGTTAAATTGATGTACTCGAACCCTAGGGCTAGGGTATCGGTTAACGGCTTTATCTTCTCCTCATTCCCGTTGCAGAGGGGGACTAGGCAGGGCTGCCCCCTATCCCCTACCCTGTTCGCACTAGTGGTGGAGCCGTTGGCGTGTCTCATTAGACATACTGCGACTGTACCCGGTTTTAAAATTGGTCCGAGAGAGGACAAGATAGCTTTGTATGCAGATGACATACTGCTTTTTGTCTCCAACTACCCCGTCACCATGCCTATAATCCTTACTATAATGAATGACTTTGGTGTGTATTCAGGCCTTCTGATAAACTGGGACAAATCCTGTATAATGCCGCTCAGTGGTCAGTGTCCGGAGACTCCTAGAATATCCCTCCCGCTTCAATGGGTGGAGGTCTTTAAGTATTTGGGAATATGGATATCTAACGACCCATCTCGGTATATAACCCTTAATGTACAGCCCCTATTGGACTATTTGAAATCCCGGATAGCGGTCTGGGGCAGGCTGTCACCGGGAGAATTAATCTCATTAAAATGAAAGCACAACCTAAGTTGTTATATATATATTGCAGCATTCCCCGATTTATATCACTCAAGCGGTATTTAAGCGCATGGACAGTTTCATCTCCTCCATAATATGGTCTAGCAAGAGAGTGCATATCAAACTGGACACCCTAACTCGGGATAGGGACTCTGGGGGTATGGCAGTGCCATGTTTTAGACTTTATTATTGGGCCACTCTACTGACACATATTTATGCTTGGCTTAGAGACGAGTCTGGGTTGGATCTTCCTTCTCTGGTGGTATCTGCATTGGCTCCTGGACTCACTCCATTGCACTGCTTGCTGTCTGGCAATAACAACTTAATTGGCTTACCGACATTCAAGCAGGCTGAGATGATTTGGAAGCAAGCTGGGATTCTGCTTTTGAGTGAGGGCTGGGTCCCGGATGCCCCATTAGATGGTACCATTGGGTTTAAGGAACTGAGGGGTCTTAGGCTCCGTGATGTATGGGGTAGATGGGGTATATATGCTATTGGGCAGTTATACTCTGGGAATGTGTTTAAATCCTTCTCACAACTACAGTCGGATTATCCGATTCCCCATACTTATTTTTATCGCTACTTACAATTGCGACATGCCTGCTCTGCTCAATTCCCTGACAACTCAATCCAGCTGCAACAGTCCCGTTAGGCTAATGCTGCTGTCCCTGGATGGTTCCCACCTCACGTCCCAGATATACTCTTACCTGCTCGCTTCACACCATGCGACTGATATGCCACGCCTTCATTTACAATGGGAGGCGGACTTGGGGCCCTTGTCTCAAGATGCCTGGGACGCTGCTCTGAATGGCCCTCGTACCTCGTCCACTTCAGCGAGATTTCAGCAGATTCAATTATTCATACTGCACAGAGTATACATTACCCCTATGCGCTTGCTTCAGATGGGGGGTAGGGGGGATTCTAAGTGTCCTAAATGTGGCTCGATGGAGGGCACGTTTTGGCACCTTTTATGGTTCTGCCCTGTGGTTAATTTATTTTGGGCCGAGATTATCAGTGTTCTAGTTTCCACCGGGATACCCTCGGATGCTTGCACACCTGCTATATGTTTGCTAGCAGCTTTTGATGATGATGCTCTTGACAAAAATATGCAACGATACCTCTGTATGCTGGCCAAGGTCTGTGTAGCCAGACCGTGGATGTCCGCTAGCGGTCCTTGTACCGTGGCCTGGATATCTCTCACTAACGAGGTTATCAAACACGAAAAATATGTGTATACGAGTAGACATGCTGAAACAAAATACTATTGCATCTGGGAGAGGTGGCTGAACTCACCGTATATACACCGATAGCTGTGTCCATGTCTGGATGTTGTTGGTTGCATGGTGTTGCTTAACTAAAATGTCAGCTGATATGATTAGGATTCATTGACTCTACTGTAACAATGCATTTTAATATGTACCTGAACACAAGAACCACACGTGTTACCAGAATATTCCGCATATAGTTATTTATTTGCCTTACTTATCTGTACAATTTCCTTGAGATTACCAAATGCAATATTATTGTTATACTGTATGGCAGTTGCTGGGGAGGGTTTGTAGTTTGTCTTCTTTTTCTGTACTATACATGGAAAATTTTCAATAAAAACTTTTGGATTTAAAAAAAAATTGTGGTTTGCATTTTAAATATTGCATCTTGAATTTTTGTGTGTTTTAGTTTGTTTGGGATATACAGTGGAAGCATATGGTTTATCTGTTAAAAATGGCAAGAGGAGCCAAAGATTGTCTTATGTGCCTATCCACAGTATATTTATGTAAGCATCCATACACAGTGTAACCCTTTCATCGCATCTGAGGTAGAAAATAACGGATGGTGGCAGTTGATACGTGCAGGGGACTTACCGGGTGTCTGGAAACAGTGTAAAACATCTCATCAGTATGACACAAATAAAAAAACAAAACAATAATTTGAATACAATACTGGACAACCTCATGGGAAGTATATAAGAAGTCAAAATATACCATCTACGTAAGGATACTGTATGCTGGGACCATAGCCCGTGTGTTCCATTTTTTTTACGGACAACTAAGTGGAGTTCTGAGTGTCTACAGGCAAGAGTCTCTGAGCTATTCTCCTCAGAGTCTGACGCACAAATCCCATTACGACTGTTTACAATTTGCTTTATGAAGTTTAATTTTTTTTCTTCCAGGTAATTTTTTACACCAACACATTATCATCCATGGAGTTTTACTCATCTGCTGTCAGGGATCAACCTGAAAAATAAAATACAGATCATTAGTTTCTGGATAGAGACAGGGGAGCGAAGAATAGTACTGAACATAAAGAATGGATACAGAGCATTGCACTGAAAGCCCAGTGCAATATATGTAACAACGGCTATGTGAAATATTACATTTGGTATAATCTACTTTAATCCCATCATTGAAGCAATGGACACTATAAAATATGTACCAAGCAGGTTTATATAAATAGATTTTTTTTATCCATCTAGGGGTGTTATTTAAAAAAAAAAACATCCTGCACCAAAATGGCCACCCGGATCCCAGCAGTGTATGTCACCAGGCTTTAGCAGGTCTACTAGTATTCCCATCATTGGATTTGCTATTTGATTTAAATCCTCTATATGACATTAGCTCCCATAAAGATTCCCATATCCCTTTTACATACATCAATTATGTACTAAAACATTCGTTATGGAGGTTTCTATTTTTACACAAACATTTTTGATTAGATTGTTTAAAATACTACTCCATATATCACACCATAATTGGTCACACAGGCAAATACTGGAAACCTGAAATAGACTCATCGGGAGATGGCGCGCTTTACCTTCAATCTTGCTGAAACGCCGTTACATAATTCTCTGGGACTATTCTTATAGGAATCCTGGAACATAAAGCACTCCCAAACTAGGACAGGAAGCCCACTCAGCGCTCTCCATCTCTGGAAGGTCCAGCGCTATCTGTATACAGTGACTAGTGAGGCCATACGTGGTGTCGGCCTGGTCCCACTGATCACAAAGCCAATCTTCCATCTGTCCTGCACCGTTCCCATTAATATCTTGTAATTGTGGTTTTATGTTGGATTTTTCATCAGCTGTCCTGCTGAGTGCCTGGATATGCCATGTATGGACTCCAAATGGTAACCACGACTCTTCTTGACAGCTTCTTGTGTGGTCCATGGCGCCATGATCGGACACCATGCTTCATAAAATAGAAAAGAAAAAAAATGATCAGTGGTTATCCAAACGTCCTCATGGACAACTCCTGCCAGAGACTTAATAACCTGGGGTCCAGCATGGCCCCCTCACCTAATGACTACAGCACTATCTGAACAGATGCAACAGAATGGGTCGGAAAATGTTTCTACTGCAGCAGAGAATTGGTTCTCCGCACCATTGCATCATGTAGTCTAAAGCAGGGCATACACTATACAATTATCTGGTACATCATCTGCCAGATCTGGCTGGTTGGAATGAAAATCTGGTAATACATGAGGTGTTGGGTGCAGGATACCGGCGGTCAGCATACAAACACCGGGATGCTGGCCACCAGAATGCGGCAAGCTTAACGAAGCCCCTTGCGGGCTCGGTGGCTCGCCACAGGTTCTATTGCAACTCTGGGTGTCGTGGACACCCACGTGTGGGAATAGCCCTCGGCCCCCTGCTGGCCGGGATCCCGGCGTTGGTATGCTCACTTCCGGGATCCCGACCACTGGTATCTGACTACATCCCTACATGAGAGCGAATGACCATTGACCATTTGCTCCCAAACCCTGGAAAATTGACAAAACCTGTTACGGATTTAACCAAGTTGTATGAAAGTCAGTTTTTGTCTGTTTTTTAGTGTTTAGAACCAAATAGTCTATTGTCATTTGCTCTCATCCATTCCCAGATTTTCATTCCAACCAGCCATATCTGGCAGATAATTGTACAGTGTATGCCCAGCTTAAGCATCTAAGAGGGGAGTCCCAGGGCGTGACACTTACGTTATGGGCAATAGCAGAATTAGCCTGTAAATAAGTATTTCTCTGACGTCCTAAGTGGATGCTGGGGACTCCGTCAGGACCATGGGGAATAGCGGCTCCGCAGGAGACAGGGCACAAAAGTAAAAGCTTTAGGATCAGGTGGTGTGCACTGGCTCCTCCCCCTATGACCCTCCTCCAAGCCTCAGTTAGGTTTTTGTGCCCGGCCGAGAAGGGTGCAATCTAGGTGGCTCTCCTAAAGAGCTGCTTAGAGTAAAAGTTTTGTTAGGTTTTTTATTTTCAGTGAGTCCTGCTGGCAACAGGCTCACTGCAACGAGGGACTTAGGGGAGAAGAAGTGAACTCACCTGCGTGCAGGATGGATGGGCTTCTTAGGCTACTGGACACTAGCTCCAGAGGGACGATCACAGGTACAGCCTGGATGGGTCACCGGAGCCGCGCCGCCGACCCCCTTGCAGATGCTGAAGAGAGAAGAGGTCCAGAAATCGGCGGCTGAAGACTTCCCAGTCTTCTTAAGGTAGCGCACAGCACGGCAGCTGTGCGCCATTGCTCTAAGCACACTTCACACCAACGGTCACTGAGGGTGCAGGGCGCTGGGGGGGGCGCCCTGGGCAGCAATGAAAGTACCTATGCTGGCTAAAAATACATCACATATAGCCTCTGGGGCTATATGGATGTATTTAACCCCTGCCAGGTTGTCAGAAAAACGGGAGAAGAAGCCCGCCGGAATAGGGGGCGGGGCCTATCTCCTCAGCACACAGCGCCATTTTCCTACACAGCTCCGCTGCTAGGAAGGCTCCCAGGCTCTCCCCTGCACTGCACTACAGAAACAGGGTTAAAACAGAGAGGGGGGGCACTTATTTGGCGATATTAATATATATTAAGATGCTATAAGGGAAAACACTTATATAAGGTTGTCCCTGTATAATTATAGCGTTTTGGTGTGTGCTGGCAAACTCTCCCTCTGTCTCCCCAAAGGGCTAGTGGGGTCCTGTCCTCTATCAGAGCATTCCCTGTGTGTGTGCTGTGTGTCGGTACGTGTGTGTCGACATGTATGAGGACGATGTTGGTGAGGAGGCGGAGCAATTGCCTGTAATGGTGATGTCACTCTCTAGGGAGTCGACACCGGAATGGATGGCTTATTTAGGGAATTACGTGATAATGTCAACACGCTGCAAGGTCGGTTGACGACATGAGACGGCCGGCAAACCAATTAGTACCTGTCCAGGCGTCTAAAACACCGTCAGGGGCTTTAAAACGCCCATTTACCTCAGTCGGTCGACACAGACACAGACACGGACACTGACTCCAGTGTCGACGGTGAAGAAACAAACGTATTTTACATTAGGGCCACACGTTACATGTTAAGGGCAATGAAGGAGGTGTTACATATTTCTGATACTACAAGTACCACAAAAAAGGGTATTATGTGGGGTGTGAAAAAACTACCTGTAGTTTTTCCTGAATCAGATAAATTAAATGAAGTGTGTGATGATGCGTGGGTTTCCCCCGATAGAAAATTATTGGCGTTATACCCTTTCCCGCCAGAAGTTAGGGCGCGTTGGGAAACACCCCTTAGGGTGGATAAGGCGCTCACATGCTTATCAAAACAAGTGGCGTTACCGTCTCCAGATACGGCCGCCCTCAAGGAGCCAGCTGATAGGAGGCTGGAAAATATCCTAAAAAGTATATACACACATACTGGTGTTATACTGCGACCAGCGATCGCCTCAGCCTGGATGTGCAGCGCTGGGGTGGCTTGGTCGGATTCCCTGACTGAAAATATTGATACCCTTGACAGGGACAGTATTTTATTGACTATAGAGCATTTAAAGGATGCATTTCTATATATGCGAGATGCACAGAGGGATATTTGCACTCTGGCATCAAGAGTAAGTGCGATGTCCATATCTGCCAGAAGATGTTTATGGACACGACAGTGGTCAGGTGATGCAGATTCCAAACGGCACATGGAAGTATTGCCGTATAAAGGGGAGGAGTTATTTGGGGTCGGTCCATCGGACCTGGTGGCCACGGCAACAGCTGGAAAATCCACCTTTTTTACCCCAAGTCACATCTCAGCAGAAAAAGACACCGTCTTTTCAGCCTCAGTCCTTTCGTCCCCATAAGGGCAAGCGGGCAAAAGGCCAGTCATATCTGCCCAGGGGTAGAGGAAAGGGAAGAAGACTGCAGCAGGCAGCCCCTTCCCAGGAACAGAAGCCCTCCACCGCTTCTGCCAAGTCCTCAGCATGACGCTGGGGCCGTACAAGCGGACTCAGGTGCGGTGGGGGGTCGTCTCAAGAGTTTCAGCGCGCAGTGGGCTCACTCGCAAGTGGACCCCTGGATCCTACAAGTAGTATCCCAGGGGTACAGATTGGAAATTCGAGACGTCTCCCCCTCGCAGGTTCCTGAAGTCTGCTTTACCAACGTCTCCCTCCGACAGGGAGGCAGTATTGGAAACAATTCACAAGCTGTATTCCCAGCAGGTGATAATCAAAGTACCCCTCCTACAACAAGGAAAGGGGTATTATTCCACACTATATTGTGGTACTGAAGCCAGACGGCTCGGTGAGACCTATTCTAAATCTGAAATCTTTGAACACTTACATACAAAGGTTCAAATCAAGATGGAGTCACTCAGAGCAGTGATAGCGAACCAGGAAGAAGGGGACTATATGGTGTCCCTGGACATCAAGGATGCTTACCTCCATGTCCCAATTTGCCCTTCTCACCAAGGGTACCTCAGGTTCGTGGTACAGAACTGTCACTATCAGTTTCAGACGCTGCCGTTTGGATTGTCCACGGCACCCCGGGTCTTTACCAAGGTAATGGCCGAAATGATGATTCTTCTTCAAAGAAAAGGCGTCTTAATTATCCCTTACTTGGACGATCTCCTGATAAGGGCAAGGTCCAGAGAACAGTTGGAGGTCGGAGTAGCACTATCTCAAGTAGTTCTACAACAGCATGGGTGGATTCTAAATATTCCAAAATCGCAGCTGTTTCCGACGACACGTCTGCTGTTCCTAGGGATGATTCTGGACACAGTCCAGAAAAAGGTGTTTCTCCCGGAGGAGAAAGCCAGGGAGTTATCCGAGCTAGTCAGAAACCTCCTAAAACCAGGCCAAGTGTCAGTGCATCAATGCACAAGAGTCCTGGGAAAAATGGTGGCTTCTTACGAAGCGATTCCATTCGGCAGATTTCACGCAAGAATTTTTCAGTGGGATCTGCTGGACGAATGGTCCGTATCGCATCTTCAGATGCATCAGCGGATAATCCTGTCTCCAAGGACAAGGGTGTCTCTTCTGTGGTGGCTGCAGAGTGCTCATCTACTAGAGGGCAGCACATTCGGCATTCAGGACTGGGTTCTGGTGACCACGGGTGCCAGCCTGAGAGGCTGGGGAGCAGTCACACAGGGAAGAAATTTCCAAGGAGTGTGGTCAAGTCTGGAGACTTCTCTCCACATAAATATACTGGAGCTAAGGGCAATTTACAATGCTCTGAGCCTAGGAAGACCTCTGCTTCAAAGTCAACCGGTGCTGATCCAGTCGGACAACATCACGGCAGTCGCCCACGTAAACAGACAGGGCGGCACAAGAAGCAGGAGGGCAATGGCAGCAAGGATTCTTCGCTGGGCGAAAAATCATGTGATAACACTGTCAGCGGTGTTCATTCCGGGAGTGGACAACTGGGAAGCAGACTTCCTCAGCACGACCTCCACCCGGGAGAGTGGGGACTTCACCCAGAAGTCGTCCACATGATTAAAAAACTCGACAGGTATTGCGCCAGGTCAAGAGACCCTCAGGCAATAGTTGTAGACGCTCTGGTAACACCGTGGGCGTACCAGTCGGTGTATGTGTTCCCTCCTCTGCCTCTCATACCCAAGGTACTGAGAATTATAAGACGGAGAGGAGTAAGAACTATACTCGTGGCTCCGGATTGGCCAAGAAGGACTTGGTACCCGGAACTTCAAGAGATACTAAGAAGGGACTTGCTTCAGCAAGGATCATGTCTGTTCCAAGACTTACCGCGGCTGCGTTTGACGGCATGGCGGTTGAACGCCGGATCCTAAGGGAAAAAGGCATTCCGGAAGAGGTCATCCCTACCCTGGTCAGAGCCAGGAAGGAGGTGACCGCACAACATTATCACCGCATTTGGCGAAAATATGTTGCATGGTGTGAGGCCAGGAAGGCCCCCACGGAGGAATTTCAACTCGGTCGATTCCTGCATTTCCTACAAACAGGAGTGTCTATGGGCCTCAAATTGGGGTCCATTAAGGTTCAAATTTCGGCCCTGTCGATTTTCTTCCAGAAAGAATTGGCTTCAGTTCCTGAAGTCCAGAAGTTTGTCAAGGGAGTACTGCATATACAACCCCCTTTTGTGCCTCCAGTGGCACTGTGGGATCTCAGCGTAGTTCTGGGATTCCTCAAATCACATTGGTTTGAACCGCTCAAATCTGTGGATCTGAAATATCTCACATGGAAAGTGACCATGCTGTTGGCCCTGGACTCGGCCAGGCGAGTGTCAGAATTGGCGGCTTTGTCTCACAAAAGCCCATATCTGATTGTCCATTCGGACAGGGCAGAGCTGCGGACTCGTCCCCAGTTTCTCCCTAAGGTGGTGTCAGCGTTTCACCTGAACCAGCTTATTGTGGTACCTGCGGCTACTATGGACTTGGAGGACTCCAAGTTGCTAGATGTTGTCAGGGCCCTGAAAATATAGGTTTCCAGGACGGCTGGAGTCAGGAAAACTGACTTGCTGTTATCCTGTATGCACCCAACAAACTGGGTGCTCTTGCTTCTAAGCAGACGATTGCTAGTTGGATGTGTAGTACAATTCAGCTTGCACATTCTGTGGCAGGCCTGCCACAGCCAAAATATGTAAATGCACATTCCACAAGGAAGGTGGGCTCATCTTGGGCGGCTGCCCGAGGGGTCTCGGCTTTACAACTTTGCCGAGCTGCTACTTGGTCAGGGGCAAACACGTTTGAAAAATTCTACAAATTTGATACCCTGGCTGAGGAGGACCTGGAGTTCTCTCATTCGGTGCTGCAGAGTCATCCGCACTCTCCCGCCCGTTTGGGAGCTTTGGTATAATCCCCATGGTCCTGACGGAGTCCCCAGCATCCACTTAGGACGTCAGAGAAAATAAGAATTTACTTACCGATAATTCTATTTCTCGTAGTCCGTAGTGGATGCTGGGCGCCCATCCCAAGTGCGGATTGTCTGCAATACTTGTACATAGTTATTGTTACAAAAATCGGGTTATTATTGTTGTGAGCCATCTTTTCAGAGGCTCCGCTGTTATCATGCTGTTAACTGGGTTCAGATCACAGGTTGTACAGTGTGATTGGTGTGGCTGGTATGAGTCTTACCCGGGATTCAAAATCCTTCCTTATTGTGTACGCTCGTCCGGGCACAGTTTTCTAACTGAGGCTTGGAGGAGGGTCATAGGGGGAGGAGCCAGTGCACACCACCTGATCCTAAAGCTTTTACTTTTGTGCCCTGTCTCCTGCGGAGCCGCTATTCCCCATGGTCCTGACGGAGTCCCCAGCATCCACTACGGACTACGAGAAATAGAATTATCGGTAAGTAAATTCTTATTTTTAGTAGAGCACTGTGCTGAATATATGACACATACTGACATGGTAGAAGACACCTTTCCTCAGAATCGCCTTAAACAATAAAACGAAGGAAAAATGGACAATGTGCAAAATAATCACCTGTTATGTAGCTCCCACACTCTCCTATCATCAGATTCATCCTATTTTCACCAGTAAGACCTGAATTTAATGCCATAAAAATAAAACAAAGATTAATTCCACGAGTGGAAACAAAAATTGAAAAGAGAACGGTCCTGGCAAGTATGGTCCTCTGACATGTGTTACAGTATATAGTCTCTGTTGCTCTGAGATCTGATTGGATGATCTGTCCTACCAATTAGATTATAGGAAGACGCTATACTCTAGGGAGATCTACTCGGTCTTGGTAAAGCTGTGTAAGAGCAAAGCCACAGCACACATCCCAGCTATGAGACACACACATGAGGACTCTGTTCTGGCTTATTCTTCCTCCGGTTCTTACGTGCCAGCCCACAGTAACGGCCAGCACGCCTTTGTGGGAGGATTTCCATTACACATGTAAATATAGTGAAATAATAAGATTTTACTTACCGATAAATCTATTTCTCGGAGTCCGTAGTGGATGCTGGGGTTCCTGAAAGGACCATGGGGAATAGCGGCTCCGCAGGAGACAGGGCACAAAAAGTAAAGCTTTTCCAGATCAGGTGGTGTGCACTGGCTCCTCCCCCTATGACCCTCCTCCAGACTCCAGTTAGGTACTGTGCCCGGACGAGCGTACACAATAAGGGAGGATTTTGAATCCCGGGTAAGACTCATACCAGCCACACCAATCACACCATACAACTTGTGATCTAAACCCAGTTAACAGTATGATAACAGCGGAGCCTCTGAAAGATGGCTTCCTTCAACAATAACCCGAATTAGTTAACAATAACTATGTACAATTATTGCAGATAATCCGCACTTGGGATGGGCGCCCAGCATCCACTACGGACTCCGAGAAATAGATTTATCGGTAAGTAAAATCTTATTTTCTCTATCGTCCTAGTGGATGCTGGGGTTCCTGAAAGGACCATGGGGATTATACCAAAGCTCCCAAACGGGCGGGAGAGTGCGGATGACTCTGTAGCACCGAATGAGAGAACTCCAGGTCCTCCTTAGCCAGAGTATCAAATTTGTAAAATTTTACAAACGTGTTCTCCCCTGACCACGTAGCTGCTCGGCAAAGTTGTAATGCCGAGACCCCTCGGGCAGCCGCCCAAGATGAGCCCACCTTCCTTGTGGAGTGGGCCTTTACAGATTTAGGCTGTGGCAGGCCTGCCACAGAATGTGCAAGTTGGATTGTGCTACAGATCCAACGAGCAATCGTCTGCTTAGACGCAGGAGCACCCATCTTGTTGGGTGCATACAATATAAACAACGAGTCAGATTTTCTGACTCCAGCTGTCCTTGCAATATATATTTTTAATGCTCTGACAACGTCCAGTAACTTGGAGTCCTCCAAGTCACTTGTAGCCGCAGGCACTACAATAGGCTGGTTCAGATGAAATGCTGACACCACCTTAGGGAGAAAATGCGGACGAGTCCGCAGTTCTGCCCTGTCCGAATGGAAAATCAGATATGGGCTTTTGTAAGATAAAGCTGCCAGTTCTGACACTCTCCTGGCCGAAGCCAGGGCTAGAAGCATGGTCACTTTCCATGTGAGATATTTCAAATCCACCTTCTTTAGTGGTTCAAACCAATGAGATTTTAGAAAGTCCCAAACCACATTGAGATCCCACGGTGCCACTGGAGGCACCACAGGAGGCTGTATATGTAGCACTCCCTTAACAAAGGTCTGGACTTCAGGGACTGAAGCCAATTCTTTTTGAAAGAAAATCGACAGGGCCGAAATTTGAACCTTAATAGATCCCAATTTGAGACCCATAGACAATCCTGATTGCAGGAAATGTAGGAATCGACCCAGTTGAAATTCCTCCGTCGGAGCACTCCGATCTTCGCACCACGCAACATATTTTCGCCAAATTCGGTGATAATGTTGCACGGTTACTTCCTTCCTTGCTTTAATCAAAGTAGGAATGACTTCTTCCGGCATGCCTTTTTCCTTTAGGATCCGGCGTTCAACCGCCATGCCGTCAAACGCAGCCGCGGTAAGTCTTGAAACAGACAGGGACCCTGCTGAAGCAAGTCCCTCCTTAGAGGTAGAGGCCACGGATCTTCCGTGATCATCTCTTGAAGTTCCGGGTACCAAGTCCTTCTTGGCCAATCCGGAACCACTAGTATCGTCCTTACGCCTCTTTGCCGTATAATTCTCAATACTTTTGGTATGAGAGGCAGAGGAGGAAACACATACACCGACTGGTACACCCAAGGCGTTACCAGCGCGTCCACAGCTATTGCCTGCGGATCTCTTGACCTGGCGCAATACCTGTCAAGTTTTTTGTTGAGGCGAGACGCCATCATGTCCACCATTGGTCTTTCCCAACGGGTTACCAGCAAGTGGAAGACTTCTGGATGAAGTCCCCACTCTCCCGGGTGAAGATCGTGTCTGCTGAGGAAGTCTGCTTCCCAGTTGTCCACTCCCGGGATGAACACTGCTGACAGTGCTATCACATGATTCTCTGCCCAGCGAAGAATCCTTGCAGCTTCTGCCATTGCACTCCTGCTTCTTGTGCCGCCCTGTCTGTTCACATGGGCGACTGCCGTGATGTTGTCCGACTGGATCAACACCGGTTTTCCCTGAAGCAGAGGTTCTGCCTGGCTTAGAGCATTGTATATTGCTCTTAGTTCCAGAATGTTTATGTGAAGAGACGTTTCCAGGCTCGTCCATACTCCCTGGAAGTTTCTTCCTTGTGTGACTGCTCCCCAGCCTCTCAGGCTGGCGTCCGTGGTCACCAGGATCCAATCCTGTATGCCGAATCTGCGGCCCTCCAATAGATGAGCACTCTGCAACCACCACAGAAGAGACACCCTTGTCCTTGGAGACAGGGTTATCCGCAGGTGCATCTGCAGATGCGACCCTGACCATTTGTCCAACAGATCCCTTTGGAAAATTCTTGCATGGAATCTGCCGAATGGAATTGCTTCGTAAGAAGCCACCATTTTTCCCAGGACTCTTGTGCATTGATGTACAGACACCTTTCCTGGTTTTAGGAGGTTCCTGACAAGCTCGGATAACTCCTTGGCTTTTTCCTCCGGGAGAAAAACCTTTTTCTGAACCGTGTCCAGAATCATCCCTAGGAACAGCAGACGAGTTGTCGGCATTAACTGGGATTTTGGAATATTCAGAATCCACCCGTGCTGTTTTAGCACTTCTTGCGACAGTGCTAATCCCATCTCTAGCTGTTCTCTGGACCTTGCCCTTATTAGGAGATCGTCCAAGTATGGGATAATTAATATGCCTTTTCTTCGAAGAAGAATCATCATCTCGGCCATTACCTTTGTAAAGACCCGAGGTGCCGTGGACAATCCGAACGGCAGCGTCCGAAACTGATAGTGACAGTTTTGTACAACGAACCTGAGGTACCCCTGGTGTGAGGGGTAAATTGGAACGTGGAGATACGCATCCTTGATGTCCAAGGATACCATAAAGTCCCCCTCTTCCAGGTTCGCTATCACTGCTCTGAGTGACTCCATCTTGAACTTGAACTTCTTTATGTACAGGTTCAAGGACTTCAGATTTAGAATAGGCCTTACCGAGCCATCCGGCTTCGGTACCACAAAAAGAGTGGAATAATACCCCTTCCCTTGTTGTAGAAGAGGTACCTTGACTATCACCTGCTGAGAGTACAGCTTGTGAATGGCTTCCAAAACCGTCTCCCTTTCGGAGGGGGACGTTGGTAAAGCAGACTTCAGGAAACGGCGAGGTGGATCTGTCTCTAATTCCAACCTGTACCCCTGAGATATTATCTGCAGGATCCAGGGATCTACCTGCGAGTGAGCCCACTGCGCGCTGTAATTTTTGAGACGACCACCCACCGTCCCCGAGTCCGCTTGAGAAGCCCCAGCGTCATGCTGAGGCTTTTGTAGAAGCCGGGGAAGGCTTCTGTTCCTGGGAAGGAGCTGCCTGTTGCTGTCTCTTCCCTCGACCTCTGCCTCGTGGCAGATATGAATAGCCCTTTGCTCTCTTATTTTTAAAGGAACGAAAGGGCTGCGGTTGAAAAGTCGGTGCCTTTTTCTGTTGGGGAGTGACTTGAGGTAGAAAGGTGGATTTCCCGGCTGTAGCCGTGGCCACCAAATCTGATAGACCGACTCCAAATAACTCCTCCCCTTTATACGGCAAAACTTCCATATGTCGTTTTGAATCCGCATCGCCTGTCCACTGTCGCGTCCATAAAGCTCTTCTGGCCGAAATGGACATAGCACTTACCCGTGATGCCAGTGTGCAGATATCCCTCTGTGCATCACGCATATAAAGAAATGCATCCTTTATTTGTTCTAACGACAGTAAAATATTGTCCCTGTCCAGGGTATCAATATTTTCAATCAGGGACTCTGACCAAACTACCCCAGCACTGCACATCCAGGCAGTCGCTATAGCTGGTCGTAGTATAACACCTGCATGTGTGTATATACTTTTTTGGATATTTTCCATCCTCCTATCTGATGGATCTTTAAGTGCGGCCGTCTCAGGAGAGGGTAACGCCACTTGTTTAGATAAGCGTGTTAGCGCCTTGTCCACCCTAGGAGGTGTTTCCCAGCGCTCCCTAACCTCTGGCGGGAAAGGGTATAATGCCAATAATTTCTTTGAAATTATCAGCTTTTTATCAGGGGCAACCCACGCTTCATTACACACGTCATTTAATTCTTCTGATTCAGGAAAAACTATAGGTAGTTTTTTCACACCCCACATAATACCCTGTTTAGTGGTACCTGTAGTATCAGCTAAATGTAACGCCTCCTTCATTGCCAAAATCATATAACGTGTGGCCCTACTGGAAAATACGGTTGATTCGTCACCGTCACCACTGGAGTCAGTGCCTGTGTCTGGGTCTGTGTCGACCGACTGAGGCAAAGGGCGTTTCACAGCCCCTGACGGTGTTTGAGTCGCCTGGACAGGCACTAATTGATTGTCCGGCCGTCTCATGTCGTCAAACGACTGCTTTAGCGTGTTGACACTATCCCGTAGTTCCATAAATAAAGGCATCCATTCTGGTGTCGACTCCCTAGGGGGTGACATCCTCATATTTGGCAATTGCTCCGCCTCCACACCAATATCGTCCTCATACATGTCGACACACACGTACCGACACACAGCAGACACACAGGGAATGCTCCTAACGAAGACAGGACCCACTAGCCCTTTGGGGAGACAGAGGGAGAGTTTGCCAGCACACACCAAAAGCGCTATATATAACAGGGATAGCCTTATAATAAGTGCTCCCTTATAGCTGCTTTATATATATCAAAATATCGCCATAAATTTGCCCCCCCTCTCTGTTTTACCCTGTTTCTGTAGTGCAGTGCAGGGGAGAGACCTGGGAGCCGTCCTGACCAGCGGAGCTGTGAGAGGAAATGGCGCCGTGTGCTGAGGAGATAGGCCCCGCCCCTTTTCCGGCGGGCTCGTCTCCCGCTATTTAGTGAATCCAGGCAGGGGTTAAATATCTCCATATAGCCTCTGGGGGCTATATGTGAGGTATTTTTAGCCTTTATATAGGTTACATTTGCCTCCCAGGGCGCCCCCCCCCAGCGCCCTGCACCCTCAGTGACTGCGTGTGAAGTGTGCTGAGAGGAAAATGGCGCACAGCTGCAGTGCTGTGCGCTACCTTTAGAAGACTGCAGGAGTCTTCAGCCGCCGATTCTGGACCTCTTCTGACTTCAGCATCTGCAAGGGGGCCGGCGGCGCGGCTCCGGTGACCATCCAGGCTGTACCTGTGATCGTCCCTCTGGAGCTGATGTCCAGTAGCCAAGAAGCCAATCCATCCTGCACGCAGGTGAGTTCACTTCTTCTCCCCTCAGTCCCTCGTTGCAGTGATCCTGTTGCCAGCAGGACTCACTGTAAAATAAAAAACCTAAGCTAAACTTTTTCTAAGCAGCTCTTTAGGAGAGCCACCTAGATTGCACCCTTCTCGGCCGGGCACAAAAATCTAACTGGAGTCTGGAGGAGGGTCATAGGGGGAGGAGCCAGTGCACACCACCTGATCTGGAAAAGCTTTACTTTTTGTGCCCTGTCTCCTGCGGAGCCGCTATTCCCCATGGTCCTTTCAGGAACCCCAGCATCCACTAGGACGATAGAGAAAAGGCAATTCACATTATACACTGAGCAGTAAATGGTAAGTTACACATACCTTTGTATCATCTGCTAATTGCCTTAACAATAAAACAAAGAGAAAAAGGATAATGTACAAAATAATTACCCGTTATGTAGCTCTCACCCTCTTCTATCATCAGACAGATTCATTTTCACCAGTGAGACCTGAATGTAACAGACCATAAAAATAAATCATATCATGTAGAGGTGAATTCCAGGAGTGGAAACAAAAAGGATACTGAAGAAAGCAGAGTCCTGAGAGGCCATGGGACCCCTGACTCCTGCCCATTACACAGTGGGGCAAAATAATAATTCAGATAAAAAGCAATTCAGTCCAACATCCGCCAACAGCAAATCTGTAACTAGTTTAACTTTATCTGGGCTCTGAAATGTATTACTGTGTATGGTCTCCTATCCTGCTCTGAGAGCTGATTGGATGATCTTTCCTACCAATCAGATTATAGGGAGATCCTATACACTAGGGAGATCTACTTGGACTTGGTAAAGCTGTGTAAGAGCAAAGCCACAGCACACATCCCAGCTATGAGACACACACATGAGGACTCTGTTCTGGCTTATTCTTCCTCCGGTACTTACGTGCCAGCCCACAGTAACGGCCAGCACGCCTTTGCGGGAGGATTTCCATTACACATGTAAATATAGTGAAATAAGGCAAGTCACATTATACACTGAGCAGTAAATGGTAAGTTACACATACCTTTGTATCAGCCACCTTGGTCATCACCAACTTCTCACTGCATGACAGACGCTTCCCACTGCCATGAAAACAAACACGAGTTTAGAGATGACATCGGAAGGGCACCACTGAATTGTTGGAGCGCTGACCCCATTACAACATGCCCGCACCCATCATTTGTAGGCAACTGGATGGTACAATTGTGCGCACACACAAAAGGCAGTGCCGGTCTGTGCATGCATAAAGGAGCACTGCTGTATACTGTATATCCCCACCCTGGCAGCACCTCTGGGTCTCCTGTCTGCATATCCCCACCCTGGCAGCACCTCTGGGTCTCCTGTCTGTATATATCCCCACCCTGGCGGCATCACTGGGGTCTCCAGTCTGTATATATATCCCCAACCTGGGAGCATCACTGGGGTCTCCAGTCTGTATATATCACCACCCTGGCAGCACCTCTAGGGTCTCCTGTCTGTATATATACCCACTCTGGCAGCACCTCTGGGGTCTCCTGTCTGTATATCCCCACCCTGGCAGCACCTCTGGGGTCACCTGTCTGTATATCCCCACCCTGGCAGCACCTCTGGGGTCTCCTGTCTGTATATCCCCACCCTGGCAGCACCTCTGGGGTCTCCTGTCTGTATATATACCCACTCTGGCAGCACCTCTGGGGTCTCCTGTCAGTATATCCTCACCCTGGCAGCATCACTGGGGTCTCCTGTTTGGATATCTCCCCTCCCTGGCAGTATCTCTGGGGTCTCCTGTCCGTATACCCCTCCCTGGGGGAGAGCGATACATCTGAATGGATGATTGGGACAGAATAGGAAAAACTACATACTCACTCTACTCATCTCCTTTAATTTCACTCAAGGATGAGTTTTCTCTGGTACCCATCAGCAAGGTATAGGACATAACAGGTTTTGCATAGGACAAACACAAGCTACTCCACATTTATTGCAAGTATCAACCACAGGCTTTGCTTACCCTCTAAGAACAGAGGAATATCAACCATTTTTTTCCCCTATACACAAGTTGTAAGATGGGAGAAATCAGCGTACTGTCCATGGGACAATGGCAAACAAGATTAGCGCCCATCTCTTGTTAATCTTCCTCCAGTTCTTACGCACCGGCAAACATAGTACAACAGGCACGCCTTTGTGGGAGGGGATATGAAATAATAGTTATGATAGACTTACTGTTGATAACTCTATTTCTCCTAAGTCCACAGGATCCAAAGGATAACATTGGAATATGAGGCATCAACAGTGGATTGGCACCAAACGATCAAAGCTTTCGGCCTCCCACAATGAAACAGGCCCGTCCCTATATCCCTGCCTCCTGACTCAGGCAAATCAGTTGTTTTCCAAAGCTGAAGGCAGGAGTATCAGAGAGAGCCCTAATCAGGCTAGAAGAACACGCATGCACACACTTCCGTACAAGAAGAAAGAGGTTAGTAAGTGAAAGGATCCTCAAATCAGGTGCATCAGAGTGGGATCCCTGTGGACTTAGGAGAAATAGAGTTTATCAATGGTAAGTCTACCGTAACGATTATTTCTCCTGCAGGGTCCACAGGTTATCCACATTGGGATGTCCCAGAGCAATTTAGTGGTGGGGACGCTCCTGATTGGACAGGAGAATCCTTCGTCCAAATTCAGTGTCATGAAAAGCAAAGGTATCAAAGGCATAATGTCTAATTAATGTGTTAATGGAAGACCATGTGGCTGCCTTACAGATCTGTTCTGCTGAAGCACGACGTTGTGCTGCCCATGACGAACTTCCTTACGAGTAGAGTGATCAGAGACATTAGCCGGAACAGGGAGATCAGCTTGAGAATATGCTTCTAAAATAGTCATTCGAAGCCACCTCGCCAGTGTCTGCTTGTCAGCAGGCCATCCTCTCTTGTGAAATCTGTAGAGAACGAAGAGAGTGTCTGTTTTTCTGATGGCACTGGTATGATCCACGTAGATCCTTAAAGCACGGACTACGTCCAATGATGCATCTCCCGCAGAAAAGTCCGGCCCTTGGAAGACAGAGACTACAATTTCTTTGTTAAGGTGGAATTTAGACACCACCTTAGGAAGATACCCAGACTTGGTTCTGAGAACCGCTCTGTCTGGATTAAAAAAATAAAAAAATCAGAAAAGGAGGGCGACATAACAATGCCCCTAAATCTGAAACGCTTCTAGCTGAAGCAATAGCCAGTAGAAAGAGAACTTCAGCTGTCACATTTAAGAGCCACTCTTTTTAGTGGTTCAAATGGGACAAATTGAAGGGCCTTTAGGACTAAACTTAAGTCACAAAGTAGTATAGAAGGAACAAAAGGAGGTTGAATGTGCAGCATTCCCTGGAAAATAGTACGCACACCATGTAGGTTAGCAATTTTCTTTTGGAACCATACAGTCAATGTTGACACTTGCACTCTCAAGGAAGCCACCCTTAGACCTTTGTCCATTCCTGCCTGAAAGAATGCTAGGACTCTGGAAACTCTGAAAGACCTAGGGTCAAATTTCCGGTCACTGCACCATTGAATATAGGCTTGCCATATTCGGTGATAAATGCGAGCTGAGGAAGGGTTTACTTGCTCTGAGCACTCTTTGAATTACCTGTTGTGAGAACCCTCTTGCTTTCAAGATGGAAGTCTCAAGAGCCACGCCATCAAAGACAGTTGATCCAGGTGCTTGTGATAGCAAGGGCTCTGAGACAGTAGATCTGGACGTGGAGGGAGTAGGAATGGAACATCCATCGACAACCTCTGCAGATCTGTGTACCAATGTTTTCTGGGCCAAGCCGGAGCTATTAGTATCACGGTGCCCCTTCTTTGTTTTGCCTTTCGCATCACCCTGGGTAACAGTGCGATTGGTGGAAACACACAGACCAGATGAAAGTCCCATCTCACTGACAGGGCATCCACAAAGATCGCTTTGGGATCCTTTGTCCTTGACCCGTATGCGGGACTTTGTTGTTCTGACGGGACGCCATAAGCTCCATCTTCGTTAAACCCCACTTGTCTACCAAAATTTGGAAGACCACGGGATGTAAACCCATTTGTTTGCATGAATGGCGTGTCGCCTGAGAAAATCCGTTTCCCAGTTTAGGGCTCTCGGAATGAACACTGCGGACAAGGCTGGATGATGAAGTTCTGTCCACTTTAACATGCGACTTACCTCCTTCATTGAGTTTTGGCTGCGAGTTCCTCCCTGATGGCTGAGGTACGCTACTGCCTTTGAATTGTCCGAGCGGATTTGGACTGGTTTCCCTGAAGGATGTCCTTTGCATGAATAAGTGCCATATATATGTCCAAAGTTCCAATATATTTATTGGCAGGCAACTTTCTTCCTTGGTCCACTGCTCCTGGAAGCAACTCCTTCCTGACTCCCCAGCCCTGAAACCTGGCATCTGTTGTCAGAATTTCCCAATCTGATACCCCAAAGGGTCTCCCTTTGTCCAGATGGGATGTCTGTAGCCACCATGCTAATTACCTCCTTACTCCCATGGGGTAGGGACCATAATATGCGTTTTTATTGTCTGATGAAAACCATTCCATTTGGAAAGGATCAGACATTGTAGAGGCCTCAAGTGGAACTGAGCATACTCCACCATGTCAAATGTCGACAGCATCAACCCCATCACACGCATTGCTGCGTGAATGGATACCTTTTGACAGTGTAGCAGCTCCTGAATCCTTGACTGAATTTTGGATATTTTGTTCAGAGGTAAAATTACTCTCTGAAGACCCAAATCCAACACAGCCCACAAGTGAGTCATCCGTTTTGACGGAACCAGGGACGACTTTGCCCACTTTATTAGCCAACCGTGTCTCTGCAATCAAGCTATTGTCTGTTGCAGATGACACTGAAACAATTCCTGAGATTGTGCCAGGATTAATAAATTGTTGAGGTATGGAATAATCCTTATCCCCTGCTGATGGAGATAAGATGCCATTACCACCTTAATTTTGGTGAATACTCTGGGAGCTGTGGCCAGTCCAAATGGTAGGGCCTGAAACTTAAAATGTTGCTGGAGGATAGCAAACCTGAGATAGCGCTGATGGGACAGTGCTATAGGAACATGTATGTTAGCATCCTGGATATCCAGGGATACCATAAAATCCTCCGGCTCCATGGTTAAAATAATGGAACATAAAGTCTCCATATGAAACTGAGGCACCCAAAATGTACTTGTTCAGCAATTTGAGATGGAGTATGGGCCGGAACAACCCATTGGCTTCTGGACTATAAACAGGTTGGAATAAAAACCTTGTCCTCTTTGCGCAGGAGGAACTGAAATTATCACTACTGACTGAAGCAACTTCTGAACTGCCTCTTGCAAAGCCCTAGCCTAAGTTTCCACTGAAGACGGCTTGGTACAAAAACTTTGAGGAGGGTGTTTCTTGAAAGCAAACGCATAACCGTGAGATATCGCTTCTTGCACCCAGGCATCTGTGGTAGACTGCTGCCAGATCTTTCCAAACTGAAGAAGTCAGCCTCCCACCCTGGGGTCTCCCAGGTGGAGGCTCGCACCATCAGGCTGATGGCTTATCTTCTGATTTGGAAGCCGGCCCCCTGGTAGGCCAATGCTTTTCAGTCTTACCAGATTGAAACTGTTTGCTATAACCCTTTCCTTTTGCTTTTCTTTGAGTCCGAAAGGGCTGAAAAGCTGGAAATCTGGGCTTGGATTTCGGTGTGGAAGGAAACTTCACTTTCTTGGAGTCTGCTTCTGACTCCAAAATACTGTTTAATTCTATACCCAAAAAAATATCTCCAGTAAAAAAGGCAAAGACTCCAGAACCTTCTTGGATTCTAAGTCAGCTTTCCATGTACGTAGCTAAACTGCGCTGCGAGCTGCTACTGCTGAGGCCGATGCCTGAGAGGCAATAGTACCCAAATCCAAGGCAGCTTCTTCCATAAAAATAGCCACCTGTTTGATATGTACAATATGGGATTTTTGCTCTCTAGATGCCAATGAAAGATCATCCTCCAATACTTCAGCCCTGGCTGCCACTGCTTTTGCCATCCAGGCTGAAGCCATGGCTGGCCTTATGATTGCCCCAGACAAGGAGAAAATGTTTTTAGAAAACCATCTATTTTCCTATCCGTGACATCATTTAATGATGTTGAAGGCAGAGGTAATGTAGATTTTTGCACCAATCTACTTTGGGAGCCACCTCCCTTTTTAAACAGCCCCCAGCTGGAAGAGGATAATGGGAATTCCATTTCTTTGGAATTCTAAACTTCTTACTGGGTGTAACCCAAGCCTCTTGCATAATTTCAGTCAGCTGTTCTGACCCAGGAAACTCAGTCCTAACTGTTTTGGGACATTTAAACACAGGTACCTTTAATTTTAATAAAGGCTCTGCTGCCTCCTCTAAGGATAGAATGGCTTTCATAGCACTAATTAGCTCAGGTATGTCCACTGAGCTGAGGCCTTCATCCTCGTCTCTGTATTCAGACCCGGAGTGCGATGAGTCCTCATCTGAAACATGTGTAGACTGTGAAGATGTTTCATGTGTATGTGATTTACTTACCACCGGCCTTTCAGCCTGGTTTTGTTGAAAGGCTGCCAATTCCTGTACTGGATGTGATAAACTCCAGATGGAATGTTGCATGTAAGGGTTAATATAGGAGCTGGCATTATCCGCTCCGCTATACTGGATAATGTCTGTGCAAAAGTAGCCCATGGTGGTTCAACTTAAACCTGTGCCTGCCTTGGATTAGTCAAGAGGCTTTGGTGAAAGCTAAACCAATTTGCACATAATCCATTTTGAACCAGATCCTGAGAGGTTAACCCATCTTTGCAAGACATAGAAACACAGAATTTGACGGCAGATAAGAACCACTTGGCCTATCTAGTCTGCCCCTTTTATTTTCTACCATATTTTTTTTTATCTCAAACCTTACTTGATCCTCGTTTCTTTGTAAGGATACCCTTATGTCTATCCCATGCATGTTTAAATTGCTCTACTGTCTTAGCCTCTACCACTTCTGATTGGAGGCTATTCCACTAGTCTACTACCCTTTCCGAGAAGTCATTTTTCCTCAGATTTCCCCTGAACCTCCCCCCCTCCAGTCTCTGTGCATGTCCGTGTGTCCTATTGCTTCTTTTCATTTACAGAATGTTCCCCTCCTGGACTTTGTCCACAGGTTATTCACAGGAAAACATTGGGATCTGAGGTAGCGACAATGGATTAGCACCAAACGATCAAAGCTTTCGGCTTCCCAGAATGCAACGGGCCCGTCCCTAGGTACGGGCCCGTTGCATTCTGGGAAGCCGAAAGCTTTGATCGTTTGGTGCAAATACATTGTCGCTACCTCAGATCCCAATGTTTTCCTGTGAATAACCTGTGGACCCTGCAGGAGAAATTAGTCAGTTCTGCAGATCAACAGGGGGCTTCTAACAGCACAGTGCAGGCAGACATCGTCCTGTCCTATATCTGCAGCTTCTGAAATCATGAATACTGGAATGCTAGCTCTGTTATCCAGAAACACTAGTGAGACTGTAGCATTATTCAGGGCTGATAATACTGCAACAGACGTGGTCAGAAAAGGCTATACTGCAGCTCAGCCAAGAAGGGGACCCTAGGCCTCTAGGAAGGGAGTCCTGGGGCGAGAGCAGAAGTAGCCTGTAAATAAATATTTTAATAGAGCACTGTGCTGAATACAGGGATATATACAAACATGGTAGAATATTCCTTTCCCCAGTGAGTGAAGTTACGTTTTAGGTTATAATCACCTTAAACAATAAAACGAAGGGAAAAAGGACAATGTGCAAAATATTTACCTGTTATGTAGCTCTCACCCTCTTCTATCATCAGACAGATTCATTTTCACCAGTGAGACCTGAATGTAACAGACCATAAAAATAAATCATATCATGTAGAGATTAATTCCAGGAGTGGAAACAAAAAGGATACTGAAGAAAGCACAGTCCTGAGAGGCCATGGGACCCCTGACTTCTGCCCATTACACACACAGTGGGGCAAAATAATAATTCAGATAAAACGCAAATCAGTCCAACATCCGCCAACACCGAATGTGTAACTAGTTTAACTCTATCTGGGCTCTGAAATGTATTACTATGTATGGTCTCCTATCCTGCTCTGAGAGCTGATTGGATGATCTTTCCTACCAATCAGATTATAGGGAGACGCTATACTCTAGGGAGATCTACTCGGACTTGGTAAAGCTGTGTAAGAGCAAAGCCACAGCGCACATCCCAGCTATGAGACACACACATGAGGACTCTGTTCTGGCTTATTCTTCCTCCGGTTCTTACGTGCCAGCCCACAGTAACGGCCAGCACGCCTTTGTGGGAGGATTTCCATTACACATGTAAATATAGTGGAATAAGGCAATTCACATTATACAATGAGCAGTAAATGGTAAGTTACACATACCTTTGTATCAGCCGCCTTGGTCATCACCAACTTCTCACTGCATGACAGACGCTTCCCACTGCCATGAAAACAAACACGAGTTTAGAGATGACATCGGAAGGGCACCACTGAATTGTTGGAGCGCTGACTCCATTACAACATGCCCGCACCCATCATTTGTATGCAACTGGATGGTACAGTTGTGCGCACACACAAAAGAGAGTGCCAGTCTGTGTATGCATAAAGGAGCACTACTGTATATATCCCCTCCCTGGCAGCATCACTGGGGTCTCCTGTCTGTATATATCCCCTCCCTGGTAGCATCACTGGGGTCTCCTGTCTGTATATATCTCCTCCCTGGCAGCATCACTGGGGTCTCCTGTCTATATATATCCCCTCCCTGGCAGCATCTCTGGGGTCTCCTGTCTGTATATATCCCCACCCTGGCGGCATCACTGGGGTCTCCCGTCTGTATATATATCCCCAACCTGGCAGCATCGCTGGGGTCTCCAGTCTGTATATATCCGCACCCTGGCAGCACCGCTAGGGTCTCCTGTCTTTATATATCCCCACCCTGGCAGCACCTGTGGGGTCTCCTGTCTGTATATCCCCACCCTGGCAGCACCTGTGGGGTCTCCTGTCTGTATATCCCCACCCTGGCAGCACCTCTGGGGCCTCCTGTCTGTATATCCCCACCCTGGCAGCACCTCTGGGGTCTCCTGTCAGTATATACCCACCCTGGCATCATCACTGGGGTCTCCAGTCTGTATATATCCCCACCCTGACAGCATCAATGGGGTCTCCTGTTTGGATATCTACCCTCCCTGGCAGCACCACTTGGGTCTCCTCTCTGTATATATATATCACCACCTTGGCTGCATCACTGGGGTCTCCTGTCTGTATATAACCCCACCCTGGCAGCATCACTGAGGTCTCCTGTCTGTATATCTCCCTTCCCTGGCAGCATCACTGGGGTCTCCTGACTGTATATATCCCCACTCTGGCAGCATCACTGGGGTCTCCTGTCTGTATATATCCCCTCCCTGGCAGCATCACTGGGGTCTCCTGTCTGTATATCCCCACCCTGGCAGCATCACTGAGGTCTCCTGTCTGTATATCTCCCTTCCCTGGCAGCATCACTGGGGTCTCCTGTCTGTATATCTCCCTTCCCTGGCAGCATCACTGGGGTCTCCTGACTGTATATATCCCCACTCTGGCAGCATCACTGGGGTCTCCTGTCTGTATATATCCCCTCCCTGGCAGCATCACTGGGGTCTCCTGTCTGTATATCTCCCCACCCTGGCAGCACCTCTGGGGTCTCCTGTCTGTATATATCCCCTCCCTGGCAGCATCACTGGGGTCTCCTGTCTGTATATCTCCCTTCCCTGGCAGCATCACTGGGGTCTCCTGACAGTATATATCCCCACTCTGGCAGCATCACTGGGGTCTCCTGTCTGTATATATCCCCACCCTGGCAGCACCTCTGGGGTCTCCTGTCTGTATATATCCCCACCCTGGCAGCATTACTGAGGTCCCCTGTATGTATATAGCCCCACCCTGGCAGCATCACTGGGGTCTCCTGTCTGTATATCCCCACCCTGGCAGCATCACTGAGGTCTCCTGTCTGTATATCTCCCTTCCCTGGCAGCATCACTGGGGTCTCCTGACTGTATATATCCCCACTCTGGCAGCATCACTGGGGTCTCCTGTCTGTATATATCCCCTCCCTGGCAGCATCACTGGGGTCTCCTGTCTGTATATCTCCCTTCCCTGGCAGCATCACTGGGGTCTCCTGACTGTATATATCCCCACTCTGGCAGCATCACTGGGGTCTCCTGTCTGTATATATCCCCTCCCTGGCAGCATCACTGGGGTCTCCTGTCTGTATATATCCCCACCCTGGCAGCACCTCTGGGGTCTCCTGTCTGTATATATCCCCACCCTGGCAGCATTACTGAGGTCCCCTGTCTGTATATAGCCCCACCCTGGCAGCATCACTGGGGTCTCCTGTCTGTATATCCCCACCCTGGCAGCATCACTGAGGTCTCCTGTCTGTATATCTCCCTTCCCTGGCAGCATCACTGGGGTCTCCTGACTGTATATATCCCCACTCTGGCAGCATCACTGGGGTCTCCTGTCTGTATATATTCCCCTCCCTGGCAGCATCACTGGGGTCTCCTGTCTGTATATCTCCCTTCCCTGGCAGCATCACTGGGGTCTCCTGACTGTATATATCCCCACTCTGGCAGCATCACTGGGGTCTCCTGTCTGTATATATCCCCACCCTGGCAGCACCTCTGGGGTCTCCTGTCTGTATATATCCCCACCCTGGCAGCACCTCTGGGGTCTCCTGTCTGTATATATCCCCACCCTGGCAGCATTACTGGGGTCCCCTGTCTGTATATAGCCCCACCCTGGCAGCATCACTGGGGTCTCCTGTCTGTATATATCCCCTCCCTGGCAGCATCACTTGGGTCTCCTGTCTGTATACCCCTCGCTGGGGGAGATGCATCTGAATGGATGATTGGAACATAATAGGAAAAACAAAATACTCACTCTACTCATCTCCTTTAATTTCACTCAAGGATGAGTTTTCTCTGGTACCCATCAGCAAAGGTATAGGACATAACAGGTTTTGCATAGGACAAACACAAGCTACTCCACATTTATTGCAAGTACCAACCACAGGCTTTGCTTACCCTCTAAGAACAGAGGAATAACAACCATTACTTGTAAGATGTTTTTCCCTATACACAAGTTGTAAGATGGGAGAAATCAGCGTACTGTCCATGGGACAATGTCAAATAAGATTAGCGCCCATCTCTTGTTAATCTTCCTCCAGTTCTTACGCACCTGCAAACATAGTACAACAGGCACGCCTTCGTGGGAGGGGATATGAAATTACAGTCAGTTCTGCAGATGAACAGGGGGCTTCTAACAGCACAGTGCAGGCAGCCATCATTCTGTCCTATAGAACATATCTGCAGCTTCTGAAATCATGAATACTGGAATGCTAGCTCTGTTATCCAGAAACACTAGTGAGACTATAGCATTATGCAGGGCTGATAATACTGCAACAGACGTGGTCAGAAAAGGCTATACTGCAGCTCAGCCAAGAAGGGGACCCTAGGCCCCTAGGAAGGAGTCCCGGGGCGAGAGCAGAATTAGCCTGTAAATAAATATTTTAATAGAGCACTGTGCTGAATACAGGGATATATACAAACATGGTAGAATATTCCTTTCCCCAGTGAGTGAAGTTACGTTTTAGGTTATAATCGCCTTAAACAATAAAACAAAGAGAAAAAGGACAATGTGCAAAATAATTACCTGTTATGTAGCTCTCACCCTCTTCTATCATCAGACAGATTCATTTTCACCAGTGAGACCTGAATGTAACAGACCATAAAAATAAATCATATCATGTAGAGGTGAATTCCAGGAGTGGAAACAAAAAGGATACTGAAGAAAGCAGAGTCCTGAGAGGCCATGGGACCCCTGACTCCTGCCCATTACACAGTGGGGCAAAATAATAATTCAGATAAAACGCAAATCAGTCCAACATCCGCCAACACAAAATGTGTAACTAGTTTAATTCTATCTGGGCTCTGAAATGTATTACTGTGTATGGTCTCCTATCCTGCTCTGAGAGCTGATTGGATGATCTTTCCTACCAATCAGATTAGAGGGAGATGCTATACACTACGGAGATCTACTCGGACTTGGTAAAGCTGTGTAAGAGCAAAGCCACAGCGCACATCCCAGCTATGAGACACACACATGAGGACTCTGTTCTGGATTATTCTTCCTCCGGTTCTTACGTGCCAGCCCACAGTAACGGCCAGCACGCCTTTGCGGGAGGGTTTCCATTACACATGTAAATATAGTGAAATAAGGTAAATATAGTGAACCAAACTGAAACAGCAGCAGGAGTAGGAGACATAGTATTGATGGGAGACTTTAACTATCCCGAGATAAACTGGAAAATCAATTCATGTGATGCTGCTAGGGGCAATATGTTTTTAAACACGCTAAATGATAATTACTTAGTTCAATTAATCGATGCACCAACTAGGTACAATGCAACCTTAGACCTGGTATTTACTAACAATAGGGAATTGGTATCAAATATTGAAGTAGGAGAGCCCATAGGTAACAGCGACCACAATATGGTCACATTCAATATCAGTTTTCATAAGCAGTCCTATACTGGCTCAACTAGGACTCTAAACTTTAGCAAAGCCAACTTTGACATGATGAAGGAAGCGTTAAGGTACATTAAAAGGGAAATTCTGTTTCAAGGAAAAAATACTACAGAAAAATGGGATGAATAAAAATAACTGCTAATTAATAATACTCGTAAATTTATTCCCACCAGCAGCAAAAAAAGGAATAAAAATCCCAAACCAATGTGGTTTAACAAAAATATAAAGGAGTTAATGGACAAAAAAAGACGAGCATTTAAAAAATAAAAATCTGAGGGGGATGCGGAGTCATTTCAGCACTATATGGACTATAACAAAATACGCAAAAAAGGAATAAGAGTGGCTAAAGTAGAAACTGAAAAACTAGTAGCAAAGGAAAGCAAAGCGAATACCAAATTTTTTTTCCAAGTACATCAACAGCAACAGACTAATAAAGGAGTATAGGCCCTTTAAAGGACAAGAGGGGAGTCTTGATCAAAAATGATAATGACATAGCAAACAAACTAAACAAGTTTTTTTCAACAGTATTTACCAGACAGGACCAAATGCTGGGTCTAACACAATCTCAATAAAGATAATATCCCACTGCTAAATGCTTATTTATGTGAGGAGGTAGTCTGTGACCGATTAAAAAAGTTAAAGATTAATAAGTCACCTGGTCCCGATGGAATTCACCTGAGGGTTCTTATAGAGCTGCACGCTGAACTAGCAAGACCTTTATTTTTGATCTTCATGGATTCGGTTAAATCGGGTATGCTTCCCAAAGACTGGCATATGGCGGAGGTAGTGCCGATATTTAAAAAGGGGAGCTAAGCTGAACCAGGTAATTATAGACCAGTTAGTCTTACATCTGTAGTGGGGAAAGTATTGGAATGTATTCTAAGGGACAGTATTCAAAAGTTCCTTGAAGCAAATAAGGTCATTAAAAGGAACCAACATGAATTTGTGAAGGACAGATCATGTCAGACCAACTTACTTGGCTTTTATGAAACAGTAAGTGCGAACCTGGATAAGGGTAAGGAGGTGTATATAATCTTTTTAGACTTTGCCAAAGCTTTCGACACTGTACCACACATGCGTCTTATCTACAAGCTACAAGAAATAGGGCTAGGGAGCACAATATGCACTTGGGTCAGTAATTGGTTAGATAATAGGTAGCAGCGCATTGTGGTCAATGGATCATTTTCAAATTGGACTAAAGTACTAAGTGGTGTGCCAGAAGGGTCAGTACTTGGACCACTTTTGTTCAACATTTTCATCAATGACCTAACAGTAGGTCTAGAGAGCATGGTATCAATTTTCGTAGACGATACCAAATTGTGTAAGGTTATAAATACGGAGGGGGATGCTGAGTCTCTTCAGAACGACTTGACTAAACTAGAAGCATGGGCAGCAAAATGGAAAATGAGATTCAACACAGACAAGTGTAAGGTAATGCACTGTGGGGACAAGACCAAAAATAACACCTACATACTAAATGGGGTAATATTAGGGGAATCTGTACTGGAAAAAGACTTAGGGGTTCACATAGATAACAAATTAAGCAGCAGTACCCAAAGTAGGAGTGCAGCATAGAAGGCTAATAAGATAAATTAGCATGCATAAAACGGGGAATTGATGCAAGGGACAAGAGTATTATACTCCCATTATATAAATCACTAGTGAGGCCTCATCTTGAATACTGTGTGCAATTTTGGGCACCATATTACAAAAAGGATATCCTGGAGCTAGAAAAGGTTCAGAAGCGGGCGACCAAACTAATCAAGGGCATGGATACGCTGGAATACGAGGAAAGGCTTGTAAGGCTAGGCATGTTTACATTGGAAAAGAGGAGACTAAGAGGGGACATGATCAAAATCTACATATATATAAGGGGTAAATACACAGAGCTTGGGAGGGACCTGTTTTCTATAAGATCAGCACAGAGGACACGTGGTCACTCGCTTAGGTTAGAGGAGAGGAGTTTCCGCACATTGAGGCGAAAAGGTTTTCTCACAGTAAGGACAATACGTGTTTGGAATTCCCTGCCTGAGAGAGTAGTAACTGCGGACTCAGTCAACACCTTTAAGAATGGGTTAGATAAATTCCTATTGGATAAAGATATTCAGGGTTATGGTGCGTAGGCACGCATTATAGTTAATATAACTAGTCCTAACATAAAAATAACTAGTCCTATAATAAGACTGCATAGGAGACCACAAATAGGTTGAACTCGATGGACAATTGTCTTTTTTCAACTTTAGTTACTATGTAAGGCAATTCACATTATACAATGAGCAGTAAATGGTAAGTTACACATACCTTTGTATGAGCCGCTTTGCTCATCATCAAATTCTCACTGTATGACAGACGCTTCCCACTGCCATGAAAACAAACACGAGTTTAGAGATGACATTGGAAGGGCACCACTAAATTGTTGGAGCGCTGACTCCATTACAACATGCCCGCACCCATCATTTGTATGCTACTGGATGGTACAGTTGTGCACACACACAAAAGGCAGTGCCAGTCTGTGCATGCACAAGGGAGGACCTCTATATATTTCCCCTCCCTGGCAGCAACTCTGGGGTCTCCAGTCTGTATATATCCCCTCCCTGGCAGCATCACTGGGGTCTCCTGTTTGTATATATCCCCACCCTGGCAGCACCTCTGGGGTCTCCTGTCTGTATATCTCCCCTCCCTGGCAGCATCTCTGGGGTCTCCTGTCTGTATATAGCCCCTACCTGACAGCATCACTGGGGTCTCCTGTCTGTATACATCCCCACCCTGGCAGCATCACTGGGGTCTCCTGTCTGTATACATCCCCACCCTGGCAGCATCACTGGGGTCTCCTGTCTGTATAGCTCCCCTCCCTGGCAGCAAATCTGGGGTCTCCTGTCTGTATATCTTCCCTCCCTGGCACATCACTGGCATCTCCTGTCTGTATATATCCCCACCCTGGCAGCATCACTGGGGTCTCCTGTATGTACATATCCCCTCCCTGGCAGCACCTCTGGGGTCTCCTGTCAATATATATCCCCTCCCTGGCAGCATCACTGGGGTCTCCTGCCTGTATATATCCCCTCCCTGGCAGCATCACTGGGGTCCCCTGTCTGTATATATCCCCTCCCTGGCAGCATCACTGGGGTCTCCTGTCTGATATGTGACCACCCTGGCAGCACCTCTGCGGTCTCCTGTCAGTATATATCCCCACCACGGCAGCATCTCTGGGATCTCCTGTCTGCATATAGCCCCACCCTGGCAGCATCACTGGGGTCTCCTGTCTGTATATATCTCTCCACTCTGGCAGCATCACTGGGGTTTCCTGTCTGTATATATCCCCACCCTGGCAGCACCTCTGGGGTCTCCTGTCTGTATATATTCCCACACTGGCAGCACCTCTGGGGTCTCCTGTCAATATATATCCCCTCCCTGGCAGCATCACTGGGGTCTCCTGCCTGTATATATCCCCTCCCTGGCAGCATCACTGGGGTCCCCTGTCTGTATATATCCCCTCCCTAGCAACATCACTGGGGTCTCATGTCTGTATATGTGACCACCCTGGCAGCACCTCTGCGGTCTCCTGTCAGTATATATCCCCACCCCGGCAGCATCTCTGGGATCTCCTGTCTGTATATAGCCCCTCCCTGGCAGCACCTCTGGGGTCTCCTGTATGTATATCTCCCCTCCCTGGCAGCAACTCTGGGGTCTCCTGTCTGTATATATCCCCACCCTGGAAGCACCTCTAGGGTCTCCTGTCTGTATATAGCCCCACCCTGGCAGCATCACTGGGGTCTCCTGTCCGTATATATCCCCACCCTGGCAGCACCTCTGGGGTCTCCTGTCTGTATATATCCCCACCCTGGCAGCACTTCTGTGGTCTCCTGTCAGTATATATCCCCACCCTGGAAGCACCTCTAGGGTCTCCTGTCTGTATATAGCCCCACCCTGGCAGCATCACTGAGGTCTCCTGTCTGTATACCCTTCACTGTGTGAAAGGGATACATACTCATCTCCTTTAATTTCACTCAAGGATGAGTTTTCTCTGGTACCCATCAGCAAAGGTATAGGACATAACAGGTCTTGCATAGGACAAACACAAGCTACTCCACATTTATTGCAAGTATCAACCACAGGCTTTGCTTACCCTCTAAGAACAGAGGAATAACAACCATTACTTGCAAGATTTTTTTTCCCTATACACAAGTTGTAAGACGGGAGAAATCAGCGTATTGTCCATGGGACAATGGCAAATAAGATTAGCGCCCATCTCTCGTTAATCTTCCTCCAGTTCTTACGCACCTGCAAACATAGTACAACAGGCACGCCTTTGTGGGAGGAGATATGAAATTACAGTCAGTTCTGCAGATGAACAGGGGGCTTCTAACAGCACAGTGCAGGCAGCCATCGTTCTGTCCTATAGAACACATCTGCAGCTTCTGAAATCATGAATACTGGAATGCTAGTTCTGTTATCCAGAAACACTAGTGAGACTATAGCATTATTCAGGGCTGATAATACTGAAACAGACATGGTCAGAAAAGGCTATACTGCAGCTCACAAGGTGGAAAGCTGCTCAATCAGATTGTAATGTCACTCAGGTGCTAAAAGGGGAGGGGTAATTCTGTGTAGGAAAAAAACTGTGTTCCCTAATGCACACCGAGTGAATAATATTACTATATAATAATAGTCAGATAATACGGAGATCTTAGTTGCGTATATCTGCAGATATAGGGTTAAGCCCCAAGGCCGATCGACAAGGCTTCTCCGTCACTGGGGGTCCCTAATACTAGGTATGGGCCTGGGGCGCAGGACCCCACAATGTCGGCACAGGTCGGCCACCCCAGGTCAGCACACAGGTGAAAATTAATAGGGGTTAATAAGAAGCACAGAAGTGCTATGTAAGTGGTGTGATTAAAATAATATATACAAAGTGATAGGAAAAATAATAATAAGTGTTAATAAAGTGTTAGGGTGTGCCGACCTGCAGCAGCCCACCCATACCGACACAGGGGCCACTGCACCCCACACCCACCCCATAAATAATTACATATATATATCTGGGTTAAATTCCCAGTGTAAGGCCACATGGTAATGGCACCTACAGCATCTGAGAGCCAGCTTACCTGGGGATACCCCTGGCTTCCCCTATGGCATATGCCATAGGGGAAGCCAGGGGTATCCCCAGGTAAGCTGGCTCTCAGATGCTGTAGGTGCCATTACCATGTGGCCTTACACTGGGAATTTAACCCAGATATATATATGTAATTATTTATGGGGTGGGTGTGGGGTGCAGTGGCCCCTGTGTCGGTATGGGTGGGCTGCTGCAGGTCGGCACACCCTAACACTTTATTAACACTTATTATTATTTTTCCTATCACTTTGTATATATTATTTTAATCACACCACTTACATAGCACTTCTGTGCTTCTTATTAACCCCTATTAATTTTCACCTGTGTGCTGACCTGGGGTGGCCGACCTGTGCCGACATTGTGGGGTCCTGCGCCCCAGGCCCATACCTAGTATTAGGGACCCCCAGTGACGGAGAAGCCTTGTCGATCGGCCTGGGGGCTTAACCCTATATCTGCAGATATACGCAACTAAGATCTCCGTATTATCTGACTATTATTATATAGTAATATTATTCACTCGGTGTGCATTAGGGAACAGAGTTTTTTTCCTATACTGCAGCTCAGCCAAGAAGGGGACCCTAGGCCTCTAGGAAGGGAGTCCCGGGGCAAGTTCCGCCCTAACCAGCCCTGATGGAGGAAGTCAGTAAAGACGGAACTGACGGTTGAGCACTGGTAGCCGTGACAACGGTAAACAACATATGGTAAGAACGAGGACGGAAGTGATGCGTCCAGTGGAGGAGGACCTTATGAAAGAAGGGCGGAAGCTGGAAGCAGCAAAGGCGATATACAAAGCTGGAGTAAGAGCGGAAGCTACGATGAAAGTGAGATGAGGGGCGTTAGCGGTTCCCATGGAGACGGATAGACACTTCCGCTAGCTCTGATAGCGGTTCCCATGGAGATGGATAGACACTATCAGAGGGGCGGAAGTGTCTATCCGTCTCCATGGGAACCGCTACCAGAGGGAGCTATAAAAGCAGGACAGATGGTGCACTCAGTTATCCTGACGAAGCCTGCTAGACAGGCGAAACTAGTTGATGCTAGAGCACCACACCACGTCTGCCGGCGGACATCTGATGCTTTGTTTTCTTTGATACCTACGGATTTACAAGTAAGTTGCGGTGATTCCCAACTTCTAGAAGTGACTTCCACTTTATGTTTATGAATGCCCTTGAAGAAATTATGGACTTTTACGAGTTTCATTTGTAAGAAAGTTCTTAATAAGGACACTGCAAGATTTTGGGACCTATCATACTGCACATTATAAAGGATATAACTATCCTCTAAGGTGAAAGATTTGCTAAGGCATTTCACCCCCTAATATATATTTTATGTTGTATTGTTTATATGTAGTATACCGGTATTAGGACTCACTTTTTTCTAGATATTAATTAAATAAATGTGTATTTTTGTGCCTACATATTTTTAAATAAAATATTTTCCATAAAGATGTATGATCAATAATTTAAGTAGAAGTGTTAATATCTGATATCATAGCGCTTGGAGGGCTTTTTTTGGTTTCTTAACGTAACATTGGGAAAAGTGGATTCCCTTCATACTCCTGCAGCAGCTTGGTTTATCAGATAGCGTTAAGCGCAGTCCTTTTATTTTGTTTCTTTAAGAATATTCCTTTCCCCAGTGAGTGAAGTTACGTTTTAGGTTATAATCACCTTAAACAATAAAAACAAAGAGAAAAAGGACAATGTACAAAATAATTACCTGTTATGTAGCTCTCACCCTCTTCTATCATCAGACAGATTCATTTTCACCAGTGAGACCTGAATGTAACAGACCATAAAAATAAATCATATCATGTAGAGATTAATTCCAGGAGTGGAAACAAAAAGGATACTGAAGAAAGCAGAGTCCTGAGAGGCCATGGGACCCCTGACTTCTGTCAATTACACAGTGGGGCAAAATAATAATTCAGATAAAAAGCAATTCAGTCCAACATCCGCCAACACCAAATGTGTAACTAGTTTAATTCTATCTGAGCTCTGAAATATATTACTGTGTATGGTCTCCTACCCTGCTCTGAGAGCTGATTGGATGATCTTTCCTACCAATCAGATTATAGGGAGATGCTATACACTAGGGAAGAGGTTCTCAAACTCGGTCCTCGGGAGCCCACACAGTGCATGTTTTGCAGGTAACCCAGCAGGTGCACAGGTGTATTAATTACTCACTGACATTTTAAAAGGTCCACAGGTGGAGCTAATTATTTCACTTGCGATTCTGTGAGGAGACATGCAAAACATGCAGTGTGTGTGCCCCCGAGGACAGAGTTTGAGAACCTCTGCACTAGGGAGATCTACTTGGACTTGGTAAAGCTGTGTGAGAGCAAAGCCACAGCGCACATCCCAGCTATGAGACACACACGAGGACTCTGTTCTGGATTATTCTTCCTCCGGTTCTTACGTGCCAACCCACAGTAACGGCCAGCACGCCTTTGTGGAAGGATTTCCATTACACATGTAAATATAGTGAATAATAAGAATTTACTTACCGATAATTCTATTTCTCGTAGTCCGTAGTGGATGCTGGGGACTCCGTAAGGACCATGGGGAATAGCGGCTCCGCAGGAGACAGGGCACAAAAGTAAAAGCTTTAGGATCAGGTGGTGTGCACTGGCTCCTCCCCCTATGACCCTCCTCCAAGCCTTAGTTAGGATACTGTGCCCGGACGAGCGTACACAATAAGGAAGGATTTTGAATCCCGGGTAAGACTCATACCAGCCACACCAATCACACTGTACAACCTGTGATCTGAACCCAGTTAACAGCATGATAACAGCGGAGCCTCTGAAAAGATGGCTCACAACAATAATAACCCGTTTTAGTTAACAATAACTATGTACAAGTATTGCAGACAGTCCGCACTTGGGATGGGCGCCCAGCATCCACTACGGACTACGAGAAATATAATTATCGGTAAGTAAATTCTTATTTTCTCTGACGTCCTAAGTGGATGCTGGGGACTCCGTAAGGACCATGGGGATTATACCAAAGCTCCCAAACGGGCGGGAGAGTGCGGATGACTCTGCAGCACCGAATGAGAGAACTCCAGGTCCTCCTCAGCCAGGGTATCAAATTTGTAGAATTTTGCAAACGTGTTTGCCCCTGACCAAGTAGCAGCTCGGCAAAGTTGTAAAGCCGAGACCCCTCGGGCAGCCGCCCAAGATGAGCCCACCTTCCTTGTGGAATGGGCATTTACATATTTTGGCTGTGGCAGGCCTGCCACAGAATGTGCAAGCTGAATTGTACTACACATCCAACTAACAATCGTCTGCTTAGAAGCAAGAGCACCCAGTTTGTTGGGTGCATACAGGATAACAGCAAGTCAGTTTTCCTGACTCCAGCCGTCCTGGAAACATATATTTTCAGGGCCCTGACAACATCTAGCAACTTGGAGTCCTCCAAGTCCCTAGTAGCCGCAGGTACCACAATAAGCTGGTTCAGGTGAAACGCTGACACCACCTTAGGGAGAAACTGGGGACGAGTCCGCAGCTCTGCCCTGTCCGAATGGACAATCAGATATGGGCTTTTGTGAGACAAAGCCGCCAATTCTGACACTCGCCTGGCCGAGGCCAGGGCCAACAGCATGGTCACTTTCCATGTGAGATATTTCAAATCCACAGATTTGAGCGGTTTAAACCAATGTGATTTGAGGAATCCCAGAACTACGTTGAGATCCCACAGTGCCACTGGAGGCACAAAAGGGGGTTGTATATGCAGTACTCCCCTGACAAACTTCTGGACTTCAGGAACTGAAGCCAATTCTTTCTGGAAGAAAATCGACAGGGACGAAATTTGAACCTTAATGGACCCCAATTTGAGGCCCATAGACACTCCTGTTTGCAGGAAATGCAGGAATCGACCGAGTTGAAATTCCTCCGTGGGGCCTTCCTGGCCTCACACCATGCAACATATTTTCGCCAAATGTGGTGATAATGTTGTGCGGTCACCTCCTTCCTGGCTCTGACCAGGGTAGGGATGACCTCTTCCGGAATGCCTTTTTCCCTTAGGATCCGGCGTTCAACCGCCATGCCGTCAAACGCAGCCGCGGTAAGACTTGGAACAGACATGATCCTTGCTGAAGCAAGTCCCTTCTTAGTATCTCTTGAAGTTCCGGGTACCAAGTCCTTCTTGGCCAATCCGGAGCCACGAGTATAGTTCTTACTCCTCTCCGTCTTATAATTCTCAGTACCTTGGGTATGAGAGGCAGAGGAGGGAACACATACACCGACTGGTACACCCACGGTGTTACCAGAGCGTCCCTGCTATTGCCTGAGGGTCTCTTGACCTGGCGCAATACCTGTCCAGTTTTTTGTTCAGACGGGACGCCATCATGTCCACCTTTGGTCTTTCCCAACGGTTCACAATCATGTGGAAGACTTCCAGATGTAGTCCCCACTCTCCCGGGTGGAGGTCGTGCCTGCTGAGGAAGTCTGCTTCCCAGTTGTCCACTCCCGGAATGAACACCGCTGACAGTGTTATCACATGATTTTTCGCCCAGCGAAGAATCCTTGCTGCCATTGCCCTCCTGCTTCTTGTGCCGCCCTGTCTGTTTACGTGGGCGACTGCCGTGATGTTGTCCGACTGGATCAGCACCGGTTGACTTTGAAGCAGAGGTCTTCCTAGGCTCAGAGCATTGTAAATTGCCCTTAGCTCCAGTATATTTATGTGGAGAGAAGTCTCCAGACTTGACCACACTCCTTGGAAATTTCTTCCCTGTGTGACTGCTCCCCAGCCTCTCAGGCTGGCATCCGTGGTCACCAGGACCAAGTCCTGAATGCCGAATCTGCTGCCCTCTAGTAGATGAGCACTCTGCAGCCACCACAGAAGAGACACCCTTGTCCTTGGAGACAGGATTATCCGCTGATGCATCTGAAGATGCGATCCGGACCATTCGTCCAGCAGATCCCACTGAAAAATTCTTGCGTGAAATCTGCCGAATGGAATCGCTTCGTAAGAAGCCACCATTTTTCCCAGGACTCTTGTGCATTGATGCACTGACACTTGGCCTGGTTCTAGGAGGTTCCTAACTAGCTCGGATAACTCCCTGGCTTTCTCCTCCGGGAGAAACACCTTTTTCTGGACTGTGTCCAGAATCATCCCTAGGAACAGCAGACGTGTCGTCGGAATCAGCTGCGATTTTGGAATATTTAGAATCTACCCGTGCTGTCGTAGAACTACTTGAGATAGTGCTACTCCGACCTCCAACTGTTCTCTGGACCTTGCCCTTATCAGGAGATCGTCCAAGTAAGGGATAATTAAGACGCCTTTTCTTTGAAGAAGAATCATCATTTCGGCCATTACCTTGGTAAAGACCCGGGGTGCCGTGGACAATCCAAACGGCAGCGTCTGAAACTGATAGTGACAGTTCTGTACCACGAACCTGAGGTACCCTTGGTGAGAAGGGCAAATTGGGACATGGAGGTAAGCATCCTTGATGTCCAGGGACACCATATAGTCCCCTTCTTCCTGGTTCGCTATCACTGCTCTGAGTGACTCCATCTTGATTTGAACCTTTGTATGTAAGTGTTCAAAGATTTCAGATTTAGAATAGGTCTCACCGAGCCGTCTGGCTTCAGTACCACAAATAGTGTGGAATAATACCCCTTTCCTTGTTGTAGGAGGGGTACTTTGATTATCACCTGCTGGGAATACAGCTTGTGAATTGTTTCCAATACTGCCTCCCTGTCGGAGGGAGACGTTGGTAAAGCAGACTTCAGGAACCTGCGAGGGGGAGACGTCTCGAACTTCCAATCTGTACCCCTGGGATACTACTTGTAGGATCCAGGGGTCCACTTGCGAGTGAGCCCACTGCGCGCTGAAACTCTTGAGACGACCCCCCACTGCACCTGAGTCCGCTTGTACGGCCCCAGCGTCATGCTGAGGACTTGGCAGAAGCGGTGGAGGGCTTCTGTTCCTGGGAAGGAGCTGCCTGCTGCAGTCTTCTTCCCTTTCCTCTACCCCTGGGCAGATATGACTGGCCTTTTGCCCGCTTGCCCTTATGGGGACGAAAGGACTGAGGCTGAAAAGACGGTGTCTTTTTCTGCTGAGATGTGACTTGGGGTAAAAAAGGTGGATTTTCCAGCTGTTGCCGTGGCCACCAGGTCCGATGGACCGACCCCAAATAACTCCTCCCCTTTATACGGCAATACTTCCATGTGCCGTTTGGAATCTGCATCACCTGACCACTGTCGTGTCCATAAACATCTTCTGGCAGACATGGACATCGCACTTACTCTTGATGCCAGAGTGCAAATATCCCTCTGTGCATCTCGCATATATAGAAATGCATCTTTTAAATGCTCTATAGTCAATAAAATACTGTCCCTGTCAAGGGTATCAATATTTTCAGTCAGGGAATCCGACCAAGCCACCCCAGCGCTGCACATCCAGGCTGAGGCGATCGCTGGTCGCAGTATAACACCAGTATGTGTGTATATACTTTTTAGGATATTTTCCAGCCTCCTATCAGCTGGCTCCTTGAGGGCGGCCGTATCTGGAGACGGTAACGCCACTTGTTTTGATAAGCGACTTGTTTTGATAAGCGTGTGAGCGCCTTATCCACCCTAGGGGGTGTTTTCCAACGCGCCCTAACTTCTGGCGGGAAAGGGTATAACGCCAATAATTTTCTATCGGGGGAAACCCACGCATCATCACACACTTCATTTAATTTATCTGATTCAGGAAAAACTACAGGTAGTTTTTTCACACCCCACATAATACCCTTTTTTGTGGTACTTGTAGTATCAGAAATATGTAACACCTCCTTCATTGCCCTTAACATGTAACGTGTGGCCCTAATGGAAAATACGTTTGTTTCTTCACCGTCGACACTGGAGTCAGTGTCCGTGTCGACCGACTGAGGTAATGGGCGTTTTAAAGCCCCTGACGGTGTTTGAGACGCCTGGACAGGTACTAATTGGTTTGCCGGCCGTCTCATGTCGTCAACCGACCTTGCAGCGTGTTGACATTATCACGTAATTCCCTAAATAAGCCATCCATTCCGGTGTCGACTCCCTAGAGAGTGACATCACCATTACAGGCAATTGCTTCGCCTCCTCACCAACATCGTCCTCATACATGTCGACACACACGTACCGACACACAGCACACACACAGGGAATGCTCTGATAGAGGACAGGACCCCACTAGCCCTTTGGGGAGACAGAGGGAGAGTTTGCCAGCACACACCAAAACGCTATAATTATACAGGGACAACCTTATATAAGTGTTTTCCCTTATAGCATCTTAATATATTATAATATCGCCACACAAAATGCCCCCCCCTCTCTGTTTTAACCCTGTTTCTGTAGTGCAGTGCAGGGGAGAGCCTGGGAGCCTTCCTAGCAGCGGAGCTGTGTAGGAAAATGGCGCTGTGTGCTGAGGAGAATAGGCCCCGCCCCCTTTTCGGCGGGCTTCTTCTCCCGTTTTTCTGACAACCTGGCAGGGGTTAAATACATCCATATAGCCCCAGAGGCTATATGTGATGTATTTTTAGCCAGCATAGGTACTTTCATTGCTGCCCAGGGCGCCCCCCCCAGCGCCCTGCACCCTCAGTGACCGTTGGTGTGAAGTGTGCTGAGAGCAATGGCGCACAGCTGCCGTGCTGTGCGCTACCTTAAGAAGACTGGGAAGTCTTCAGCCGCCGATTTCTGGACCTCTTCTCTCTTCAGCATCTGCAAGGGGGTCGGCAGCGCGGCTCCGGTGACCCATCCAGGCTGTACCTGTGATCGTCCCTCTGGAGCTAGTGTCCAGTAGCCTAAGAAGCCAATCCATCCTGCACGCAGGTGAGTTCACTTCTTCTCCCCTAAGTCCCTCGTTGCAGTGAGCCTGTTGCCAGCAGGACTCACTGAAAATAAAAAACCTAACAAAACTTTTACTCTAAGCAGCTCTTTAGGAGAGCCACCTAGATTGCACCCTTCTCGGCCGGGCACAAAAACCTAACTGAGGCTTGGAGGAGGGTCATAGGGGGAGGAGCCAGTGCACACCACCTGATCCTAAAGCTTTTACTTTTGTGCCCTATCTCCTGCGGAGCCGCTATTCCCCATGGTCCTTACGGAGTCCCCAGCATCCACTTAGGACGTCAGAGAAAAGGCAATTCACATTATACAATGAGCAGTAAATGGTAAGTTACACATACCTTTGTATCAGCCGCCTTGGTCATCACCAACTTCTCACTGCATGACAGACGCTTCCCACTGCCATGAAAACAAACACGAGTTTAGAGATGACATCGGAAGGGCACTACTGAATTGTTGGAGCGCTGACTCCATTACAACATGCCCCCACCCATCATTTGTATGCAACTGGATGGTACAGTTGTGCGCACACACGAAAGGCAGTGCCAGTCTGTGCATGCATAAAGGAGGACTACTGTATATATCCCCTCCCTGGCAGCATCACTGAGGTCTCCTGTCCGTATATCTCCCCTCCCTGGCAGCATCTCTGGGGTCTTTTGTCTGTATATATCCCCTCCCTGGCATCATCACTGGGGTCTCCTGTCTGTATATATCTCCTTCCTGGCAGCATCACTGGGGTCTCCTGTCTGTATATATCTCCACCATGGCAGCATCACTGGGGTCTCCTGTCTGTATATATCTCCTTCCTGGCAGCATCACTGGGGTCTCCTGTCTGTATATATCTCCACCATGGCAGCATCACTGGGGTCTCCTGTCTGTATATATCCCCACCATGGCAGCATCACTGGGGTCTCCTGTCTGTATATATCCCCACCATGGCAGCATCACTGGGGTCTCCTGTCAGTATATATCCCCTCCCTGGCAGCATCTCTGGGATCTCATGTCAGTATATATCCCCATCCTGGCAGAAACTCTGGGGTCTCCTGTCTGTATATATCCCCTCCCTGGCAGCATCACTGGGGTCTCCTTTCTGTATATAGCCCACCCTGGCAGCATCACTGGGGTCTCCTGTCTGTATATAGCCCCTCCCTGGCAGCATCACTGGGGTCTCCTGTCTGTATATAGCCCACCCTGGCAGCATCACTGGGGTCTCCTGTCTGTATATATCCCGTCCCCGGCAGCATCACTAGGGTCTCCTGTCTGTATATATCCCCTCCCTGGCAGCATCACTGGGTTCTCCTGTCTGTATATATCCCCTCCCTGGCAGCATCACTGGGATCTCCTGTCTGTATATGTGCCCACCCTGGCAGCACCTCTAGGGTCTCCTGTCTGTATATAGCCCCACCCTGGCAGCATTACGGAGGTCTCCTGTCCGTATACCCTTCACTGGGTGAAAGGGATACATACTCATCTCCTTTAATTTTACTCAAGGATGAGTTTTCTCTGGTACCCATCAGCAAAGGTATAGGACATAACAGGCTTTGCATAGGACAAACACAAGCTACTCCACATTTATTGCAAGTATCAACCACAGGCTTTGCTTACCCTCTAAGAACAGAGGAATAACAACCATTACTTGCAAGATTTTTTTTCCCTATACACAAGTTGTAAGACGGGAGAAATCAGCGTATTGTCCATGGGACAATGGCAAACAAGATTAGCGCCCATCTCTCGTTAATCTTCCTCCAGTTCTTACGCACCTGCAAATATAGTACAACAGGCACGCCTTTGTGGGAGGAGATATGAAATTACAGTCAGTTCTGCAGATGAACAGGGGGCTTCTAACAGCACAGTGCAGGCAGCCATCGTTCTGTCCTATAGAACATATCTGCAGCTTCTGAAATCATGAATACTGGAATGCTAGCTCTGTTATCCAGAAACACTAGTGAGACTATAGCATTATGCAGGGCTGATAACACTGCAACAGACGTGGTCAGAAAAGGCTATACTGCAGCTCAGCCAAGAAGGGGACCCTAGGCCTCTAGGAAGGGGGTCCCGATCGAGAACAGAATTAGACTGTAAATAAATATTTTAATAGAGCACTGTGCTGAATACAGGGATATATACAAACATGGTAGAATATTCCTTTCCCCAGTGAGTGAAGTTACGTTTTAGGTTATAATCGCCTTAAACAATAAAAACAAAGAGAAAAAGGACAATGTACAAAATAATTACCCGTTATGTAGCTCTCACCCTCTTCTATCATCAGACAGATTCATTTTCACCAGTGAGACCTGAATGTAACAGACCATAAAAATAAATCATATCATGTAGAGGTAAATTCCAGGAGTGGAAACAAAAAGGATACTGAAGAAAGCACAGTCCTGAGAGGCCATGGGACCCCTGACTCCTGCCCATTACACAGTGGGGCAAAATAATAATTCAGATAAAAAGCAATTCAGTCCAACATCCGCCAACACCAAATGTGTAACTAGTTTAATTCTATCTGGGCTCTGAAATGTATTACTGTGTATGGTCTCCTATCCTGCTCTGAGAGCTGATTGGATGATCTTTCCTACCAATCAGATTATAGGGAGACGCTATACTCTAGGGAGATCTACTCGGTCTTGGTAAAGCTGTGTAAGAGCAAAGCCACAGCGCACATCCCAGCTATGAGACACACACATGAGGACTCTGTTCTGGATTATTCTTCCTCCGGTTCTTACGTGCCAACCCACAGTAACGGCCAGCACGCCTTTGTGGGAGGATTTCCATTACACATGTAAATATAGTGAAATAAGGCAATTCACATTATACACTGAGCAGTAAATGGTAAGTTACACATACCTTTGTATCAGCCGCCTTGGTCATCACCAACTTCTCACTGCATGACAGACGCTTCCCACTGCCATGAAAACAAACACGAGTTTAGAGATGACATCGGAAGGGCACCACTGAATTGTTGGAGCGCTGACTCCATTACAACATGCCCGCACCCATTATTTGTATGCAACTGGATGGTACAATTGTGCGCACACACAAAAGGCAGTGCCAGTCTGTGCATGCATAAAGGAGGACTACTGTATATATCCCCTCCCTGGCAGCATCTCTGGGGTCTCCTGTCGGTATATATACCCTCCCTGGCATCATCACTGGGGTCTCCTGTCTGTATATCTCCCCTCCCTGGCAGCATCTCTGGGGTCTCCTGTCCGTATATCTCCCCTCCCTGGCAGCATCACTGGGGTCTCCTGTCTGTATATCTCCCCTACCTGACAGCATCTCTGGGGTCTTCTATCTGTATATATCCCCACCCTGGCAGCATCACTGGGGTCTCCTATCTGTATATATTCCCACCTTGGCAGCATCACTGGGGTCTCCTGTCTGCATATATCCCCTCCCTGGCAGCATCTCTGGGGTCTCCGGTCTGTATATCTCCCCTCTCTGGCAGCATCTCTGGGGTCTCCTGTCTGCATATATCCCCTCCCTGGCAGCATCACTGGGGTCTCCTGTCATCACTGGGGTCTCCTGTCTATATATATCCCCACTCTGGCAGCATCACTGGGGTCTCCTGTCTGTATATCTCCCCACTCTGGTAGCATCACTGGGGTCTCCTGTCTGTATATATCCCCACCCTGGCAGCACCTCTGGGGTCTCCTGTCAGTATATATCCTCACCCTGGAAGCACCTCTGGGGTCTCCTGTCTGTATATATCCCCTCCCTGGCATCATTACTGGGGTCTCCTATCTGTATATATCCCCTCCCTGGCAGCATCACTGGGGTCTCCTGTCATCACTGGGGTCTCCTGTCTATATATATCCCCACTCTGGCAGCATCACTGGGGTCTCCTGTCTGTATATATCCCCACCACGGCAGCATCTCTGGGGTCTCCTGTCTGTATATCTCCCCACTCTGGCAGCATCACTGGGGTCTCCTGTCTGTATATATCCCCACCCTGGCAGCACCACTGGGGTCTCCTGTCTGTATATATCCTCACTCTGGAAGCACCTCTGGGGTCTCCTGTCAGTATATATTCTCACCCTGGAAGCACCTCTGGGGTCTCCTGTCTGTATATAGCCCCACCCTGGCAGCATTACTGGGGTCTCCTGTCCGTATACCCCTCGCTGGGGGAAATGGATACATCTGAATGGATGATTGGGACATAATCAGAAAAACGACATACTCACTCTACTCATCTCCTTTAATTTCACTCAAGGATGAGTTTTCTCTGGTACCCATCAGCAAAGGTATAGGACATAACAGGCTTTGCATAGGACACACACAAGCTACTCCACATTTATTGCAAGTATCAACCACAGGCTTTGCTTACCCTCTAAGAACAGAGGAATAACAACCATTACTTGCAAGATTTTTTTTCCCTATACACAAGTTGTAAGATGGGAGAAATCAGCGTATTGTCCATGGGACAATGGCAAACAAGATTAGCGCCCATCTCTTGTTAATCTTCCTCCAGTTCTTACGCACCTGCAAACATAGTACAACAGGCACGCCTTCGTGGGAGGAGATATGAAATTACAGTCAGTTCTGCAGATGAACAGGGGGCTTCTAACAGCACAGTGCAGGCAGCCATCGTTCTGTCCTATAGAACATATCTGCAGCTTCTGAAATCATGAATACTGGAATGCTAGCTCTGTTATCCAGAAACACTAGTGAGACTATAGCATTATGCAGGGCTGATAACACTGCAACAGACGTGGTCAGAAAAGGCTATACTGCAGCTCAGCCAAGAAGGGGACCCTAGGCCTCTAGGAAGGAGTCCCGGGGCGAGAACAGAATTAGACTGTAAATAAATATTTTACTAGAGCACTGTGCTGAATACAGGGATATATACAAACATGGTAGAATATTCCTTTCCCCAGTGAGTGAAGTTACGTTTTAGGTTATAATCGCCTTAAACAATAAAACAAAGAGAAAAAGGACAATGTGCAAAATAATTACCCGTTATGTAGCTCTCCCCCTCTTCTATCATCAGACAGAATCATTTTCACCAGTGAGACCTGAATGTAACAGACCATAAAAATAAATCATATCATGTAGAGATTAATTCCAGGAGTGGAAACAAAAAGGATACTGAAGAAAGCAGAGTCCTGAGAGGCCATGGGACCCCTGACTCCTGTCCATTACACAGTGGGGCATAATAATAATTCAGATAAAACGCAATTCAGTCCAACATCCGCCAACACCAAATGTGTAACTAGTTTAATTCTATCTGGGCTCTGAAATGTATTACTGTGTATGGTCTCCTACCCTGCTCTGAGAGCTGATTGGATGATCTTTCCTACCAATCAGATTATAGGGAGACGCTATACACTACGGAGATCTACTCGGACTTGGTAAAGCTGTGTAAGAGCAAAGCCACAGCGCACATCCCAGCTATGAGACACACACGAGGACTCTGTTCTGGCTTATTCTTCCTCCGGTTCTTACGTGCCAGCCCACAGTAACGGCCAGCACGCCTTTGTGGGAGGATTTCCATTACACATGTAAATATAGGGAAATAAGGCAATTCACATTATACAATGAGCAGTAAATGGTAAGTTACACATACCTTTGTATCAGCCGCCTTGGTCATCACCAACTTCTCACTGCATGACAGACTTTTCCCACTGCCATGAAAACAAACACGAGTTTAGAGATGACATCGGAAGGGCACCACTGAATTGTTGGAGCACTGACTCCATTACAACATGCCCCCACCCATCATTTGTATGCAACTGGATGGTACAATTGTGCGCACACACAAAAGGCAGTGCCAGTCTGCGTATGCATAAAGGAGGACTACTGTATATATCCCCTCCCTGGCAGCATCACTGGGGTCTCCTATCTGTATATATTCCAACCTTGGCAGCACCTCTGGGGTCCCCTGTCAATATATATCCCCTCCCTGGCAGCATCTCTGGGGTCTCCTGTCTGTATATATCCCCTCCCTGGCAGCATCACTGGGGTCTCCTGTCATCACTGGGGTCTCCTGTCTATATATCCCCACTCTGGCAGCATCACTGGGGTCTCCTGTCTGTATATATCCCCACCACGGCAGCATCTCTGGGGTCTCCTGTCTGTATATCTCCCCACTCTGGCAGCATCACTGGGGTCTCCAGTCTGTATATATCCCCTCCCTGGCATCATTACTGGGGTCTCCTATCTGTATATATCCCCTCCCTGGCAGCACCTCTGGGGTCTCCTGTCTGTATATATCCCCACCACGGCAGCATCTCTGGGGTCTCCAGTCTGTATATATCCCCACCACGGCAGCATCACTGGGGTCTCCAGTCTGTATATATCCCCACCCTGGCAGCACCTCTGGGGTCTCCTGTCAGTATATATCCTCACCCTGGAAGCACCTCTGGGGTCTCCTGTCAGTATATATCCTCACCCTGGAAGCACCTCTGAGGTCTCCTGTCTGTATATAGCCCCACCCTGGCAGCATTACTGGGGTCTCCTGTCCGTATATACCCCTCGCTGGGGGAAATGGATACATCTTAATGGATGATTGGGACATAATCGGAAAAACTACATACTCACTCTACTCATCTCCTTTAATTTCACTCAAGGATGAGTTTTCTCTGGTACCCATCAGCAAAGGTATAGGACATAACAGGCTTTGCATAGGACAAACACAAGCTACTCCACATTTATTGCAAGTATCAACCACAGGCTTTGCTTACCCTCTAAGAACAGAGGAATAACAACCATTACTTGTAAGATTATTTTCCCTATACACAAGTTGTAAGATTGGAGAAATCAGCGTATTGTCCATGGGACAATGGCAAACAAGATTAGCGCCCATCTCTTGTTAATCTTCCTCCAGTTCTTACGCACCTGCAAACATAGTACAACAGGCACGCCTTTGTGGGAGGGGATATGAAATTACAGTCAGTTCTGCAGATGAACAGGGGGCTTCTAACAGCACAGTGCAGGCAGCCATCGTTCTGTCCTATAGAACACATCTGCAGCTTCTGAAATCATGAATACTGGAATGCTAGCTCTGTTATCCAGAAACACTAGTGAGACTGTAGCATTATGCAGGGCTGATAACACTGCAACAGACGTGGTCAGAAAAGGCTATACTGCAGCTCAGCCAAGAAGGGGACCCTAGGCCTCTAGGAAGGGAGTCCTGGGGCGAGAGCAGAAGTAGCCTGTAAATAAATATTTTAATAGAGCACTGTGCGGAATACAGGGATATATACAAACATGGTAGAATATTCCTTTCCCCAGTGAGTGAAGTTACGTTTTAGGTTATAATCGCCTTAAACAATAAAAACAAAGAGAAAAAGGACAATGTGCAAAATAATTACCTGTTATGTAGCTCTCACCCTCTTCTATCATCAGACAGATTCATTTTCACCAGTGAGACCTGAATGTAACAGACCATAAAAATAAATCATATCATGTAGAGATTAATTCCAGGAGTGGAAACAAAAAGGATACTGAAGAAAGCACATTCCTGAGAGGCCATGGGTCCCCTGACTTCTGTCCATTACACAGTGGGGCAAAATAATAATTCGGATAAAAAGCAATTCAGTCCAACATCCGCCAACAGCAAATGTGTAACTAGTTTAATTCTATCTGGGCTCTGAAATGTATTACTATGTATGGTCTCCTATCCTGCTCTGAGAGCTGATTGGATGATCTTTCCTACCAATCAGATTATAGGGAGACGCTATACTCTAGGGAGATCTACTCGGTCTTGGTAAAGCTGTGTAAGAGCAAAGCCACAGCGCACATCCCAGCTATGAGACACACACGAAGACTCTGTTCTGGCTTATTCTTCCTCCGGTTCTTACGTGCCAGCCCACAGTAACGGCCAGCACGCCTTTGTGGGAGGATTTCCATTACACATGTAAATATAGTGAAATAAGGCAAGTCACATTATACACTGAGCAGTAAATGGTAAATTACACATACCTTTGTATCAGCCGCCTTGGTCATCACCAACTTCTCACTGCATGACAGACGCTTCCCACTGCCATGAAAACAAACACGAGTTTAGAGAGGACATCGGAAGGGCACCACTGAATTGTTGGAGCGCTGACTCCGTTACAACATGCCCGCACCCATCATTTGTATGCAACTGGATGGTACAGTTGTGCACACACACAAAAGGCAGTGCCGGTCTGTGTATGCATAAAGGAGCACTACTGTATATATCTCCTCCCTGGCAGCATCACTGGGGTCTCCTGTCCGTATATCTCCCCTCCCTGGCAGCATCTCTGGGGTCTTTTGTCTGTATATATCCCCTCCCTGGCATCATCCCTGGGGTCTCCTATCTGTATATATTCCCACCTTGGCAGCACCTCTGGGGTCCCCTTTCAATATATATCCCCTCCCTGGCAGCATCTCTGGGGTCTCCTTTCTGTATATCTCCCCTCCCTGGCAGCATCACTGGGGTCTCCTGTCTGTATATATCCCCTCCCAGGAATCATTACTGGGGTCTCCTATCTGTATATATCCCCTCCCTGGCAGCATCACTGGGGTCTCCTGTCTATATATATCCCCACCCCGGCAGCATCTCTGGGGTCTCCTGTCTGTATATCTCCCCACTCTGGCAGCATCACTGGGGTCTCCTGTCTGTATATATCCCCACCCTGGCAGCACCTCTGGGGTCTCCTGTCAGTATATATCCTCACCCTGGAAGCATCTCTGGGGTCCCCTGTCTGTATATAGCCCCACCCTGGCAGCATTACTGGGGTCTCCTGTCCGTATACCCCTCGCTGGGGGAAATGGATACATCTGAATGGATGATTGGGGCATAATCGGAAAAACTACATACTCACTCTACTCATCTCCTTTAATTTCACTCAAGGATGAGTTCTCTCTGGTACCCATCAGCAAAGGTATAGGACATAACAGGTCTTGCATAGGACAAACACAAGCTACTCCACATTTATTGCAAGTATCAACCACAGGCTTTGCTTACCCTCTAAGAACAGAGGAATAACAACCATTACTTGCAAGATTATTTTCCCTATACACAAGTTGTAAGATGGGAGAAATCAGCGTACTGTCCATGGGACAATGGCAAATAAGATTAGCGCCCATCTCTTGTTAATCTTCCTCCAGTTCTTACACACCTGCAAACATAGTACAACAGGCACGCCTTTGTGGAAACGAAAAGGATACTAAAGAAAGCACAGCCTGAGAGGCCATGGGACCCCTGACTCCTGCCCATTACACAGTGGGGCAAAAGCAGGATTTTAAAACCTACCGGTAAATCCTTTTCTCCTAGTCCGTAGAGGATGCTGGGGTCCACTTCAGTAACATGGGATATAGACTGTTCCGCAGAAGCCATGGGCACTTTACGACTTTTCCAGAGTGTGAACTGGCTCCTCCCTCTATGCCCCTCCTCCAGACCTCAGTATAGGAACTGTGCCCAGGGAGACGGACAATCCGAGAAAGGATTTACTTTAAAGCTAGTGGTGAGATTCATACCAGCTCACACCTCAACCATGTCGCACAACATGGCATTCAACACAACACATGCCAACGAGCATGACCATTTCAGCAATGCCGAAATCAAATTTAACACAACACTTGTGTAAACTATAACAACTGCAGATAAAGTACGCAATGGGCTGGGTGCCCAGCATCCTCTACGGACTAGGAGAAAAGGATTTACCGGTAGGTATTAAAATCCTGTTTTCTCATACGTCCTAGAGGATGCTGGGGTCCACTTCAGTACGGAGTGCGAATGTTCCTGCATAACCGATTGACCAAACTTTAGGTCATCAGCGGCCAAGGTGTCAAACTTGTAAAACTTTGCCCCTGACCAAGTAGCAGCTCGGCAGAGCTGCAATGCAGAGACGCCCCGGGCAGCCACCCAAGAGGCGCCCACCCTTCTAGTAGAATGGGCATTCACCGAATTGGGTACCGGCAATCCTGCTGTGGAATGAGCGTGCTGAATCGTACATCTGATCCAGCGCGCAATCGTCTGCTTAGAAGCAGGGCACCCAATCTTGTTGGGAACATACAGGACAAACAGAGCCTCTGTTTTCCTTATCCGAGCTGTTCTCGTGACATAAATTCTAAAAGCTCTGACCACATCCAGAGACTTCGAAACAGCTGAAGTGTCAGTAGCTACTGGCACCACAATAGGTTGGTTCACATGGAAAGAAGAAACCACCTTTGGAAGAAATTGCTGACGAGTTCTTAGCTCAGCCCTATCTTCATGGAAGATCAAATAAGGGCTCTTGTGAGACAAGGCCCCTAACTCAGACACCCGTCTTGCGGATGCCAAGGCCAACAGCATGACCACTTTCCAAGTGAGAAACTTTAACTTGACCTCTTGGAGAGGTTCAAACAAGTCCGATTTAAGGAACTGCAACATCACATTAAGATCCCAAGGTGCCGTAGGAGGCACAAAAGGAGGTTGGATGTGCAGAACTCCCTTCACGAAACGTCTAAACTTCCGGAAGAGAAGCCAATTGTTTCTGAAAGAAAATGGACAAAGCCAAAATTTGGACCTTGATTGAACCCAATCTTAAGCCTACATCCACACCCACCTGAAGAAAATGGAGAAAACGTCCTAACTGAAATTCTTCCGTTGGAGTCTTCTTGGTTTCACACCAAGACACATATTTTCTCCAAATACGGTGGTAATGTCTAGATGTTACTCCTTTCCTGGCCTGAATAAGCATGGGAATGACTTCTTTGGGAAAACCCTTTCGGGCTAGGATCCGGCGCTCAACAGCCATGCCGTCAAACATAGCCGCGGTAAGTCTTGATACACGCACGGCCCTGCCGCAGCAGGTCCTCGCGAAGAGGAAGAGGCCGAGTATCTTCTATGAGTAACTCCTGAAGATCTGGATACCAAGCCCTCCTTGGCCAGTCTAGGACAATAAGGATCGCTCGAACCCCCGTTCTTCTTATGATCTTGAGAATCTTTGGTATTAGCGTAAGTGGAGGGAACACATACACCAACCGAAACACCCACTGGGTCACTAGAGCATCCACTGCTGTTGCTTGTGGGTCTCTCGACCTGGAACAATATCTCTGAAGCTTCTTGTTGAGACAAGATGCCATCATGTCTACTTGAGGAACACCCCAATTACCCGTCACCTCTGCGAAGACTTCTTGGTGGAGGCCCCATTCTCCTGGGTGGAGATAGTGTCTGCTGAGGAAGTCCGCTTCCCAGTTGTCCACTCCCGGAATGAAAATTGCCGACAGAGCTCTTGCATGTCTTTCTGCCCAGAGGAGTATCTTTGTCACCTCTGCCATTGCCGCACTGCTTTTCCTTCCGCCCTGACAGTTTATGTACGCGACTGCTGTTACATTGTCCGACTGAACCTGTATGGGTTGATCTTGAAGATGCACCGCTTGGAGAAGGCCGTTGTAAATGGCTCTCAACTCCAGAACATTTATGTGAAGACAGGTTTCTTGACTTGACCATCTTCCTTGGAAGCTTTCCCCTTTTGTGACTGCTCCCCAGCCTCGGAGACTTGCATCCGTGGTTACTAGGACCCAATCCTGAATCCCGATCCTGCGCCCTTCCAGGGGGTGAGAACTGTGAAGCCACCACAGGAGCGAAATTCTGGCTTTGGATGACAGGATTATCCTCTGATGCATGTGTAAATGGGATCCGGACCACTTGTCCAATAGGTCCCACTGGAATACTGTGGCATGGAATCGGCCGAACTGTAGGGCCTCGTAGGCCGCTACCCTCTTTCCCAACAAATGTATGCATTGATGAATCGACACCCTTGTTGGTTTTAGAATTTGTTTGACCAGTCTCTGGATTTCCAGACCTTTTCCACTGGAAGAAATACCCTCTGTACTTCTGTGTCCAGTATCATACCCAGAAACAATAATCTTGTCGTCGGTTCCAACTGTGACTTTGAAAAATGTATGATCCAACCGTGCTGTTGAAGTACTGTCAGGGAGAGTGCAATGCTCTGCACCAAAATTTCCTTGGACCTCGCCTTTATCAGGAGATCGTCCAAGTAAGGAATTATGTTGACTCCTTGCTTTCGAAGGAGGACCATCATCTCTGCCATCACCTTGGTAAATAAACTCGGTGCCGTGGACAGCCCGAACGGTAAAGTTTAAAATTGGTAATTGCAATCCTGCACTGCGAACCGCAGATAAGCTTTATGGGGAGGATAGATAGGAACATGTAAGTAGGCATCTTTTAGGTCTACTGACACCATGAAGTCCTTTTCCTCCAGACTGGAAATCACAGCCCTTAGAGATTCCATCTTGAATTTGAACCTTTGTAGGTAGAGATTCAGTGTTTTCAGGTTTAGAATCGGTCTGACCGAGCCATCCGGCTTCGGTACTACGAAAAGGCTCGAATAAAACCCTTCTTGCTGTGACAAGGGAACCAGGACAATCACTTGATCCTGACATAATCTTTGTATTGCTGCTGATACCACTTCCCTGTCTGGAACAGAAGCTGGTAAGACCGATTTGAAAAGTTGGCATGGGGGAACGTCTTGAAACTCCAACCTGTACCCCTGGGATACTATTTTTACGATCCATGGGTCCAGGCCAGATTGAACCCAAATCTGACTGAAGAGTTTCAGACGTGCCCCCACCTGAGCGGACTCCCGCGAGGGAGACCCAGCGTCATGCTGAAGATTTTGCAGAAGCAGAGGTGGACTTCTGCTCCTGTGAACCTGGAGACGCCATGGACTTTTTTCCCTTTCCCCTTCCTTTACCTGCAAAGAAAGGGGAACCTTTGCCCTTTTTGTATTTATTGGGCCGAAAGGACTGCATCTGAGAATGATGCATCTTTTTTGTCGGCGCTGGAGCATTAGGGAGAAAAGTCGACTTACCTGCGGTAGCCGCAGAAAGTAAAGCGTCCAGCCCATCTCCAAACAAAGCCTCGCCATTGTACGGGAGAGCCTCCATATTCCTTTTGGAATCCGCGCCTGCATTCCATTGGCGAATCCACAACGCCCTACGAGCTGAAATCGCCATGGTAGTGGCTCCTGATCCCAAGAGACCGATATCTTTCATGGCTTCTAGCATGTACGCAGCCACGTCCTTGATATGACCTAACGTTAGGAGTATCTCGTCTCTATCGTGTCGATGTCTGATGACAAGTTTTCTGACCACTTTTCTATAGCACTACTCACCCATGCACAGACAATTATAGGCCTGAGTAGTGTCCCATTGGTCACATAAATAGATTTAAACGTAGTCTCTAACTTGCGGTCTGCCGGCTCCTTTAGTGAAGCCGTCCCAGGCGCAGGGAGAATCACCTTTTTTGTTAACCTTGACAGAGCACTGTCTAAAATGGGGGGTGACTCCCACCTTTTCCTGTCCTCTGCAGGAAAGGGGTAAAGCTGCCTGAAACCTTTTGGGAATCTGGAATTTCTTCTCAGGTTTTGACCAGACTCCCTCAAAGAGTCCGTTCAGTTTATAAGATGGAGGGAAAGTTACATTAGGTTTCTTCTCTTTATTAAAGTAAGCCTTCTCCTGTGGTAAAGGAGGTGGCTCCGTAACCTCTAACACTTCCCTTATAGCAACAATCATGTATTGAATGTTTTTTTGCCAATTTTGGATCAATTCCCCTGGAATCACTGGTGTCGACACAGGAATCAGAGTCCGTGTCGGTATCAGTTTGTACTACTTGTGCAAATGACCTTTTTTGTGAACCAGAGGGGTCCCCTGTGGATGAAAAGGAGAACTATGAAAAATCACATCTTCCACGGATTTTCTCCAGTTTTCTGCATGAGACTCAGATTTATCCAATCTCTTACTTATATGATTCACACTATCACGTAATTCTTTCACCCATTCAGGCTCGTGGTGTGACGGCAGTGCCACCACATTACATCCTTGTGTCCCTAAAATGGCTTACCCAGGGCAAGAGCTCCCTGCCTCAGACATGTCACGCACGTGCACAATCACACCACAGACACTCCGGGGCTACTGGAGACAGACCCACAGTAAAATCTGTCAGAGGGGCACAGAAAGGAATTTGCCAGTCCACAACTCAGCGCCAAAATAAGAAATCCCTGTGTATCGTATTTTATACACAGAGACCTTTCAAGCGCTTATATATACCAATAATAGGATTTAGCACCGAAATAACACACTCCCCCCCCCCCCCCCCCTTTTTGTGCACCCTGATACTTGGTCAGATGTGGATAGGAGAATCAGCGTGTCTACCCCTGCTGTGTGCTGGGCGGAAATGGCGCAGAGAAGTGTGCTGGCTGCCTGAGGAAGAAGCTCTGCCCCCTGCAATGGCGTGTTTCCCCTCAGGCATTATAAACAATCTTTATACTGGCGGGGGTGTAGAACAGAGTATGCTACCTTTTGCCAGTGAGAGTAGGGTTCATGCTGCCCAGGGCGCCCCCCCACCCCTCCCCTCGCCCTGCTGGGCTCTGTGTACATGGATAGCTGCGCGGTACCTTAAGCCATCACGATGACCGGAGGTCCCTCTCTGCAGATCTCCGGTAACACTACTCACCAGTCTTCTGGCTCTGTTAGGGGGGTGACGGCGTGCTGTGGGAGTGAGCGCATAGCCGCAGCTAGTGTTCAGTACCCTTCAGGAGCTAATGGTGTCCTGTCAGCAGTAGCAGAGCCATGAAACTATATAGGAAGTTGGTTCCTACTTCTTCAACCTAAGTCCCACGAAGCAGGAAGGCTGTTACCAGCAGTCTCGCTGTAAAATAAAAAACCTACACAAAGTCTTTTAGTAGAACTCTGTAGAGCTCCACTAGAGTGCGACCAGTCTGCCTGAGCACATTTTCTAAACTGAGATCTGGAGGAGGGGCATAGAGGGATGAGCCAGTTCACACTCTGGAAAAGTCTTAAAGTGCCCACGGCTCCTGCGGTACAGTCTATACCCAATGGTACTGAAGTGGACCCCAGCATCCTCTAGGACGTATGAGAAATAAACAAAAAGGATACTGAAGAAAGCACAGTCCTGAGAGGCCATGGGACCCCTGTCTCCTGCCCATTACACAGTGGGGCAAAAAAATAATTCAGATAAAAAGCAATTCAATCCAACATCCGCCAACAGCAAATGTGTAACTAGTTTAATTCTATCTGGGCTCTGAAAATAAGATTTTAAACCTACCGGTAAATCTTTTCCCCCTAGTCCGTAGAGGATGCGGAGGACTCCGTAAGGACCATGGGGAATAGACGGGCTCCGCAGGAGACATAGGCACTAAAAAGAACTTTAGATATGAGTGTGCACTGGCTCCTCCCTCTATGCCCCTCCTCCAGACCTCAGTTAGAGAACAGAGGAGACGGACAGTACGAGGAAAGGATTATTGTTAATCTAAGGGCAAGATTCATACCAGACCACACCATATAACATGGATATACGAACCAGTCAGCCGTATGAAACAAAACAGCATCAGCCCAAGACTGATCAAAACTGTAAGATAACCCTTATGTAAGCAGAAACTATATACAAGTCTTGCAAAATGCAGTCCGCACTGGGACGGGTGCCCAGCATCCTCTACGGACTAGGAGAAAAAGATTTACCGGTATGTTTAAAATCTTATTTTCTCTTACGTCCTAGAGGATGCTGGGGACTCTGTAAGGACCATGGGGATTATACCAAAACTCCAAAACGGGCGGGAGAGTGCGGATGACTCTGCAGCACCGATTGAGCAAACATGAGGTCCTCATCAGCCAGGGTATCAAACTTGTAGAACTTTGCAAAGGTGTTTGAACCTGACCAAGTCGCTGCTCGGCAAAGCTGTAATGCCGAGACACCTCGGGCAGCCGCCCAAGAAGAGCCCACCTTCCTAGTGGAATGGGCCTTTACCGAATTTGGTACCGGCAATCCAGCCGTAGAATGAGCCTGCTGAATCATGTTACAGATCCAGCGAGCAATAGTCTGCTTAGAAGGAGGCGCGCCAACCTTGTTTGTTGCATACAGGACAAACAGAGCCTCTGTTTTCCTCACCGAGCCGTTCTGGCTACATAAATTTTCAATGCCCTGACCAAATCAAGGGACTCGGAATCCTCCAAGTCCCGCGTAGCCACAGGCACCACAATAGGTTGGTTCATATGAAAAGATGAAACCACCTTGGGCAAAAATTGAGGACGAGTCCGCAACTCTGCTCTATCCACATGGAAAATCAGATAGGGGCTTTTGTGAGATAAAGCCGCCAATTCCGACACTCGCCTTGCCGATGCCAAGGCCAACAACATGACCACTTTCCAAGTGAGATACTTTAATTCCACCGTTTTAAGAGGCTCAAACCAGTGAGACTTAAGGAACCGCAACACCACGTTAAGGTCCCAGGGCGCCACTGGAGGTAAAAAAGTAGGCTGGATATGCAGCACTCCCTTCACAAAAGTCTGTACTTCCGGAAGAGAAGCCAATTCCTTCTGAAAGAAAATGGATAGGGGCGAAATCTGAACCTTAATGGAGCCTAATTTTAGGCCCAAATTCACTCCAGTCTGTAGGAAGCGAAGGAAACGGCCCAGATGGAATTCTTCCGGAGGAGCATTCCTGGACTCACACCAAGAGACATACTTCCTCCAAATACGGTGATAATGTTTTGCTGTCACGTCCTTCCTAGCCTTTATCAGAGTAGGAATGACCTCTTCCGGAATGCCCTTTTCCGCTAGGATCCAGCGTTCAATCGCCATGCCGTCAAACGCAGCCGCGGTAAGTCTTGGAACAGACAGGGCCCCTGTTATAACAGGTCCTCTCTGAGAGGAAGAAGCCACGGATCTTCTGTGAGCATTTCTTGCAGATCCAGATACCAGGCCCTTCGAGGCCAATCTGGAACAATGAGAATTGTCTGTACTCCTCTTCGTCTTATGATTCTCAAGACCTTCGAGATGAGAGGAAGAGGAGGAAACCCATAGACTGACTGGAACACCCACGGTGTCACCAGGGCGTCCACTGCTACCGCCTGAGGGTCCCTTGACCTAGCGCAATACCTCGCTAGTTTTTTGTTGAGGCGTGACGTCATCATGTCTATCTGAGCAGTCCCCACTGACTTGCAATCTCTGCGAAGACTTCCTGATGAAGTCCCCACTCTCCTGGATGTAGATCGTGTCTGCTGAGGAAGTCTGCTTCCCAGTTGTCCACTCCCGGAATGAAGACTGCTGTCAGAGCGCTTACGTGATTTTCCGCCCAGCGAAGAATCCTTGTGGCGTCTGCCATTGCCACTCTGCTCTTTGTTCTGCCTTGGCGGTTTACATGAGCTACTGCGGTGATCTTGTCTGACTGAATCAGAACCGGTAGGTCGCGAAGCAAAGTCTCCGCTTGACGACGGCCGTTGTATATGGCCCTTAATTCCAGTACGTTGATGTGAAGACAAGCCTCCTGGCTTGACCAGAGACCCTGGAAGTTTCTTCCGTGTGTGACCGCTCCCCAACCTCGGAGGCTCGCGTCCGTGGTTATCAGAACCTAGTCCTGAATGCCGAACCTGCGACCCTCTAGAACAGGGGTTCTCAAACTCGGTCCCCGGGGGCACACACAGTGCATGTTTTGCAGGTAACCCAGCAGGTGCACAGGTGTATTAATTACTCACTGACACATTTTAAAAGGTCCACAGGTGGAGCTAATTATTTCACTTGCGATTCTGTGAGGAGACCTGCAAAACATGCACTGTGTGTGCCCCCGAGGACCGAGTTTGAGAACCTCTGCTCTAGAAGGTGAGCACTTTGCAGCCACCACAGGAGAGATACCCTGGTCCTGGGGGACAGGCTGATCATCTGATGAATCTGTAGATGTGACCCGGACCACTTGTCCAGAAGGTCCCACTGAAAAGTTCTTGCATGGAACCTGCCGAACGGAATGGCCTCGTGAGACGCCACCATCTTTCCCAGACCTCGAGTGCAGTGATGCACCGACACCCTTTCTGGCTTCAAGAGGTCCCTGACCAAACTCATGAGTTCTTGGGCCTTTTCCATCGGGAGATAAACCCTTTTCTGGTCTGTATCCAGAATCATGCCTAAGAAAGGCAAACGGGTCGTCGGAACCAACTGTGACTTCGGGATATTGAGAATCCAGCCGTGCTGCTGCAACACCCTCAGGGAAAGCGATACGCTGTTCCGTAACTGCTGTCTTGATCTCGCTTTTATTAGGAGATCATCCAAGTACGGGATAATTGTGACACCGTGCTTGCGCAGGAGCACCATCATTTCCGCCATTACCTTGGTGAAAATCCTCGGGGCCGTGGAAAGCCCAAACGGCAACGTCTGAAATTGGTAATGACAATCCTGTTCAGCAAATCTCAGGAACGCCTGATGAGGGGGATATATGAGGACATGAAGGTATGCATCCTTTATGTCCATGGACACCATATAATCCCCCCCTTCCAGGCTGGCTATGACCGCCCTGAGCGATTCCATCTTGAATTTGAACCTTTTTAAGTATAGGTTTAAGGATTTTAAATTTAAAATGGGTCTGACCGAACCGTCCGGTTTCGGAACCACAAACAGGGTTGAGTAATACCCCATCCCCTGCTGAAGCAGGGGAACCTTGACCACCACTTGTTGAAGACACAACTTTTGAATTGCATTTAAAACTATCTCCCTCTCTGGGGGAGAAGCCGGTAGGGCCGATTTGAAAAACCGGCGAGGAGGCACCTCTTCGAATTCCAGCTTGTAACCCTGGGAAACAATTTCTATTGCCCAGGGATCCACCTGTGAGTGAATCCAGACGTGGCTGAAAAGTCGAAGACGTGCCCCCACTGGGGCGGACTCCCTCAGCGGAGCCCCAGCGTCATGCGGTGGATTTTGTAGAGGCCGGGGAGGACTTCTGCTCCTGGGAACTAGCTGCGGCTGGCAGCTTTTTCCACCCTGCCCTTACCTCTGGCAAGAAAGGAAGATCCCCGCACTCTCTTGGGTTTATGCGACCGAAAGGACTGCATCTGATAATGTGGCGTTTTCTTAGGCTGTGAGGAGACATAAGGCAAAAAAGCTGATTTACCTGCCGTAGCTGTGGAAACTAGGTCCGTGAGACCTTCCCCAAACAATTCCTCACCCTTGTAAGGTAAAACCTCCATATGCCTCTTCGAGTCGGCATCACCCGCCCATTGTCGGGTCCATAGGGCTCGTCTAGCGGAAATCGCCATAGCGTTGGCTCTGGTACCCAGTAGGCCAACGTCTCTCTGAGCATCTTTCATATATAGGACAGCATCTTTAATATGACCCAGGTTCAATAAAATGGTTTCCTTATCCAGCGTATCTATATCAGCAGATAAGGTATCTGTCCACGCTGCTACCGCGCTACAAACTCAATCCGACGCTATCACCGGTCTGAGTAAGGTACCAGTATGTGTGTAAATTGACTTCAAGGTAGTCTCCTGCCTGCGATCAGCAGGTTCCTTGAGGGTCGCCGTATCTTGAGATGGCAGCGCTACCTTTTTGGATAAGCGTGTCAACGCTTTGTCCACCCTTGGGGAGGATTCCCACCGAATCCTGTCCTTAGCCGGGAAAGGATACGCCATAAGAATCCTTTTGGGAATCTGCAGTTTTTTGTCTGGAGATTCCCAAGCCTTTTCAAGTAACTTGTTCAGTTCATGAGATGGGGGAAAGGTTACCTCAGGTTTCTTTTCCTTATACATACGTACCCTCGTGTCAGGGACAGAGGGGTCATCTGTGATATGCAACACATCTTTTATTGCAATAATCATATAATGAATACTTTTAGCCAATTTTGGCTGTAACTTTACATCATCGCAGTCGACACTGGAGTCAGAATCCGTGTCGGTATCAGTGTCTACTACTTGGGATAGTGGGCGCTTTTGAGACCCAGAAGGTCCCTGCGACATGGTGAAAGGCAGGGCTCGACTCCCTGTGCATTCCCTGGACTCTGCTTTGTCCAACCTATTGTGTAATAAATTCACATTTGCATTTAAAACATTCCACATATCCAACCAGTCAGGTGTCGGCGTTGCCGACGGAGACACCACACTCATTTTGCTCCACCTCATCCCTGGAAGAGCCTTCCGCTTCAGACATGCCAACACACGCGTACCGACACCCCACACACTCAGGGAATTCTCTATCTGGAGACAGTTCCCCCACAAGGCCCTTAGGAGAGACAGAGAGAGAGTATGCCAGCACACACCCAGCGCCAATGACCCTGGAAAAAATACCCAGATAGCGCTTTTATTATATTATATTCACTGCGCCAAATTACGTGCCCCCCCCCCCCCCCTTCTTTAAAACCCTCTGTCACCGTGTTCAGCAGGGGAGAGTCCGGGGAGCCAGCTTCTCAGTGGTGTGCTGTGGAGAAAATGGCGCTGGCCAGTGCTGAGGGATCAAGCTCCGCCCCCTCAGCGGCGGGCTTCGGTCCCACTCGATTCCTTTCAAAAAACTAATATACAGTGCAGAGCCTATATATATATATATATATATATATATATATACTTTATTTGCCAGTCCCAGAGGTTTAAATTGCTGCCCAGGGCGCCCCCCCTGCACCCTTACAGTGCCTGCCGTGTGTGTTGTGTGTGGGAGCAATGGCGCAGTGAATATCTGAAGTCTTCTGCCGCCTCTGAAGTCTTCTTTCTCTGACGTCCTAGTGGATGCTGGGACTCCGTAAGGACCATGGGGAATAGCGGCTCCGCAGGAGACAGGGCACAAGAATAAAAGCTTTAGGATCAGGTGGTGTGCACTGGCTCCTCCCCCTATGACCCTCCTCCAAGCCTCAGTTAGATTTTTGTGCCCGAACGAGAAGGGTGCAGGCTAGGTGGCTCTCCTGAGCTGCTTAGAATAAAAGTATATTTTAGGTTTTTTATTTTCAGTGAGTCCTGCTGGCAACAGGCTCACTGCATCGTGGGACTAAGGGGAGAAGAAACGGACTCACCTGCGTGCAGAGTGGATCGGGTTTCTTAGGCTACTGGACATTAGCTCCAGAGGGACGATCACAGGTTCAGCCTGGATGGGTCCCGGAGCCGCGCCGCCGGCCCCCTTACAGAGCCAGAAGAGCGAAGAGGTCCAGTGAAATCGGCGGCAGAAGACGATCCTGTCTTCAGACTAAGGTAGCGCACAGCACCGCAGCTGTGCGCCATTGCTCTCAGCACACTTCACACTCCGGTCACTGAGGGTGCAGGGCGCTGGGGGTAGCGCCCTGAGACGCAATATAACAGATAATACCTTAGGTTGGCTAAAAGAATACATCACATATAGCTCTTGGGCTATATGGATGTATTTTAACCCCTGCCATTTTTTACAGAAAAAGCGGGAGATAAGGACGTCGTGAAGGGGCGGAGCCTATCTCCTCAGCACACAAGCGCCATTTTCCCTCACAGCTCCGCTGGAAGGACGGCTCCCTGACTCTCCCCTGCAGACTTGCTACTGAATCAGGGTAAAAAAAAGAGAAGGGGGGGCACTATTGGCAGCTAAAAACTATATAAACAGCAGCTATAAGGGAATAACACTTATATAAGGTTATCCCTGTATATATATATAGCGCTTGGTGTGTGCTGGCAGACTCTCCCTCTGTCTCTCCAAAGGGCTTGTGGGGTCCTGTCCTCTATCAGAGCATTCCCGGTGTGTGTGCTGTGTGTCGGTACGTGTGTGTCGACATGTATGAGGAGGAAAATGATGTGGAGGCGGAGCAATTGCCTGGGTTAGTGATGTCACCTCCTAGGGAGTCGACACCTGACTGGATGATCGTATTTAAAGAATTAAGTGATAATGTCAGCACTTTGCAAAGAACGGTTGATGACATGAGACAGCCGGCAAATCAATTAGTGCCTGTCCAGGCGTCTCAGACACCGTCAGGGGCCCTAAAACGCCCATTACCTCAGTGGGTCGACACAGACCCAGACACAGATACTGAGTCTAGTGTCGACGGTGAGGAGACAAACGTAATGTCCAGTAGGGCCACACGTTACATGATCACGGCAATGAAGGAAGCATTGAACATTTCTGACACTACAAGTACCACAAAGAAGGGTATTATGTGGGGTGTGAAAAAACTACCAATAGTTTTCCCTGAGTCAGATGAGTTAAATGAGGTGTGTGATAAAGCGTGGGTTTCCCCCGACAAAACACTGCTAATTTCTAAAAAATTATTGGCACTATATCCTTTCCCGTTAGAGGTTAGGACACGTTGGGAAACACCCCCTAGGGTAGATAAGGCGCTCACACGTTTATCTAAACAAGTAGCGTTACCGTCTCCTGATACAGCCACCCTCAAAGAACCAGCAGATAGAAGGCTGGAAAATATTCTTAAAAGTATATACACACATACTGGTGTTATACTGCGACCAGCAATCGCTTCAGCCTGGATGTGCAGTGCTGGCGTCGCGTGGTCGGATTCCCTGACTGAAAATATTGATACCCTGGATAGGGACAATATACTGTTAACTATAGAGCATTTGAAGGATGCATTACTATATATGCGTGATGCACAGAGGGATATTTGCACCCTGGCATCATCAAGAGTAAGTGCTATGTCCATTTCTGCCAGAAGAGCGTTATGGACGCGACAGTGGTCAGGCGATGCGGATTCCAAACGACATATGGAAGTATTGCCGTATAAAGGGGAGGAGTTATTTGGGGCTGGTCTATCGGACCTGGTGGCCACGGCAACGGCTGGAAAATCCACCTTTTTACCCCAGGTCACTTCACATCAGCAGAAAAAGACACCGTCTTTTCAAACTCAGTCCTTTCGTTCCCATAAGTACAAGCGAGCTAAAGGCCATTCCTTCCTGCCCCGGGGCAGAGGAAGGGGAAAAAGACTGCACCATGCAGCCGCTTCCCAGGAGCAGAAGCCCTCCCCTGCTTCTGCCAAGTCTTCAGCATGACGCTGGGGCTTTACAAGCAGACTCAGACATGGTGGGGGCCCGTCTCAAGAATTTCAACGCGCAGTGGGCTCACTCGCAAGTGGACCCCTGGATTCTACAGGTGGTATCGCAGGGGTACAAACTGGAATTCGAGGCGTTTCCCCCTCGCCGGTTCCTGAAGTCTGCTCTACCACAGTCTCCCTCCGACAGGGAGGCAGTTTTGGAAGCCATTCACAAGCTGTATTCCCAGCAGGTGATAATCAAGGTACCCCTCCTACAACAGGGAAAGGGGTATTATTCCGCGCTGTTAGTGGTACCGAAGCCGGACGGCTCGGTGAGACCAATTTTAAATCTGAAATCCCTGAACACTTACATAAAGAGGTTCAAATTCAAGATGGAATCACTCAGAGCAGTGATAGCAAACCTGGAAGAAGGGGACTATATGGTGTCTCTGGACATCAAGGATGCTTATCTCCACGTCCCAATCTACCCGTCTCACCAAGGGTACCTCAGGTTTGTAGTACAAAACTGTCATTATCAGTTTCAGACGCTGCCGTTTGGGTTGTCCACGGCACCTCGGGTCTTTACCAAGGTAATGGCCGAAATGATGATTCTTCTTCGAAGAAAAGGCATCTTAATTATCCCTTACTTGGACGATCTCCTGATAAGGGCAAGGTCCAGGGAACAGTTAGAAGTCGGAGTAGCACTATCTCAGGTAGTGTTACGTCAGCACGGGTGGATCCTAAATATTCCAAAATCGCAGCTGATTCCAACGACACGTCTACTGTTCCTAGGAATGATTCTGGACACAGTCCAGAAAAAGGTGTTTCTCCCGGAGGAGAAGGCCAGGGAGTTATCCGAGCTAGTCAGGAACCTCCTAAAACCAGGCCAGGTGTCAGTGCATCAGTGCACGAGGGTCCTGGGAAAAATGGTGGCTTCTTACGAAGCAATTCCATTCGGAAGATTCCATGCAAGAACGTTTCAGTGGGATCTACTGGACAAATGGTCCGGATCGCATCTTCAGATGCATCAGCGGATAACCCCGTCGACAAGGACAAGGGTGTCTCTTCTGTGGTGGCTGCAGAGTGCTCATCTACTAGAGGGCCGCAGATTTGGCATTCAGGATTGGGTCCTGGTGACCACGGACGCCAGCCTGAGAGGCTGGGGGGCAGTCACACAGGGAAAAAATTTCCAGGGCTTGTGGTCAAGCATGGAAACATCTCTTCATATAAACATTCTGGAACTAAGGGCCATTTACAATGCCCTAAGTCAAGCGAAACCCCTGCTTCAGGGTCAGGCGGTATTGATCCAATCGGACAACATCACGTCAGTCGCCCACGTAAACAGACAGGGCGGCACGAGAAGCAGGAGGGCAATGGCAGAAGCTGCAAGGATTCTTCGCTGGGCGGAAAATCATGTGATAGCACTGTCAGCAGTGTTCATTCCGGGAGTGGACAACTGGGAAGCAGACTTCCTCAGCAGACACGACCTTCACCCGGGAGAGTGGGGACTTCACCCAGAAGTCTTCCACCTGATTGTAAACCGTTGGGAAAAACCAAAGGTGGACATGATGGCGTCACGTCTAAACAAAAAACTAGACAGATATTGCGTCAGGTCAAGGGACCCTCAGGCAATAGCGGTGGACGCTCTGGTGACACCGTGGGTGTACCAGTCAGTGTATGTGTTCCCTCCTCTGCCTCTCATACCAAAAGTACTGAGAATCATAAGAAGGAGAGGAGTAAGAACGATACTCGTGGTTCCGGATTGGCCAAGAAGGACTTGGTACCCGGAACTTCAAGAGATGCTCACGGAAGACCCGTGGCCTCTACCTCTAAGAAAGGACCTGCTCCAGCAGGGGCCTTGTCTGTTCCAAGACTTACCGCGGCTGCGTTTGACGGCATGGCGGTTGAACGCCAGATCCTGAAGGAAAAAGGCATTCCAGATGAAGTCATCCCTACCCTGGTCAAAGCCAGGAAGGATGTAACCGCAAAACATTATCACCGCATTTGGCGAAAATATGTTGCGTGGTGTGAGGCCAAGAAGGCCCCTACAGAGGAATTTCAACTGGGTCGTTTCCTCCATTTCCTGCAAACAGGACTGTCTATGGGCCTAAAATTAGGGTCCATTAAGGTTCAAATTTCGGCCCTGTCGATTTTCTTCCAGAAAGAACTGGCTTCAGTACCTGAAGTTCAGACATTTGTAAAAGGGGTACTGCATATACAACCTCCTTTTGTGCCTCCAGTGGCACCTTGGGATCTCAATGTTGTTTTGAGGTTCCTTAAGTCACATTGGTTTGAACCACTCACCACTGTGGACTTAAAATATCTCACATGGAAGGTGACGATGCTGTTAGCCCTGGCTTCAGCCAGGCGTGTGTCAGAATTGGCGGCTTTATCATATAAAAGCCCTTACTTAATTTTTCATTCTGACAGGGCAGAATTGAGGACTCGTCCTCAATTTCTCCCTAAGGTGGTTTCTGCTTTTCACATGAACCAACCTATTGTGGTGCCTGCGGCTACTAGGGACTTGGAGGACTCCAAGTTACTTGACGTTGTCAGGGCCCTGAAAATATATGTTTCCAGGACGGCTGGAGTCAGAAAGTCTGACTCGCTGTTTATCCTGTATGCACCCAACAAGCTGGGTGCTCCTGCTTCTAAGCAGACTATTGCTCGTTGGATTTGTAGTACAATTCAGCTTGCACATTCTGTGGCAGGCCTGCCACAGCCAAAATCTATAAAAGCCCATTCCACAAGGAAAGTGGGCTCATCTTGGGCGGCTGCCCGAGGGGTCTCGGCTTTACAACTTTGCCGAGCAGCTACTTGGTCAGGGGCAAACACGTTTGCTAAATTCTACAAATTTGATACCCTGGCTGAGGAGGACCTGGAGTTCTCTCATTCGGTGCTGCAGAGTCATCCGCACTCTCCCGCCCGTTTGGGAGCTTTGGTATAATCCCCATGGTCCTTACGGAGTCCCAGCATCCACTAGGACGTCAGAGAAAATAAGATTTTACTTACCGATTAATCTATTTCTCGTAGTCCGTAGTGGATGCTGGGCGCCCATCCCAAGTGCGGATTGTCTGCAATACTTGTACATAGTTATTGTTAACTAAATCGGGTTATTGTTGTTGTGAGCCATCTTTTCAGAGGCTCCTTCGTTGTTATCATACTGTTAACTGGGTTCAGATCACAAGTTGTACGGTGTGATTGGTGTGGCTGGTATGAGTCTTACCCGGGATTCAATATCCTTCCTGATTATGTACGCTCGTCCGGGCACAGTATCCTAACTGTGGCTTGGAGGAGGGTCATAGGGGGAGGAGCCAGTGCACACCACCTGATCCTAAAGCTTTTATTCTTGTGCCCTGTCTCCTGCGGAGCCGCTATTCCCCATGGTCCTTACGGAGTCCCAGCATCCACTACGGACTACGAGAAATAGATTTATCGGTAAGTAAAATCTTATTTTCTTCTCATACTCACCCGGCTTCTATCTTCCGGTTCTGTGAGGAGGACGGCGGCGCGGCACCGGAACGAACAGCTAGGAGAGATCTGCGTTCCGACTCCCTCTGGAGCTAATGGTGTCCAGTAGCCTAAGAAGCAGAGCCTAGCATTTAAGTAGGTCTGCTTCTCTCCCCTCAGTCCCTCGATGCAGGGAGCCTGTTGCCAGCAGGCTCCCTGAAAATAAAAAACCTAACAAAAATTAATTCTTTCAGGAAACTCAGGAGAGCTCCCTGTAATGCACCCAGTCTCCTCTGGGCACTGTATCAAACTGAGGTCTGGAGGAGGGGCATAGAGGGAGGAGCCAGTGCACACCCATATCTAAAGTTCTTTTTAGTGCCCATGTCTCCTGCGGAGCCCGTCTATTCCCCATGGTCCTTACGGAGTCACCAGCATCCTCTAGGGCGTAAGAGAAATGTATTACTGTGTATGGTCTCCTACCCTGCTCTGAGAGCTGATTGGATGATCTTTCCTACCAATCAGATTATAGGGAGATGCTATACACTAGGGAGATCTACTCGGACTTGGTAAAGCTGTGTAAGAGCAAAGCCACAGCGCACATCCCAGCTATGAGACACACACGAAGACTCTGTTCTGGCTTATTCTTCCTCCGGTTCTTACGTGCCAGCCCACAGTAACGGCCAGCACGCCTTTGTGGGAGGATTTCCATTACACATGTAAATATAGTGAAATAAGGCAATTCACATTATACACTGAGCAGTAAATGGTAAGTTACACATACCTTTGTATCAGCCGCCTTGGTCATCACCAACTTCTCACTGCATGACAGACGCTTCCTACTGCCATGAAAACAAACACGAGTTTAGAGATGACATCGGAAGGGCACCACTGAATTGTTGGAGCGCTGACTCCGTTACAACATGCCCCCACCCATCATTTGTATGCAACTGGATGGTACAGTTGTGCGCACACACAAAAGAGAGTGCCAGTCTGTGCATGCATAAAGGAGGACTACTGTATATATCCCCTCCCTGGCAGCATTACTGGGGTCTCCTGTCTGTATATATCCCCTCCCTGGCAGCATCACTGGGGTCTCCTGTCTGTATATCTCCCCTCCCTGGCAGAATCAGTGGGGTCTCCTGTCTTTATATATCCCCACCCTGGCAGCATCACTGGGGTCTCTTGTCTGTATATATATATATCTACCCAGGCAGCATCACTGGGGTCTCCTGTCTGTATATCACCCCTCCCTGTCAGCATCACTGGGATCTCCTGTCTGTATATATCCCCATCCTGGCAGCATCACTGGGTTCTCCTGTCTGTATATATCCCTACTTTGGCAGCATCACTGGGGTCTCCTGTCTGTATACCTGGGGGAAAGGGATATATCTGAATGGATGATTGGGACATAACAGGAAAAACTACATACTCACTCTACTCATCTCCTTTAATTTCACACAAGGATGAGTTTTCTCTGGTACCCATCAGCAAAGGTATAGGACAGGGGTGGGGAACCTCCGTTTGGTCCGGCCTACCCGCTCCTCTCAGTGAGACACGCCGCCGCACAGTCCGGCAGGAGCGTGTCTCAGCTGTCACCAACGGAGGAGAGCGCGGCTATTGTCGGGCGGCGGCGGCGTGTAGGACTTGAAACCAGCCGCCGGTTCGTGAGCCAATCAGAGCTCGCGGACCGGCAGCCAATCAGGAGCCGCGGCTGCCGGTCCGCGAGCTCTGATTGGCTCTCGAACCGGCGGCTGGTTTCCAGTCTTACACGCCGCCGCCCAACATAGCCGCGCTCTCCTCAGTGTCCCCGCCGAAAGGAGCGGTAAGCGGGACGGAGGGGAAGGGGGGGCATCTGTATACCTGAAACTGTGAGGGGCATCTGTATACCTGGCACTGTGAGGGGCATCTGTATACCTGGCACTGTGAGGGGCATCTGTATACCTGGCACTGTGGGGGCCTCTGTATACCTGGCACTGTGGGGGCCTCTGTATACCTGGCACTGTGGGGGCCTCTGTATACCTGGCACTGTGGGGGCCTCTGTATACCTGGCACTGTGGGGGCCTCTGTATACCTGGCACTGTGGGGGCCTCTGTATACCTGGCACTGTGGGGGCCTCTGTATACCTGGCACTGTGAGGGGCATTTGTATAACTGGCACTGTGGGGACATCTGTATACCTGGAACTGTGGGGGCATCTGTATACCTGGCACTGTGAGGGGCATTTGTATACCTGGCACTGTGAGGGGCATTTGTATACCTGGCACTGTGGGGGCATCTGTATACCTGGCACTGTGTGGGCATCTGTATGCCTGGCACTGTGAGGGGCAGTTGTATAACTGGCACTGTGGGGGCATCTGTATACCTGGCACTGTGGGGGCATCTGTATACCTGGCACTGTGAGGGGCATTTGTATACCTGGCACTGTGGGGGCATCTGTATACCTGGCACTGTGAGGGGCATCTGTATGCCTGGCACTGTGAGGGGCATCTGTATGCCTGGCACTGTGAGGGGCATTTGTATGCCTGGCACTGTGAGGGGCATTTGTATGCCTGGCACTGTGGGGGGCATTTGTATGCCTGGCACTGTGGGGGCATCTGTATGCCTGGCACTGTGAGGGGCATCTGTATGCCTGGCACTGTGGGGGCATCTGTATGCCTGGCACTGTGGGGGCATCTGTATGCCTGGCACTGTGGGGGCATCTGTATGCCTGGCACTGTGGGGGCATCTGTATGCCTGGCACTGTGAGGGGCATTTGTATACCTGGCACTGAGGGGGCATTTGTATACCTGGCACTGTGGGGGCATCTGTATACCTGGCACTGTGAGGGGCATTTGTATACCTGGCACTGTGGATCTGGCACTGCACTATTGGGGGCATATGTGTATCACGTCCCATTTTAACTGGCCACACCCATTTTTTTGGCGGGGGCAGACTTGTATGGCCCCCGAAGGATTTTATAAATATCCAAATGGCCCTCGGTAGAAAAAAAGGTTTCCCACCCCTGGTATAGGACATAACAGGCTTTGCATAGGACAAACACAAGCTACTCCACATTTATTGCAAGTATCAACCACAGGCTTTGCTTACCCTCTAAGAACAGAGGAATAACAACCATTACTTGCAAGATTTTTTTCCCCTATACACAAGTTGTAAGATGGGAGAAATCAGCGTACTGTCCATGGGACAATGGCAAATAAGATTAGCGCCCATCTCTTGTTAATCTTCCTCCAGTTCTTACGCACCTGCAAACATAGTACAACAGGCACGCCTTTGTGGGAGGAGATATGAAATTACAGTCAGTTCTGCAGATGAACAGGGGGCTTCTAACAGCACAGTGCAGGCAGCCATCGTTCTGTCCTATAGAACATATCTGCAGCTTCTGAAATCATGAATACTGGAATGCTAGCTCTGTTATCCAGAAACACTAGTGAGACTATAGCATTATGCAGGGCTGATAACACTGCAACAGACGTGGTCAGAAAAGGCTATACTGCAGCTCAGCCAAGAAGGGGACCCTAGGCCTCTAGGAAGGAGTCCCGGGGCGAGAGCAGAATTAGACTGTAAATAAATATTTTAATAGAGCACTGTGCGGAATACAGGGATATATACAAACATGGTAGAATAAGGAGATTTATAGTAAGAACTTACCGTTGTTAAATCTCTTTCTGCAAGGTACACTGGGTTCCACAGGGATAACATCAGGTGTGTAGAGTAGGATCTTGATCCGAGGCATCAACAGGCTAAAAGCTTTGACTGTTCCCAAGATGCTCAGCGCCGCCTCCTCTATAACCCCACCTACATGCATAGGAGCTCAGTTTTGTTAACCAGTCCAATGCAGTAGCAGGTAAGAGACACGACAACTGTTAGTAGCCACGTACACCACATTCTCACGACAGGAGAAGTGTCAGCGGCTAATGCCATACCAACCCAAAAAAGCTAAGTGCACCAGGGTGGGCATCCTGTGGAACCCAGTGTACTGCGCAGAAAGAGATTTAACAAAGGTAAGTTCTTACCATAAATCTCCTTTTCGGCAGCGGGGTACACTGGGTTCCACACAGATAACATCGGGGATGTCCTAAAGCAGTTCCTCATGGGAGGAGAAGCAATGTAGCGGGCACAAGAACCCGGCGTCCAAAGGAAGCATCCTGGGAGGCGGAAGTATCAAAGGCATAGAACCTTATAAACGTGTTCACTGAGGACCACGTTCAAGGGTTGCACCACAGCGCACCGCCCAAGAAGGTCCAACCGACCGAGTAAACTGGGCTTTGATGGTAGCAGGAGCTGGAAGACCATCCCGTACATATGCTTGTGCAATAACCATTCTAATCCATCTGGCCAAGGTCTGCTTATTTGTATCCCAGCCACGTTTGTGAAAACCAAAAAGTACAAAAAGAGAATCAGACTTCCTAATGGAGGCTGTCCTCTGTACATGGATACGGAGAGCCCGTACCACATCCAAAGACCGCTCTTTGGAGGACAAATTAGGAGAGATAAAGGCCGGAACCACAATCTCTCGGTTAAGGTGGAAAGAAGACACCACCTTAGGCAGATAAGGTCATGTCTGAAGAACCGCCCAGTCACTGTGAAAAATCAGTAAGGGTGACCGACAGGATAAGGCACCCAAGTCTGAAACCCATCTAGCAGAGGCAATAGCCATCAGAAACAAGACCTTAAGAGTAAGCCACTTAAGGTCCACAGATTCAAGAGGTTAAAACGGAGACTCTTGCAAGGCCTCCAGAACCACCAACAAATCCCAAGGAGCCACCGGTGGGACATAGGGAGGTTGAATCCGTAACACACCCTGAGTGAATGTATGAACATCAGGCAGAGTCGCAATTTTTCTCTGAAACCATTCCGAAAAGGCATAAATATGAACCTTGATGGAGGCCAGACGAAGGCCTAAGTCCAGGCCCTGTTGTAGGAAGCCCAAAAGTTTGGCCATGCTAAACTTGTAAGCGTCATGATTGTTAGATGCGCATCAAGCAAAGTAAGAATTCCAGACCCTATGATAAATCCGGGCCGAAGCCGGCTTACGGGCCTTCAACATGGTTTGAACGACCGCCTCAGAAAATCCTTTGGCCCTCAGAACTGAAGCTTCAAGAGCCAGCCGGACCAAATCCTGGTATACACAAGGGCCCTGAACGAGGAGGTCTGGGCATTGCGGAAGCAGAAGAGGACGCTTTAACAAGAGACCCTGTAGGTCTGAGAACCAATGCCGTCTGGGCCACGCTGGAGCGATCAAAAGTATGATTCCTTCTCCTTGCTTGAACTTCCTTATTACCCTGGGCAGGAGCGACACCGAAGGGAACACGTACGGCAACCGGAAGTTCCATGGAATTGCCAGTGCATCCACGTACGCTGCTTGAGGATCCCTTGTCCTTGCTCCGAAGACCGGAACCTTGTGATTGTGTCGAGATGCCATCAGGTCTACGTCTTGTAGGCCTCACTTGTCCACTAGGAGTTTAAATACTTCTGGATGGAGGCTCCACTCTCCGGCATGTATGTCCTTACAACTGAGGAAGTCCGCGTCACAGTTGAGGCCCCCCGGAATGAATACAGCTGATATGGCTGGCAGATGGCGTTCTGCCCACTAAAGACTCCTTGACACTTCCATCATTGCCATGCAGCTTCGAGTGCCGCCTTGATGATTTATGTACGCCACCATGGTGGCGTTGTCTGACTGTACTTGACCAGGCATGTTCTGTATCAGATGCTGGGCCAGGTTCAGAGCATTGAACACCGACCGCAATTCCAGAATGTTTATCGGGAGGAGAGACTCCTCCGTGGTCCACCGACCCTGAAGAGAGTGTTGCTCCAACACCACGCCCCAACCCCGCAGACTGGCATCCATCATCAGAAGGACCCAGTTAGAGATCCAGAAGGGACGACCCCTGCTCAATCGATGGTCCTGTAGCCACCAGGTCAGTGACAGACGAACCTCCGGAGACAAGGATATCATGCGAGACCTGATCCGGTGAGACAGGCCATCCCACTTGGCAAGAATCAGCTTCTGCAGAAGGCGGGAATGAAATTGAGCGTACTCTACCATGTCGAAAGTAGACACCATAAGGCCTAGTACTTGCATCGCCAAGTGTATCGACACTCACGGGCGAGAGAGGAAACGTTGAATTCTGTCCTGAAGGTTCAGGACCTTCTCCTGAGACAAAAACAACCGTTGGTTGTGAGTGACCAACAATGCCCCCAGGTGCACCATGCTCTGAGCAGGGACCAGGTAAGATGTCTTCCAGCTGATGAGCCACCCGTGGGCTTGCAGAAACTGGACAGTCAGATCCAGACGACTGAGGAGAATTTCTGGGAAATTCGCCAGGATCAGCAAGTCGTCCAGATACGGTAGGATCCTAAAACCCTGACGGCAGAGTAGGGACGTCATTACCGCCATGACCTTTGTGAATACTCGCGGAGCCGTGGTCAATCCAAATGGCAAGGCCCGAAATGGATAATGGAAATTGCCAATAGCAAACCTCAGGTATTGCTGATGTGACATGGCAATAGAAATATGGAGGTAAGCATCCTGTATGTCCAGGGAGACCATATAGTCCCTGGGCTCCAAAGCCAGAATAATAGAGCGAAGAGTTTCCATACGAAACTTGGAGACCCTCACAAATTTGTTCAAGGACTTGAGGTTGAGAATGGGCCGGGAGGAATTATTTGGTTTCAGTACTAAAAACAGTGGTGAATAGTACCCCTTGCCTCTCTGAGCCAGAGGCACCGGCACTACCACTCCTGTGTCCAGGAGGGACAGTACCACCAAATGAAGAGTTTTTGCCTTCACCTGCTCCAAAGGGAAGTTTGTCAGGCAAAAATGATGAGGGGGACAATTCTTGAAGCATATGGTATATCCGTGAGTGACAACTTCCCTTACGGAGGCGTCGGAAGTGGTCTTCAACCATACCACTGTAAACCCTAGAAGTCGGCCTCCCACCTTGGGATCCCCCAGGGGGAGGCCCGCCCCGTCATGCAGTAGGCTTGTCTGATTTGGAAGTAGGCTGATGGGCAGCCCAGCCACGTTTAGGTTTGGGCTTAGTGGTTTTGGAAGTGCGAGCCTGTTTCGGGTACACCTGACCCTGTGCTTTAACTGGAGGTCGAAAGGAATGAAAGGAAGTACTCTTAACCTTCGGGACCAAGGGAGCAGTACTAGGTAGACATGCAGTCTTAGCTGAAGCTAAGTCAGCAACAATCTTGTTGAGATCCTAACCAACAAGGTTGTTTCCCTTAAAAGGAAGCACCTCCAGGGTTATTTTAAGAGTCCAGATCCACAGACCAGGACCGTAACCACAGTATCCGGTGAGCCAGAATGGACGTAGTAGAAGCCTTGGCAGCCAGAACACCGGCATCATAAGTCGCCTCCATAATGTAAAGAGAGGCTGTGACAATATACGCAAAACATTGTCTAGCATTATCAGAAAAATCGGACGGCAGCTCTGCTTCCACCTCCTGTGCCCATGCTTCTATAGCTTCTGCAGCCCAATTAGCCGCAATAGTGGGCCGATGCACAGCTCCCGCAAAGGTATAAATAGCTTTCAAGCAACCCTCCACACGCTTATCAGTCGGTTCTTTCAGAGAGGTGATGGTAATTACAGGCAGAGCAGAGGACACCACCAGCCAAGCTACTTGCGAATCCACCAGCGGTGGTGTTTCCCAATTTTTACATAACTGCAAAGTGGGGATAGCAAGCAAGCATATTTTTGTGAGGTGTGAATTTCTTTACTGGATTTTCCCAGGATTCCTGACGTATGTCAACTAAGTGGTCAGAATGAGGTAAAACTTGTTTAACAACCTTCTGACGTTTAAATCTGTCAGGTTTCTTAGACATAACGACAGGCTCTGGGTCATCATCAATTTGAAGAATCAGTCTGAAAGCCTCTAATAGGTCAGGAAAATCCACCTGTGAAACAGTTTCCCCATCAGAAGCATCTGGGTCAGTGTCTGAGGGGTCAGTATACACCATCTTCATCAGACGAAGTGCCTGAAATGTGTGTGGATTGTGAGGAAATAATGGCCCGCTTAGAGGATCCCTTGGTCTTAGGCGGGCAAGGGCTAAGTTTCTGTTTATTCAGTGAGTGATTCAATTGCTGTAACTGAGTGGAAAGGAGATCTGCCCATGGCGGATTAACCGCAGGGACATTATGCGGCTGTACCAGCACTTGAGGTCCCATAGGGGGGCGTAAGTCTAGTTACCAGCGTGTTTAGTAAAGTAGAGAAAGTAGCCCAAGGTGGGTCATTATGTACCCCCGGTGCTACAGACCTACTGGGGGGTAGAGAACCCCCAGAACCTGAACCCTCCGCTGCTATGTTTCCCTCTAATGCGTCTGTGGCGTCACCACTGCATATTGCGGGATCAGCCACAGAACAGTCGCCCCTTGAAACTGACATAATATGAAAGCGTGAACCACAGGCAACACAGTACAATAATAAGAATTTACTTACCGATAATTCTATTTCTCGTAGTCCGTAGTGGATGCTGGGAACTCCGTAAGGACCATGGGGAATAGCGGCTCCGCAGGAGACTGGGCACAAAAGAAAAGCTTTAGGACTACCTGGTGTGCACTGGCTCCTCCCCCTATGACCCTCCTCCAAGCCTCAGTTAGGTACTGTGCCCGGACGAGCGTACACAATAAGGAAGGATTTTGAATCCCGGGTAAGACTCATACCAGCCACACCAATCACACCGTACAACTTGTGATCTGAACCCAGTTAACAGCATGATAACAGAGGAGCCTCTGGATAGATGGCTCACAACAACAATAACCCGATTAGTTAACAATAACTATATACAAGTATTGCAGATAATCCGCACTTGGGATGGGCGCCCAGCATCCACTACGGACTACGAGAAATAGAATTATCGGTAAGTAAATTCTTATTTTCTCTGACGTCCTAGTGGATGCTGGGAACTCCGTAAGGACCATGGGGATTATACCAAAGCTCCCAAACGGGCGGGAGAGTGCGGATGACTCTGCAGCACAGAGTGAGAAAACTCCAGGTCCTCCTCAGCCAGAGTGTCAAATTTGTAAAATTTCACAAAAGTATTTGACCCTGACCAAGTAGCAGCTCGGCAAAGTTGTAAAGCCGAGACCCCTCGGGCAGCCGCCCAAGATGAGCCCACCTTCCTTGTGGAGTGGGCTTTTACAGATTTTGGCTGTGGCAGGCCTGCCACAGAATGTGCAAGCTGAATTGTACTACAAATCCAGCGAGCAATAGTCTGCTTAGAAGCAGGAGCACCCAGCTTGTTGGGTGCGTACAGGATAAATAGCGAGTCAGATTTTTCTGACTCCAGCCGTCCTGGAAACATATTTTCAGGGCCCTGACAACGTCCAGCAACTTGGAGTCCTCCAAGTCCCTAGTAGCCGCAGGTACCACAATAGGCTGGTTCAGGTGAAACGCTGAAACCACCTTAGGGAGAAATTGAGGACGAGTCCTCAATTCTGCCCTGTCCGTATGAAAAATCAGGTAAGGGCTTTTACAGGATAAAGCCGCCAATTCTGACACACGCCTGGCCGAAGCCCTTTAGGGCCAACAGCATGACCACTTTCCATGTGAGATATTTTAAGTCCACAGTGTTGAGTGGTTCAAACCAATGTGATTTTAGGAAACCCAAAACAACATTCAGATCCCAGGGTGCCACTGGAGGCACAAAAGGAGGCTGTATATGTAGCACTCCCTTAACAAACGTCTGGACTTCAGGCACTGAAGCCAGTTCCCTTTGAAAGAAAATCGACAGGGCCGAAATCTGGACCTTAATGGATCCTAATTTTAGGCCCATAGACACTCCTGCTTGCAGGAAATGCAGGAATCGACCCAGTTGAAATTCCTCCGTCGGGGCCTTTTTGGCCTCGCACCACGCAACATATTTCCGCCAGATGCGGTGATAATGCTTTGCGGTTACATCCTTTCTGGCTTTTATCAAAGTAGGGATGACTTCGTCTGGAATGCCTTTTTCCTTTAGGATCCGGCATTCAACCGCCATGCCGTCAAACGCAGCCGCGGTAAGTCTTGGAACAGACAGGGTCCCTGCTGGAGCAGGTCCCTTCTCAGAGGTAGAGGCCACGGGTCCTCTGTGAGCATTTCTTGAAGTTCCGGGTACCAAGTCCTTCTTGGCCAATCCGGAGCCACGAGAATGGTTCTTACTCCTCCCCGCCGTATAATTCTCAGCACCTTGGGTATGAGAGGCTGAGGAGGGAACACATACACTGACTGGTACACCCACGGTGTTACCAGAGCGTCCACAGCTATTGCTTGAGGGTCCCTTGACCTGGCGCAATACCTGTCCAGTTTTTTGTTGAGGCGGGACGCCATCATGTCCACCTTTGGTTTTTCCCAACGGTTTACAATCATGTGGAAGACTTCTGGGTGAAGTCCCCACTCTCCCGGGTGGAGGTCGTGCCTGCTGAGGAAGTCTGCTTCCCAGTTGTCCACTCCCGGAATGAACACTGCTGACAGTGCTATCACATGATTTTCCGCCCAGCGAAGAATCCTTGCAGCTTCTGCCATTGCCCTCTTGCTTCTTGTGACGCCCTGTCTGTTTACGTGGGCGACTGCCGTGATGTTGTCCGACTGGATCAGCACCGGCTGACCTTGAAGCAGAGGTCTTGCTTGGCTTAGAGCATTGTAAATGGCCCTTAGCTCCAGGATATTTATGTGAAGTGATGTCTCCAGGCTTGACCACAAGCCCTGGAAATTTCTTCCCTGTGTGACTGCTCCCCAGCCTCGCAGGCTGGCATCTGTGGTCACCAGGACCAAATCCTGAATGCCGAATCTGCGGCCCTCTAGAAGATGAGCACTCTGCAACCACCACAGGAGAGATACCCTTGTCCTTGGGGACAGGGTTATCCGCTGATGCATCTGAAGATGCGATCCGGACCATTTGTCCAGCAGGTCCCACTGGAATGTTCTTGCGTGGAATCTGCCGAATGGGATTGCTTCGTAGGAAGCCACCATTGTTTTCAGGACCCTTGTGCATTGATGCACTGATACTTGGCCTGGTTTTAGGAGGTTCCTGACTAGCTCGGATAACTCCCTGGCTTTCTCTTCCGGGAGAAGCACCTTTTTCTGGACTGTGTCCAGGATCATCCCTAGGAATAGAAGACGTGTCGTCGGGATCAGCTGCGATTTTGGGATATTGAGAATCCAACCGTGCTGCCGCAGCACTACTTGAGATAGTGCTACTCCGACTACCAATTGTTCCCTGGATCTCGCCCTTATCAGGAGATCGTCCAAGTAAGGGATAATTAAAACTCCTTTCCTTCGAAGGAGTATCATCATTTCGGCCATTACTTTGGTAAAGACCCGGGGTGCCGTGGACAATCCAAACGGCAGCGTCTGAAACTGATAGTGGCAGTTCTGTACCACAAACCTGAGGTACCCTTGGTGAGAAGGGTAAATTGGGACATGGAGGTAAGCATCCTTGATGTCCAGAGACACCATATAATCCCCTTCTTCCAGGTTCGCGATCACCGCTCTGAGTGACTCCATCTTGAATTTGAACCTCTGTATGTAAGTGTTCAAAGATTTTAGATTTAAAATGGGTCTCACCGAGCCGTCCGGCTTCGGTACCACAAACAGCGTGGAATAATACCCCTTTCCCTGTTGCAGGAGGGGTACCTTGATTATCACCTGCTGGGAATACAGCTTGTGAATGGCTTCCAATACCGCCTCCCTGTCGGAGGGAGACGTCGGCAAGGCAGACTTTAGGAAACGGCGAGGGGGAGACGTCTCGAATTCCAATTTGTACCCCTGAGATACTATCTGAAGGATCCAGGGGTCCACTTGTGAGTGAGCCCACTGTGCGCTGAAATTCTTGAGACGGGCCCCCACCGTGCCTGAGTCCGCTTGTATAGCCCCAGCGTCATGCTGAGGACTTGGCAGAAGCGGGAGAGGACTTCTGTTCCTGGGAACTTCCATATGCCTTTTGGAATCAGCATCACCTGACCACTGCCGCGTCCATAACCCTCTTCTGGCGGATATGGACAGCGCACTCACTCTTGATGCCAGTCGGCAAATATCCCTCTGTGCATCACGCATATATAAAAATGCATCTTTTAAATGCTCTATAGTCAGCAATATACTGTCCCTATCCAGGGTATCAATATTTTCAGTCAGGGAATCCGACCACGCCACCCCAGCACTGCACATCCAGGCTGAGGCGATTGCTGGTCGCAGTATAACACCCGTGTGAGTGTATATACATTTTAGGATATTCTCCTGCTTTCTGTCAGCAGGTTCCTTAAGGGCGGCCGTATCAGGAGACGGCAGTGCCACCTGTTTAGACAAGCGTGTGAGCGCTTTATCCACCCTAGGGGGTGTTTCCCAACGTGCCCTATCCTCTGACGGGAAAGGGTATGATGCCAATAACCTTTTAGGAATTATCAGTTTTTTATCGGGAGAAACCCACGCTTCATCACACACTTCATTTAATTCCTCAGATGCAGGAAAAACTACAGGTAGTTTTTTCTCACCAAACATAATACCCTTTTTAACGGTACTTGTACTATCAGAAATGTGTAAAACATTTTTCATTGCCTCAATCATGTAACGTGTGGCCCTACTGGAAGTCACATTCGTCTCTTCATCGTCGACACTGGAGTCAGTATCCGTGTCGGCGTCTGTATCTGCCATCTGTGATAGCGGGCGTTTAAGAGCCCCCGATGGTCTTTGAGACGCCTGGACAGGCATAAGCTGAGTAGCCGGCTGTCCCATGTCATCAAACTTCTTTTGTAAAGAGCTGACACTTTCACGTAATTCCTTCCATAAGCCCATCCACTCAGGTGTCGACCCCCTAGGGGGTGACATCTCCACTACAGGCAATTGCTCCGCCTCCACATCATTTTCCTCCTCATACATGTCGACACAGCCGTACCGACACACAGCACACACACAGGGAATGCTCTGATAAGAGGACAGGACCCCACTAGCCCTTTGGGGAGACAGAGGGAGAGTATGCCAGCACACACCAGAGCGCTATATATATATACCGGGAAAACACTATACAGAGTGTTTTTCCCTTTATAGCTGCTGTTTATATTATACTGCGCCTAATTAGTGCCCCCCCCTCTCTTGTTTTACCCTTTTCTGTAGTGCAGGACTGCAGGGGAGAGTCAGGGAGACGTCCTTCCAGCGGAGCTGTGAGGGAAAATGGCGCCAGTGTGCTGAGGAGATAGGCTCCGCCCCCTTCTCGGCTGACTTTTCTCCCGCTTTTTTCTGGAATCTGGCAGGGGTTAATATACATCCATATAGCCCTGGGGGTTATATGTGATGTATTTTTGCCAGCCAAGGTGTTTATATTGCTGCTCAGGGCGCCCCCCCCCAGCGCCCTGCACCCTCAGTGACCGGAGTGTGAGGAGCAATGGCGCACAGCTGCAGTGCTGTGCGCTACCTTGGTGAAGACGGATGTCTTCTGCCGCCGATTTTCCGGACCTCTTCTTGCTTCTGGCTCTGTAAGGGGGCCGGCGGCGCGGCTCTGGGACCGGACTCCGAGCCTGGGCCTGTGTTCGGTCCCTCTGGAGCTAATGGTGTCCAGTAGCCTAAGAAGCCCAAGCTGGCTGCAAGCAGGCAGGTTCGCTTCTTCTCCCCTTAGTCCCTCGATGCAGTGAGCCTGTTGCCAGCAGGTCTCACTGAAAATAAAAAACCTAAAACTAACTTTTTCTAAGAAGCTCAGGAGAGCCTCCTAGATTGCACCCTGCTCGGTCGGGCACAAAAATCTAACTGAGGCTTGGAGGAGGGTCATAGGGGGAGGAGCCAGTGCACACCAGGTAGTCCTAAAGCTTTTCTTTTGTGCCCAGTCTCCTGCGGAGCCGCTATTCCCCATGGTCCTTACGGAGTTCCCAGCATCCACTAGGACGTCAGAGAAATCAGCAGTATAATACCTGACCAAGAACCCCCTGTGCAGTGTGATAGCACAAACAGTATTCAAGAGGTATACACTAACTGAAAATCAGAGAAAAATACACAATAAGTATATCCTGTGAAATACCTATATCAAACAATAACCCTGACGCAATTAGCCCCCCCCTCAGGGTACAGAATATAGGAATAGCAATCTGAGTGAGATACACAAAGTAGAAATCACCCAGCAGCTACATGCACACACACAGTCACATGTACAATGCAGATATTATGACACATAAAACTGCACTGGACTAGCAATCCGAGCCGGCCCGCCCGTTACGCGGGGTATGTGCACGGGTAAGGCGCCACAGTTTAGAAAGCGCTGGTAGCCCAACAGTCGATCTCGACATGCGACCAGTCGATCGCGATCCACCGCCCATCCACAAGAGGCAAGGAGAGCGCAGCGCATGCCTCTCCTGCCTGCCGCCCTGCCCCTCAGTCTAGTCTCCGGCAGTGACGGCGGAGTGTATAGCTCAAATCAGGTGCCGGTGCGTTAGCCAATCAGAGCTCGCGGACCGGCGCCTGATTTGAGATATAAACGCTGCCGTCACCGCTGGAGACCAGACTGAGGGGCAGGGCGGCAGGCAGGAGAGGCGCGCGCTGCGCTCTCCACAAAGCAGCAAAACGGAAGGCAGCACTATGGGGGCATATGTGGCACTGTGGGGGCATATCTGGCATTGTGGGCACATGGCACTGTGGGGGCATATCTATCTGGCACTGTGGGGACATAGCTACCACTGTGGGCATAGCTAGCACTGTGGGGCATATCTGGCACTGTGGGGCATATCTTTATCTGGTACTGTGGGGGCATATCTGGCACTGTGGGCACATGGCACTGTGGGGGCATATCTATCTGGAACTGTGGGGTCATATGTGGCACTGTGGGGGCATATCTGTATCTGGCACTGTGGGGGCATATCTGGCACTGTTGGGGTCATATGTGGCACTGTGGGGGCATATGTGGCACTGTGGGGGCATACCTGTATCTGGCACTCTGGGGTAATATCTGGCACTGTGGGGCATATCTGTATCAGGTACTGTGGGGTCTTATGTGGCACTGTGGGGGTATATCTGGCACTGTGGGCACATGGCAGTGTGGGGGCATATCTGTATCAGGCACTGTGGGGGCATATCTGGCACTGTGGGCACATGGCAGTGTGGGGGCATATCTGTATCTGGCACTGTGGGGTCATATGTGGCACTGTGGGCATATGGCACCCACTATCTCCCTGTCACCCCAGCCTCCTCAGTCGCCCACTATCTCCATCACCTCTGCCACCCACTTTCTCCCTGTCACTGACAATCTCCCTGAACCCCTGGGGGTACTATTGTGTGGCCACGCCCCTTCCTTGTGAGACCACACCTCTTAAAATTTGATCCCATCAAGGGGCGCTAAATTCTAAATTCGCTTACCAAAAAAATTAAGCTTGGGCCGGCACTGCTAGCAATACTAAGTAAAGCTATAGAGACTTATAGATATATCAATGCACAGTAAAGACTGGATGTATATCACAGGGTATTTGTACTACATAACCCTGAAGTAATGCACTGTTTATTAACGAACACTGTCAGACATGTAGAATACTTAGGTGTCCTGTAAAATGCACAGCGCTGATAATGCAGGCGGCTTTACAGAGGAAGCTTTGCCCGTACAGTCCCAGGATCAGCTCAGCATGTGAAGATGTCGCCCAAACGCTGACAGGGAGTGAGGGGGAGAGAGAGATGCAGCTCCGGGGCGGGAACATTTACTCTAAATGGTGCCCTGGGGCAGGGGCTACAGGTCAGAGCCTTCTCCCCTTGCTGGACTTCACCACCGGGTACAGTGGGCCATAGTAAGACGTTTTTTAATGAAACCGACCTGTGCCCTTGCCATGGTGATCTAGTGGGGTCCCTGTACTAACACACTGTCCACACCAGCGCACGCGGCCCGCCTCCTAATGCCCGCAGCGGATCCAGATTTCCAGCCGCCTAGGGGACCCTCTTACCTCCTCCCTAGATGCGGCAATGCAATCCAGGAGAGTGTGTGTGCCTGACCTGCCATACCGGAGCCATCCGCTGAACGTACCCGGCAACCAGGGCGCGGAAGTATACAGCACTGCCGGGGGAGGTGATGGAGCTGCAGCAGGAGATGGCAGAATGACATCTAGCACTGAGAGTGCCTCTGCTGCAGCCCTTGTAGTCTTCTATCTTCACAAAAAAGCTCTTTTCAGGTCTGCTGGAGGCACCGACTTACAAACTGAGCTCCTGTGCCTGGAGGCGGCACTGAGCATCTTGGGAACAGTCAAAGCTTTTAGCCTGTTGGTGCCTCGGATCAAGATCCTACTCTACACCCCTGATGTTATACCTGTGGAACCCAGTGTACCCCGCTGCAGAAATTCCTTTCCCCAGTGAGTGAAGTTACGTTTCTCTTACGTCCTAGAGGATGCTGGGGTCCACATTACTACCATGGGGTATAGACGGGTCCACTAGGAGCCACTGGCACTTTAAGAGTTTGCGTGTGTGGGCTGGCTCCTCCCTCTATGTCCCTCCTACGAGACTCAGTTTAGAAAATGTGCCCGGAGGAGCCGGTCACAGCTAGGGGAGCTCTCTAGAGTTTCTCTAGTAACAGTTTATTATTTTACAGGGAGGCTGCTGGCAACAGCCTCCCTGCTTCGTGGGACTAAAGGGGGCAGGGGGGGGGGGGGGGAAGTAGTGTCCACCCTGCAGGGTCTCAGCCACTATCTCCGCTGACAGGACACTGAGCTCCTGAGGGTGCTGATCATTAGCCGCTCCAGGTGACCGCACACTCCCGCAGCACACTGCCACCCCCTTACAGAGCCAGAAGACTTCCGCGGCGAGCGAGTCACCGACCCCAATGGCAAGTGGGAAGCTGGTGTGAAGATGGTGGCAACAGGGTAGGGAGCGCAGTACTAACTGCGAGCCGGGGCACAGCGGTACATAGGGCGCACCTCACTGCGCTGCACTGAGCCAGCGCTTATGCCCTACACTGGTCAGCAAGCCTGTCAGCGTCCCCGGATCGCTGCCAGCAGAAATCCTCAGGCCAGTATAATATAATGAAGAGCTGGAAGCTGCACCATGTTCGGGCGGAGCTTCTCCTCAGAACAGACCCAGCAGCGTTCAGCGCCATTTTCCTGCCTGCAGTTCCTGTACAACAGACGCTGAAAGGGAGAGCTGTCCCTCCAAGCAACTCCAGCTATCCTGTGCAGTACCAGGGGGTTGTCGAATACGTGGGGGGACGGGGGACGGAGGAGGTTGTGTAAAGTCTGTGTAGTCTATTAAGGTACACAGATAGCGCTGGTAGTTTATTAGTTCTACCTCAAAAAAGCGCTGTGTGCGGGTTGGCTCCAATCTCTGCGTCATACTTGGGGGGAAACTGACATTTCCCTGTGTGTGTGTCTGTGGGGGATCGGTATGAAATAACTCCAATCAAAATCCCGACAAGGTCAAAATCCCGACATGGACAAAATACCGAAAATACTGACAAGGTCAAAATACCGACATGTAAAACGCCGACAGGTCAAAATACCGACATGCGGTTTTTGATGTTTTTTTTTGTGTATGTCGATATAAGTCAACATGGACACCATATAAAGTGTACCGCATCCCCTCTAATGGCTCGCTGCGCTTGCCATGCTTCGGGCACGGTGCCTCTCTGCGCTCGGCACACTATTATATTCCCCCTCCAGGTCCACTGGGATGGTAAAGTATGAACAAGTCGGTTTCAATGAAAAAAATCATGAAAAACTCATGTCGGTAGTTTGACCTGTCGGCATTTTACATGTCGGTATTTTGTCCATGTCAGTATTTTGACCTTGTCGGTATTTTGACCATCGGTCAATTGGTGTCGGGATTTTGATTGGAGGTAAACTGACTGCATCCCGTCTGTGGGTGTTCAATATCTCACATAGCCATGTCTAGGGACTCTGTCATACAGTATGCTGCAGAAGATGTTTCCTCTCAGGAGGGATCCATTCCATGTACACAAGATTGTAATGCTTTGGCTCAGATCCCTATTGTTGAACATGAGTGGTTAACTTCTATCAAAGGAATGAGCTCTCAGATCTCTACTAGGGTAGCTAATACTGAGACTGAAACGTAGGTGTTGAAGAAGTCTATGGCAGTTTGGTCAGGCTCTGTCCCTATTCCTGCTAAATCCCCTAGCATATTCCCACAGAAACGTGCACTTGCCCAAATTATGCAAGATGACACGGATACCGATTCTGATACTGCAGACGGTGATGGGGATGTGCTGAGGGGGGCGGCTTCCCTTGCTAAGGGGGTGCAGATCATGATTGAGGCCATTAGAGATGCGTTAAACATTGACACCACACCTGAGCAGGTTGAGGAAGCTTACTTCACTGACATTAAGAAAGCCTCGCTAACCATCCCTGCGTCTGAAGAATTAAACCAGGCATTCCGAACCTTAGTCCTCAAGGCACACCAACAGTGCAGGTTTTAGTGATATCCAGGCTTCAGCACAGATGGGTAAATCAAAATAACTAAGGTACTAATTAAGTCACCTGTGTTCAAGCCTGGATATCACCAAAACCAGGATGGTTCGTGTGCCTTGAGGACCACAGTTGAGAAACACTGAATTAAATGCTATATTTGAAAAATCCTGGGAAAACCTGGAAAAAAATTACAGATCCAAAAAGGGTATTGGTTGTTTTTCCCTTCCCTGAGGAAGATAGGAAAAAATGGAAAAACCCACCCATTGTTGACACTTCTGTCTCCAGACTGTCTAAAAAGGTGGTTTTACCTGTCCCTGGATCTACTGCGTTAAAAGAACCGGCTGATCGTAAGACAGACACTATGCTCAAATCTATTTACACTGCTTGAGAAGTGGCGTAAAGGCCCACTATTGCCTGTGCATGGATTTCTAAAGCCATAGTAAAGTGGTCAGGCACATTACTAGAGGATTTGGATACAATGGATAGAAGGTACATTGAATTGTTTTTACGTAACATACAGGATTCTGCGGGGTTCATGGTGGAATCCATGAAGGACCTGGGTACGCTGACTGCACGGATATCTTCCATGTAGGTCTCAGCCCGCAGGGGACTCTGGCTACGCCAATGGTCTGCAGACGCGGAATCCAGGAGAAGTGTGGAGAACCTACCCTACACAGGTCAAGCTCTATTTGGGGAAGCGTTGCATGTGTGGATTTCCACGGCAACCGCGGGTAAGTCACCTTTCCTTACCCCTGCTACACCTTCTACGAAGAAACTATTTTCTTCAGCTGTGCCACTGTCCTTTCGGACCGCTAAGGCAAAAAGTCCAAGCCCCCTACCACTTTCTTTAGAGGTGGTCGGGCAAAATCCAAAAAGCTTGCACCCGCAGGCTCCCAGGACCAGAGACATGCTTCCTCAAAATCCTCAGCATGACGGTGGACCTCAAAGCCTGGAGGATGGGCTGGTGGGTGCGAGACTCAGACGTTTCAGACACGTCTGGGTGTCGACCTGCCTGGATCCCTGGGTACAGAATATTGTGTCCGAGGGGTACAGACTGGAGTTTCAAAAACTCCCGCCTCAACGATTCTTCAAATCAGGCTTACAGCTTTGTTGACAGACAGGACTATCCTACAGGAAGAAATTATAAAATTGGAAAGTCACAGGTGATTGTCCCAGTACCACCTCAAATGCACAACAAGGGTTATTATTCAAACCTTTTTGTGGTATCGAAACTGGATGGTTCGGTCAGACCAATTTTGAACTTGAAATCGTTGAACCCTTACCTGAGGGTGCTCAAATTCAAAATGGAGTCTCTCAGAGCAGTGATTTCAGGTCTGGAGGAGGGAGTTTCTGGTATCCCTGGATATCAAGGATGCGTACCTCCACATTCCGATTTGGCCGCCTCACCAGGCTTATCTCAGATTTTCACTGTTAGACAGTCACTATCAATTCCAGTCACTGCCATTCGGCCTCTCCACAGCACCGAGGGTATTCACCAAGGTGACGGCAGAGATGATGGTTCTCCTCCGCAGACAGGGGGTGAACATAATCCCACATCTGGACGATCTGCTGATAAAGGCATCGTCCAGGAAGAAGTTGTTGCAGTCCATTGTTCTCACGACTCTTCTACTCCGGGAACACGGTTGGTTGGATCCTGAATCTTCCAAAATCACATTTGGAGCCCACCAGGAGGTTGTCTTTTCTGGGAATGATCCTCGACATGGAAGTGCAGAGGGTGTTTCTCCCAGAGGAGAAAGCGTTGGAGATACAAACAATTGTCCGGGATGTCCTGAAGCCAGCCCGGGTTTCGGTTCATCAATGCTCGGCCCTTCCACCTGGATCTCCTGGACAAGTAGTCGGGATCTCATCTACACATGCACCAGAGAATAAGTCTGCCGCCGAAAGACAGGATTTCACTCCTCTGGTGGCTGCAACTACCTCACCTTCTGGAGGGCTGCAGGTTCGGGATTCAGGACTGGGTCCTTCTAACCACGGATGCAAGTCTCCGAGGCTGGGGCGCAGTCACTCAGGGGGAAAACTTCCAAGGACGGTTGTCTAGCCTGGAATCCAGCCTTCCAACAAACATTCTGGAACTAAGAACCGTCTGCAACGGTCTTTTCCAAGTGGCCCACCTTCTGCGAGATCGAGCCATTCAAGTGCAGTCGGACAATATAACGACGGTGGCTTACATAAACCGACAGGGTGGAACGAAGAGCAGGGCTGCAATGTCAGAGGTAACAAGAATCATCCTCTGGGCAGAATAACACGCATTGGCGGTCAGCACTCTTCATTCCGAGAGTAGACAACTGGAAAGCGGACTTCCTCAGAAGACACTATCTCCATCCGGAGGTGTTCGCGGTGGTAACAGATCTTTGGGGTGTACCTCAAATAGACATGATGACCTCTCGTCTCAACAAGAAGCTTTGGCGGTATTGTTCCAGGTCGAGGGACCCTCAAGCCATGGCGGTGGACGCCCTAGTGACTCCGTGGGTTTTCCAGTCGGTGTACGCGTTTCCTCCACTCCAACTCATTCCAAGAGTTCTAAAACTCATAAGGAGAACAAGAGTTCAGGCAATCTTCATTGCTCCGGACTGGCCAAGAAGGGCTTGGTACGCGGATCTACTGCTAGAAGAGCCGAGGGCTCTTCCTCTTCGGGAAGACCTGCTGCAGCAGGGGCCGTTCGCTTATCAAGTCTTACCACGGCTACGTTTGATGGCATGGAGGTTGAACGCCAGATATTAGCTCGGAAGGGCATTCCTAACAAGGTTATTCCTACCCTGATACAGGCTAGGAAAGTAGTAACATCTAAACATTACCATCGTATTTGGAAAAAATATGTATCTTGGTGTGAGTCCAAGAAGTTTCCTACGGTGGAGTTTCAACTGGGACGGTTTCTCCTCTGCCTGCAAGCAGGAGTGGATATGGGCCTGCGTTTGGGATACGTAAAGGTCCAGATTTCGGCCCAATCCATTTTTTTCCAGAAACAGTTTGCTTCCCTCCCTGAGGTTCAGACTTTTCTGACAGGGGTTCTGCACATCCAGCCTCCCTTTGTGCCGCCTACAGCGCCGTGGGATCTTAACGTGGTGTTACAGTTCCTCCAATCGGATTGGTTCGAGCCTCTACCAGAGGCTGAGGTCAAATTTCTCATGTGGAAGGCTGTCACTTTGTTGGCCTTAGCTTCTGCTAGACGTGTCGGAGTTAGGGGCTTTGTCTTGTAAGAGCCCCTACTTGATCTTCCATGAAGAAAGAGCGGAGCTCCGGACACGTCAGCAGTTCCATCCAATGGTTGTGTCGGCATTTCAGATCAACCAATCTATTGTGGTGCCAGTTGCTACTGACTACTCAATTTCATCAAAGTCCTTGGATGTTGTAAGGGCTCTGAAAATCTATGTGAAGTGGACAGCTCGTCACAGAAAATCAGACTCTGTCCTGTATGATCCCAAGAAACTTGGGTGTCCTGCTTCTAAGCAGACGATCTCTCGCTGGATCAGGTTCACTATCCAGCATACATATTCTACGGCAGGATTGCCGTGTCCTACGTCTGTTAAGGCCCACTCTACTCGTAAGGTGGATTCTTCCTGGGCAGCTTTGCCGAGCGGCTACTTGGTCTGGGTCGAACACATTTGCAAAGTTCTACAAGTTCGATACTTTGGCCGCTGAGGACCTGAAGTTTGGTTAATCAGTTCCGCAGGAGCCTCCACGCCCTCTCTCCTGTTCTGGGAGCTTTGGTACATCCCCATGGTACTAATGTGGACCCCAGCATCCTCTAGGACGTAAGAGAAAACAGTATTTTGGTAGGTACTGGTAAATCCTTTTCTCGTAGTCTGTAGAGGATGCTGGGCGCCCGCCCAGCGCTTCGTGATTCTGCAGTGGTTGCTTAGTTCTTGGTTAAGTACTGTTTTGTTACTTGGTTAAGTAATACTGTTCAGCCGATGCTGATGTTTCAAGCTGGTTAGCTTGGTTTGCCTTGTGTGTGAGCTGGTGTGAATCTCGCCACTATCTGTGTAAAATCCTTCTCTCGAAGTATATCCGTCTCCTCGGGCACAGTTTCTAGACTAAGTCTGGTAAAAGGGGCATAGAGGTAGGAGCCAGCCCACACTCTCAAACTCTTAAAGTGCCAGTGGCTCCTAGTGGACCAGTCTATACCCCATGGTACTAATGTGGACCCCAGCATCCTCTACGGACTACGAGAAAAGGATTTACCGGTAGGTAATTAAAATTCTACTTTTAGGTTAAAATCACCTTAAACAATAAAACGAAAAGAAAAAGGACAATGTGCAAAATAATTACCCGTTATGTAGCTCTCACCCTCTTCTATCATCAGACAGATTCATTTTCACCAGTGAGACCTGAATGTAACAGACCATAAAAATAAATCATATCATGTAGAGGTGAATTCCAGGAGTGGAAACAAAAAGGATACTGAAGAAAGCAGAGTCCTGAGAGGCCATGGGACCCCTGACTCCTGTCCATTACACAGTGGGGCAAAATAATAATTCAGATAAAAAGCAATTCAGTCCAACATCCGCCAACACCAAATGTGTAACTAGTTTAATTCTATCTGGACTCTGAAATGTATTACTATGTATGGTCTCCTATCCTGCTCTGAGAGCTGATTGGATGATCTTTCCTACCAATCAGATTATAGGAAGACGCTATACACTACGGAGATCTACTCGGACTTGGTAAAGCTGTGTAACAGCAAAGCCACAGCGCACATCCCAGCTATGAGACACACACGAGGACTCTGTTCTGGATTATTCTTCCTCCGGTTCTTACGTGCCAGCCCACAGTAACGGCCAGCACGCCTTTGTGGGAGGATTTCCATTACACATGTGCATAATGTGGAATAAGGCAATTCATGTTATAGACTGAGCAGTAACTGTAAATGGTAAGTTACTCATACCTTTGTATCAGCCGCTTTGCTCATCACCAGCTTCCCACTGCCATGAAAACACAGCCTGTTTATTTTGGACTGGTTTAATAGTGTGCTGCCAGGGATAATTCCTGCTATTGCTTTTCTAGCAAAATCTGTGACCACTAAATTCACATGATGAGGGCCACCTTGCAGAGGGCAAGGCAGCCCAGCGTGTTTGGCACTGCCCAGCGATACAATCGCAGTTCAAAGAGGTTGGTCCCTGCCTATGCAGCATGGCTGCGTAAGCAGAGGCACCGCTGCCATGTTTCTGATCGCAGGAAATGCAGGCAACGTCAATGAAAACTGACATGAAGTGACTGTTTCCTGCAACCCCCCCCCCACCACCACCACCGCAACGCTGCCCCCAGACACCTGTCATCTGTCAATCATGATGTAAATACATTCTTTTGTGACGCGAACACATCATGATAGCATGCACACGGCGGCTCATGCGCAGATGGCTGGAAACCGTCTGTTTGCAATTTTTGGCTGTCTGCAACAGGGTCTGAATGAGGCCCGTGTCTACCACAGACCGGAGAACCAGATACCAGAAGAAAAAGGTAAAGAAGCTGAAAGCTATCTACTTGATTTCAAGTTCCAGAACTTATCTTCAATTCATCCAGCCTCCCGTCGCAAAGGCCTACGACGGAGATCCTGACCTGTTCCCTTCCCCTAGAAGACAGCAACACCTAGTTTTCTACAAACGGAAGCCATCACCGCCCCCCCCCCAGATGGTAGCAGACTGTCAATCATTGACAGTCTGGTGCCATCCTGTGATGTAGGAACTGTTTGCGCACACACGCAGAACGGGTCCTGCTCATGCGCAAAGTATAAAAAAATCGGTTCTTTGCAACGATGGGTGCAGCTCCAAACAATGTGCCCCAGGCGACGTCACTAGTTCCTATTGACTGCATTGTAATGAATACCTCCACTTTGTGCACTCAAGGCTCATGACCGAATATACTTACAGTACACACTTTCCCAATGTTTGCAGTCGACAATTCCTGCAAAACAAAATCGCATTAACTGACCAAAAGGACACACTCAGCCTTTTCTATACAAGCCATTTATTTTGTAATGCCAATTATATGTTGGATAAAGTCCGTGTTACATGCTCGTCAGTAACAGTAGAAAAATAGAACCAGTGAAAAGTTTTGTACAACAGCAAATAGTACTTGAAAGATAGGTGTTATACAATGTATCACACGAGACACAAATTCAAGTCTGGAAGTACCTAAATAAAAATACTATTCTTTAAAAACATTATGTACAATTGAATCATAAACAAATCTTACAAAGTACTGGTTATGCAGGCTGTAGAAAACACTTGCATAGGACGTGAAAATCAGTTCGTAAAGTTTGTTTTTAGTTCATTTTCTGAGCCTCAAGCGATGAAGGCACTTGACTTTAAATCCAATTTAAAACTGCAAAGAGTTACAGACATTCAAAATGAAAACACACCTCTCTACACCATGTATACATAGAGTACCCCTCAGCATTTCACAGAGTTTATGGTCCTCGATTCATCAGCCTTTTCACAAAGACAGGACATACGGGGACATGAATAATCAGCTTCTCTCCTGCGCTGACTGACCAAAGAGTAAGGGGGTCATGCAATTTTATGTGGGAACCAAGGCGTTAAAATAATGCATCTGAGGGATATATATCCAGTTTTTGGGGCTTATTCTAAATTGGGAGAAAAAAAGAAGAAGTAACTTTGCACCAAGACCGGCAGATGTAAAATGTGCATTGAGAGTAGATTTGGGTGGGGCGTTTCCAAATTTGGGTCTAAATTGCAGCGTAAAATAAAGCAGGCTAGTATTTGTGGGCTACATGCAAAAGCGGCCAGTATTTACCATGCATGCATGCAAAAAAAAAAAAAAAATGTATGTGCATCACTTGCAATTCAAGATGGTTTGCTTCAGGTGTAAGGTTACTTGCTGTTTTTGCTTTACTCCAAACCGAGAATAAGCCCCTATATATGCATTGGCTATACACCATATACGCGTATAAAGAATGATTGCTGTCCTTTTAAAATCAAGAATGCACAGTTGACACTAGATTGCAGAAGTGGATGTAATTCCTTTTTGTGCATGTAATCATAAATAAAGAAGAGGGTGAGGGCTAGTTATAACATACTGTACATAGCAAGGGCCGATGGTGTGATGACAAGATCTTGAGTTGGTTTCATTGTAACATCTGCATAATTAGGTTTGCTTTATTTTCCAATATAAATGTGATATTTTTTAGAAGCCACCTCGATCTAAAGCAGTGGTTCTGCAAAGGTCAAGCTGGCTCTCATGCTAGTTAAGGCTTATTGCCTCATCGTAAATAAGATAGGCACAAGAAGCGGAATGGGCACATACAAGTTGAACAGAACAGACATAAGTAGCTAGGCATGTATGCATATTTATTTTTCCTGTGTACTTAAGAGTCCAAGTTTTCTTCTAAAAGACGTTTCTGGGCAAATAACACACTACTAAGAGATACCAGAATCGGTGCAGCTTGCAAACTAGTGTAGCTGCCATGCACACACTGCTATTTGCACACATCTCATGAATGCAATTTCTATTTAGAGATTCCTCAGTTCTTGCTGGCAATGAATATATAAAGCCCAGTGTAATAAATAAGGTGGACAACCACTGACTTCAAATGTAAAACACAAAACAAACAATCTAGCAAGAAGCTAGTATTAAGCACAGTCTCAATTCTACCACTCAATTGGTAACATACTACATGCAATCTACGCCAAGAACCAGACATTATGGTTAGATATACTGTACCCAGAAATAACATGGAGGAATCCCAAACAGCTTTACTAGAAAAACTCTTCTCTGCAAAACAGAAACCAGTAACAGCGTTTCATTGGAAGGAAACATTCCAAGCCTTAACTGAAGTAGACGTTGCAAGATTTTTGTTTGAGGAACACATAGGTTTTGAAAAAGGAATAAAGGCTTAATGACCCAGTGAGGAGCACAACCACCATGCACAGACATTTGGGCCATGCCAGAATAATGGAGAACCCAGAACAGCTGAAGGTGGGAAAACAGAACAAGACACCTCTGATTCCCTCAATGTCTTGTGACTGGCCCATGAACTCATCGCTCGGGTCAATGATACCTATTTCAAGTCTGGTCTGATATTTTCAGCTCAGACCGGGGGACAACCTCCTATGTAAAGGTGCCCCAAGTGTGCCATCACATTGGATAATACTGGCGGGCAGAATGTGTAAGAAAACATTTATAGTTTTCTTTGGTTAAACATCAAACCTAAGGTTTTTGTTTAACTATTACTACACATGTGCAATGATTAGCACTGACTAACTGGGGGTTAAGGTATCCGTACACACGGTGACTAGATTGTGATAATTTGGGAAAATAATTTTTGACTATGAGCGATCCATCCATAGGCGTAGCCATCCCCCCAAATATCCTAACAGTGTCTCATAATATCTGGGTGCTTGGCCCAAACAGTCTATTTAAAATTTCAAAGACACAAGAAGTTGCATTTTTAAAACATTAAATCAATAAAAGAACTTGATGCCTGGCCTTAAAGCTGCTAGTGTATATAATCAGTAGACTTGGGAGTGTTAAATCCAGACAAAGGGATGTAAACCATGACACAACTAAGTAGATGGAGGATGAAGAACATGTCTGAGCTAGGACATTGGTGATGGAACACTAATACACAGTGCGATACGGGTTGGGTGGGATGCGATATTGGCTAGAAAATGTTTAAATGGAGAAAGAAATATAGATAATTTAATTGTCAACCTAATTACAAAAATGGAGTTGGAAGGGTAAATGCCTAGAAACTTTGAAAAAAAACAGGATTCTTTACTTTTGGAGCAAATGTACCACAGAGGGTACATAATTCTTATGTATAGAAATATATTCAAACACCACAAAGATTTGTCCAACAATCCTTCTGTGCCAAGGACCATATAGAGGAAGAAACAGGCTGAATCTTTTTTTCCATAGCCCGTGTCTTTGAGCCAAACGATGCATTATGTGGTACTAAGAATTACTTTGACGTGATGCGTGTTCGCACACATGGGGAGCTTATAAAGAAAGACTCTTTACGCTTTCACATTACTGAATGCAGACATTCCTACCATTGCGAGTGTGACCCCCCCAATCCTAACTTCACTGGTCAAACTGGTCAGAAGACACACTGCCCTTTTAGATGCAGTGTTTGGCCTGATCTTCAGACCAGCTATGTATTTCATGGCTCAGCAACCTGATCCAGACTCTAGTATGGACTGTCCTGCTTGTGCTCATGCAAAGGGTCCATTCATGTCTAACAGTGTCAGGCAGGGGTGGCCGTGCAGTGCACACAGTCTAGAAGTAGCGTGCAGGACATGTAGTAGGGGTACAAGCAGACCAAAATATGGACTGCTACATACAGATGCCATCACGCTGCATCTATAAAAATGGAGAATAAATCCTTTGTACTATATACGTAGTCAATGACCCATCAGCCTGTAAATTGACCAGATTTGATTGGAAGACTGCTGAACAAGAAACTGCCCTAGCATATTACATATGTAGGCATGGCACATCTAGATAGAGACTGAAAGGACATGTCACTCAGACACCATTCGGCATCTCCTACCAAATTAGAACATTTTACAGCAATCTTGTGAAACCAGGATATAACACAATATTGTTTAACTTTCATTAATATCCAGGATCTATAGCTCCTATTTTGTGCCATTAAATAAAACAGACATATACTATAATCCAGAATAGGTACAGACGTGCCAGCTCTCATCTTACGTACTAAACGCGGCAAACGCAATTAGTGTGGCCGCGGATGTGCACACGCACCTGCGCTCCATAGGATTGCATGGGGACAGGTGCTCCCACGTACAGAGCACAGCCATGCGAGATTCGTCGCAGTTGTGGTACATTCACACCAAGGACCTGTTCGTGAGTAGGATGAGCGTGTCACATCTGTATTTTGGGGGGTATAACAGTTCAAAAAGCAGCAAACAATAAATCGATATAAAATTTGATTCATTTAAATTATCTGTTGTGTTTGAGTATTCAGAACACAAATAACATTGCAACTAAAGACGTGTACAACAGCAAATGTCTAACATGCAATCAAACTAAGGTCTATAACAGTCTATGATTGTCAAAGGTCCTGATTGTCAAGTAGGACCTGCCTCTTCTCTGAGATATTAGAAGAGAAGTCTCTAAATCTAGCCAGCTTTGAAAAAGGGATTTTATCATTTTGGAGGGGAGGGACGGGACCTGTACAATTTATTGGGGACCTCCACAAAACGGACATTCTTGTAAATCACCTTTCACATACAGAAACCAGATCACAGCCACAAGACACGCACTTATTTACACACAGCAAAACAAAGATCTTTCACGTCACAAACACCACAAGTGGAACAATACCTTAGGAAATAATGCATTATATAACGACAGCCTGTGTCACGTTACACCAACCTGTTTACAACATACAAAGTCATCTTGTCACCATATGAAAAGCAATCTTCTACACACGGACCTCTATTATTGGTGATGGGACTGAGGCATACGGAAACTTTTCATGTCTCAGTGAGGTCTCTGGGTCCTACACAGACTAAATAATGGTTCACTCCACAGCATAGAGACCTGCTGTCAGTCTGCCAAACACTTCATACATGGTAACTTGAGAAACTAGACTGAAGCCCTTTAATTTTCCCCTCATCACAGGGATATTGAAGGCAATGCAGTAATGTTAGCACCTCAGATGAAAAAAATACATCCTACGCTTTCTCACTACAAGCTCACAAGAGGTTCAGCTACAATGGCAGCAAAAGGCAAGTATGTCATGCATACAACATATAACCCCCTATACAGGCAATCATTGCCAGGGAGTAAAACTAATCTCCCTTTAAGACTGCCGCAATCATCCGGGCTATTGCTGGATTGATCCGGGTTGCGGCTCAGTCTGAAAGGGGCCAGGAAAAATAACCCAGGTAGCGACCAGGATTGGACATGGGACTGACCTGGGTCACAGTATAGTGTGAACGGCCTGACCCGGACCGTGTCACATACCACAAGAATGGCTGCCTGCAGTAGCACATGGCGATGACATGATCTCCAAGCGTCCACTGTAAAGCCGGATAGACTCGGGTTACGGAATAACTCAGGTCCAGCCGCCGATGTGAGAAGTGTCTGAGCTGGGTTGCATCCGGGTTGGACCAGTGGTCAAAATCCCAGGTTTTCAGATCAAAATCCCAGGTCTGACCAAGGATTTTGAACACTGGCCCAACCCAGGGGCAAACGCAGGATTTACCGAGGGGGGTTTCCGCATAAATTTATATTAAAAACAAATTTTATATATATATATATATATATATATATATATATAGACATACATACTTCCAAAATCTGGCACTCCACAGGTACACTTATAGAATAACTTTCTCAGGTGCCCTCCACGAATGCGTACCCATACAAACTCTAATACGGCGGCACTCCGGTGAATAATCAATGTCCACAAATAGGCTTGTTTAGCAACGTTTCAGCGTCCTTTAATAACGCTTTTGCGCTATATATATATAGATATATATAGATATATAGAGAGAGAGAGTCTTGGAGAGGGCGGCACTCAGAGACTTGAACAGCAAAGGTGAATACAAAAACCCCGCAGGGCAACCTTTAATGTAACGTTTCGGGGACTAACCCGAAGGGGTTAGTCCCCGAAACGTTACATTAAAGGTTGCCCTGCGGGGTTTTTGTATTCACCTTTGCTGTTCAGGGTTAGTCCCCGAAACGTTACATTAAAGGTTGCCCTGCGGGGTTTTTGTATTCACCTTTGCTGTTCAAGTCTCTGAGTGCCGCCCTCTCCAAGACTCTATATATTGTTCAGCGGTTCCAGGCCCTGAAGGGAAGGCACCTGAGCAGGATTTCTTGCGTTAGACCGGAGTGCCGGGGTTCCAGTGTTGTGTATATTATATATATATATATATATATATATATATATACACATATACACACATACACACACACAACCTGCCTCTGCATTTTCATTAATCCCCCGAGTGCCGGACATCTCTGCAGTACGTACGTACACACACACATATATATATATATATATATATATATATATATGTAGGTATATACATATAGATATAGATATATTACTGTATACTGTATTTTGTTTTTAAAATATATATTTACATAACACACTCACATTCACACACATCTGGGGCCATATCATAGTAGAATGTGAGGAGCGGGAGCAGCAATTTCCATGCTGTGAAGCCTGAGCTCTGCCCCGACGAGAGCTCCGGGCAGCAGCAGCTTCAGTGATCGCGGTTTGTACTGAGAATAATTTGGCTGGTCAGAAACCCCCCCCTGCATGCGCCACTGCAACCCGGCTCAGACTCCTTTCACACCAGCGGCTGGACCCGAGTTATTCCGTAACCAGAGTCTATCCGACTTCACAGTGGACGCTTGGAGATTATGTCATCGCCATGTGCTACTGCAGGCAGCCAATCATGTGGTATGTAAAAACATATGTAAAAGCCACATGAAGCAGATGTGAACAAGCACACAACTGCAGAGTCCCTGGCTCTGGGAAGTTTTAGATCTCGGCACCGATACATGCTCACTAAAACCAATGTCTAACTTTAATCTTGTCACTTTATAAATTATAGTTCAAAAAAATGTTTTTTTTAATTTGCCAGGAAAAGATATTGGACAGTAAGGAGACGATTTCTCCCAGAACAGAGTCTCGCTACGGTGAAGGTCTGAAAAGCATGAAACCGCTGACAGAAGTTTAGGTTTGAGTTAGACTGCAGGAAGTGGAGTGGGCATTATATCCCAGGAATGGGGGCACAGACAAGTCGCACAAGGCTGGGGCTCGTGGGGGAACTGGTTTGTTTGGTTTGATGCACATCACACTTATCAGTGAGCCACTCCTGGCCTGGCATGGAGAGTTACAAGGAACAGCTGGATAACAAACCACTTCAGTCATCTCTGGTGCAGTCATGGTATGGGAAAATGTCTTCATAAATTAGGTTATGTTATAAGATGCATTTCTACAACGGGTCAAACGCTATAAAAATCCCAAGTCTTCATACACATTTCTAAGTATTAAGTGCATCCATCATCTGCACACAGTAGGAGTGGCCATTTGGTGGGCTGGATTTATATTCCTAATAATGCAGCATGACATCACAGAAGCAGTGATGTCATTACTTCCCAGTAATATAGCAGTAACCTGGCCCAAAAAATGGCAGCTTCCGCTACATGCATGCATATAGGTTTCTTATCTCGTCAATGACACTATCAGAGATTTTTTTATAAGAGAAGAAAAATCTTGCATTTCTCTAATTGCTCAACTGCATTAGTCTGGCAGTGCATGCTTAGAGTTGTAGTTCAACAGCAGATGTCACAAGCGAACGTCACCTTTTCTTAATCATACTCTAGGAATGTGGTTTCATAAACAGGACTGAGTAGGGTGATGTATCAGCTATGAGGGGCCATTATGCAATGTATTACAATACAACAAGTTTGGTTGATTTATCAATCAGTGAAAAGGGTGGGGAATTGGACAAGTGGAGAAGTTGCCAATAGCAACCAATCTACCTATCATTTCACAAACAATAGATAGAACTTTATTGGTTACTGTTTTCCTTTCAGTGGCATAATGCATATGTATGCGGCCTTTTGACACCTAGAACATCTAGTAACAGATTATAATAGGCTGAGCAAGGCTGCGTAATGAACACAACCCGGTTTTGTCTGTTAAATGATCTGCGCTTTAAATCTGCAGCCGAGATCACTTTAAAGAAATCGGAATCTACTACATAAACCCCACAGCACTCAGAACAATCTTCAAAACCCACAATAGGCAACACCAGAAATCAGGGAACAACTGCAATATAAACTTGCTTAAGCACAGGTGGTTTAACCAGAAGCTCACACATTAGGACTCTACATGATGTGGTGTCCACATAAATTGTCCACTCTGCAGCTCTCCAGACACATCGCCTCTACTGTAAACATTGGTCAGAAGTGGTATTTAGCAAAGACAACACTGAGGTATATTTTGCCCAGAACATCTTTAATGACCAGGTGTCAGGCTCAGAAACATGGATCAGCTGCTACTGTCCCATCTTTGCTGCTACTCAGGGACAGGAGAGCGTTGCCAGAACTACTGGTGATGTGTTCTCTGTCTACAGCAGTAATGAACACACTGGACCATGATTTGTACAAAGAAGAGACTGACACCTTCCAAACTTATTGCTGATAAAGAAGAAGCCTTAAATGGTTCTTCCCGACTTGCACACAGATACAACAACATGGATATATACTACGCGCTGGGCATTTGCAAAGTGCCCTTTAAGTCCATAGGAGGTAGGTCATGTGGCCTCTACTGTATGAAAAACGCTGGTAATATGAAACCTACTGTGATTTTAAGGTGAACTGCATTATCTAGAACATACAGGATATAATCTGCATATATTTGGGAATGTTTGAAGAAGTGCATGGGGAGTTATTAGATATATGAATACATTAAGTAGAAGTTAGGAGGCAGCTGGAAGTGTTGGAGCATACCTGTCACCTGCAAACGATGGAGGCAATTTGTGTGTACATTTCCAGACTATCGATTCACTAGGAACATGAAATCACTAAGTGCCTTGTGCCTCAGCGAGGTCACTTTTGCCCAGCAAATGGATATACAAGTATAGAGCCTGTAAACTACGGGTGCACAGGAACTTTACACTCATCCCTCCCCCATTTGACTGGCGGCTGTCTTGCATGGAGTGAGGAAGGTATATAACACCCCCCCAACAAACAGCAGAAGATGCCATATGGCGGTCATTTACCAAAAAATACATCAGATTTTCTGTACAAGCATTCCTATAAATGACCACATTATCATAGAGTAACTTGCTTTAGACGGATTACCAATTATACATATTGGTTTCTGCAGGTTTACAGATCTCTGCATTTAAATAAGGATTTCAATATGGTAGTGACTTACTTAGTGTATTACTAACTCAGCTGAGTTTAATAAACAGTTACTAATGGCAAATTAAGGAGAGTGCGCTGGCGTCAGAAATCATGGGATAAAGCCAACCAGATGAACACGAGGCCATGGAACGCTATATAACCTCAATGTACGTATAGAATTGTATGTGTGCTTCTTTGGATTGTTTGATTATTAAAAAAAAAAAAAAAAAGCTGTCTCGCTATTACAAAATACTTTACGTAAATGTTAAACCCATTGGAAATGGAAGTTAATGCAGGATCACAAAAAAATAAAAATAATAATAATAATAATATATATATATATATATATTAACATAAAAATGCACTTAACTGCCAAGCTGCAAAACATAACAAGCAGGTGCAAAATAAAACTGCAAATAGAATGCAAAAAAAAAAATCAAAGGTGCCAGCTAACTTATTTTGCTACAAAAAGCAAATAAACCATTGCAAAAGTCCATTACAAAAAACAAATAAAAAAAGAAGACGACGCTACTGCGAGTAGCATGGGGAAGAAGAGGGGTGTATGCAGCCACGGATAACGCAAGGGAAATTAAATGGAAAGGATACAGACTGGGTTATTTTTCTGGCAAAGCATACATTGACAGAACAAATCCATGGAAAATGATGTACTCCAGAAGTTTTAGGCACAGAGATTATGTTGAGAGGTTCTTGTTTTCAGAGGGCCGATTTCTTGTACAGAAAGTCAGGCTTGTTAGGAGACCTCCGCTCTCTGCCTACAGTGTCCTCTCGCTCTAGGTCCATATTCCTCTGTGCAGCATGATCTAGGAGGTCGCCATCTGCGATTCTCCTGAAAGAGCGCTCGTCCTGCCGGTCAGAGCTGTATGCAGAGTGTGAGGCTCTGTTAGAGGTCAGGCCGTACGTCAGGTCAGATTCCACTTTCGTACGCCCCCGGCCCAGGTGAGAGCTGTGGTTAGCACCCTCCTGGGCGGCAAGCGCCAAATCTAGTCTTTGAGGAGGCTGTTCTAAGACATCAAGGTGTAACGGTTCATTCTTTTGCCTGTGATGACTGTCCTGGGAGAACAAGTAATCTCTCCTGGAATCCTCTTGCTTTTTTGGCGAGATCTGGTTGGAGAGATAGGTGGATTTTAATCCACTTGGTGGCGGTTTGCTGTGACTGTACAAATCAGGTCCAAAATAAATGCCTTGCGAAGCCAAAGGAGAGTGTCTATTTGGGACAGGGGTGGACGGCCGACAAGCAGAGTTGGAGAAGTCATAGAACTCTGGATATTCTGGCTGGCTATCCCGGGAGTCCATCTTCTGTTCCGCAGTTACCTTCTTTCTCGAAGTGTGCATATGCCTGCTAGGGATATATGAATGGTGCTGGGCAGGGACTGGCATCATATCGGACACTTGCTGGCTCAGTTGGGTATCAATGGTTAATTCTGGCAGCCTCCTGTCTTTCAGCGACATAGTGGATACACCCATTGCAATATCTGGCATGAACTCATTTAGAACTGGCTCGCCACACTGGTAAACACAAGAGAAAAAAAAAACCAACAGCAAGTTAAAAGCTATATCATGTGTACAGTACTTCTCAGTGGAATTCAATACTATGTATAGAGCACTAACTTATTTCACAGTGCTGTACAATGGCAGTTGCCGTAAAACCAAACCAAAGAACAATATACACAGAGGTAAATGGTAACTGCTCATAAATGCCTAAAATCTGTAAGTGTAAAGGCGGTTTGCAATTATTGGACCAATCAGCCAGTTCTCAGCTTATAAGGCCAATAACTGCATAGTCCATGGCTACATCATCATAACAAAAGGAGGCCAAATGGATCTATATGTCCGACACCATGGCTACAAAGGGTTTAGGTCAGGGGTGGGGAACCTGCGGCCCCTCCAGCTGTTGCTGAACTACACATCCCAGCATGCCCTGCAACAGTTTTAGCATAGCCAATAGCAAAATTGTAGCAGGGCATGCTGGTATGTGTAGTTCAACAACAGCTGGAGGGCCAAAGGTTCCCCACCCCTGGTTTAAATGAATATAACCATTTGAACATCATCTTGCACTAAATGTCATTATAGGGACTACCTTGCCATGTTTTCAACTGCCCTGTTCAGCTTTTCAAAAAACCTATGGTCGCCCGTGACTCTGACCATTTATTGATTATAATGGAACCACTTTTGGTCCCATAAATCTCCTCAATAGATTGCCAGACAATGCCTAGTGTTTATGTACTTTTCTATAATGTTTATTTATTAACTTTGCTTAAATTTCTACTATGATGTGTTCGCCTTTTTTTCTCTTTTCTTAAATTATTTTTTTTAGTGGTGACTGGGTTCTGTGACGCCTCCTTGTGGTTCTATACTGAAACCAGAACTGTTTTTCTGTAATAACCATTTTTTGCTATATATGCTGTAACCCCATTACTTTATCCTGGATCGTCAGATGGGGTGAACAAGCCCCGTCAGTTGGGCAACTTACAGTGTGCAGTGGTAGTTTAACCAGCTGGTGTTACATGCTCTCAGACTCTCGTATCGTGCACTTCTAGTTTTGCGCTTTTACAGTGGAACGCAAGAGAGAAGTGAGCCGCGGCTCTGACAGCCACGTTGCTTGGTTCTCATTATTTCCATGATGTTTACATAATTCAAAACGATGGCAGGAGCCAGTCCTCAATACAATAATGTACAGTAGACTGGATCTCAGCCCCAAGTGTCTTAAAATCGGGCACTTTCAGTTTTGCATTCCACAGTGGAACACAAAGTGGACGTGGATCCCCTCTTCAGTGACCGCAAGGTTGTACACTTTGATTTACTGATAGGAAAACCGATAGTTTTTCGTTGCAGTGAAACAGAATCTGGACTATATTTTATATATTCAGTGTTTAATGTGAGATCATACCCCAGAAAATAAGATTTTACTCACCGGTAAATCTATTTCTCGTAGTCCGTAGTGGATGCTGGGGTCACTTCAAGAACCATGGGGTATAGACGAGATTCGCAGGAGACATGGGCACTTTAAGACTTTCAAAGGGGTGTGAACTGGCTCCTCCCTCTATGCCCCTCCTCCAGACTCCAGTTATAGGAACTGTGCCCAGGGAGACGGACATTTAGAGGAAAAGGATTTATTGTTAAACTAAGGTGAGTTACATACCAGCTCACACCTCAAGCACGCCGTACAACGTGGCATTCAACACAACGCAAGTCAACGGCATGAACAACATCAGCAACAGGTTGACTATAAACGTAACAACATGTGTGTAACCACAACTAATAACTGCAGATACATTACGCACCGGGACGGGCGCCCAGCATCCTCTACGGACTAAGAGAAAAGGATTTACCGGTAGGTATTAAAATCCTATTTTCTCATACGTCCTAGAGCAGGGGTGGCCAACCAGTCAGAGACAAAGAGCCAAGATATCTTGTTAGGTACATCAAAGAGACTATTTTAAGCCGAAGACGCACTTGCAAAAATGGGGTGTGACCTTGTGCCTGCTAGACCATGCCCCTGGTAGAAATACATTGAAAAAGCCAGATCCAACATAAAATACAATGAAAAAGCCACTTTAGTTCCCCCATGTGTCACTCCAGCCAGCTCCCCCGTGTGTATTTGGCTCCCTCAGTTCTCAGTCTACGTAGTGCTGCTGCATGTCTGCCTAGAGTGCAGCAGTTTACAGATCTCTTATGGTCACGCGACTGAGTGTTGGGAGCCACATTTGAATAAAGAGCCGCATGTGGCTCGAGAGCCACGAGTTGGCCACCACTGTCCTAGAGGATGCTGGGGTCACTTCAAGAACCATGGGGTTTATACCAAAGCTCTAGAACGGGCGGGAGAGTGCGGATGACTCTGCAGCACCGACTGAGCAAACATGAGGTCCTCATCAGCCAGGGTATCAAACTTGTAGAACTTCGCAAAGGTGTTTGAACCCGACCAAGTAGCCGCTCAGCAAAGTTGTAATGCCGAGACCCCCCTGGCAACCGCCCAGGACGAGCCCACATTTCTGGTAGAATGGGCCTTCACCGATTTCGGTAACGGCAATCCAGCCGTAGAATAAGCCTGCTGAATCGTATGACAGATCCAGCGCGCAATAGTCTGCTTGGAAGCAGGAGCCCCAATTTTGTTGTGAGCATACAGGACAAACAGAGCCTCAGTTTTCCTAAACTGAGCAGTTCTTGCCACATAAATTTTCAAAGCTCTGACAACGTCGAGAACTTCGATTCCAGCAAGGCGTCAGTAGCCACTGGTACCACAATAGGTTGGTTCAAGTGGAACGACGAAACCACTTTCGGCAGAAACTGCCGACGAGTCCTCAACTCTGCTCTATCTTCATGGAAGATCAAATAAGGGTTCTTGTGAGACAAGGCCGCCAATTCAGATACCCGCCTGGCGGATGCCAAGGCCAACAGCATGACCACTTTCCAAGTGAGGAATTTCAACTCCACCTTTTGTAAAGGTTCAAACCAATGAGATTGAAGGAATTGCAACACCACGTTAAGATCCCACGGTGCCACAGGGGGCACAAAGGGAGGTTGGATGTGCAACACGCCTTTCACAAAGTTTATGGAAGAAAACCATTAAGGCTGAAATTTGTACTTTAATGGAGCCCAACTTTAGGCCCGCATCCACACCGGCTTGTAGAAAATGGAGAAAACATCCTAGTTGAAATTTTCCATAGAAGCCTTCTTGGATTCACACCAAGACACGTATTTTCTCCAAATACGGTGGTAATGTTTAGACGTTACTCCTTTCCTAGCCTGAATAAGAGTGGGGATGACTTCCTTGAGAATAACCTTTCGGGCTAGGATCCGGCGTTCAACCTCCAAGCCGTCAAACGAAGCAGCGGTAAGTCTTGCAACACGCACGGCCCCTGCTGTAACAGATCCTCCCTCAGAGGAAGAGGCCAGGGATCTCCTATGAGTAATTCCTGAAGATCTGGATACCAAGCACTCCTTGGCCAGTCTGGAACAATGAGGATTGCTTGAACCTTTGTTCTTCTTACGATCATTATCACTTTTGGAATGAGTGGAAGCGGAGGAAAGACGCACACCGACTGAAAACACCCACGGTGTCACTAGGGCGTCCACTGCTATTGATTGAGGGTCTCTCGACCTGGAACAATATCTCTGAAGTTTCTTGTTGAGGCGAGACACCATCATGTCTATTTGAGGAATTCCCCAAAGACGTGTCACTTCTGCAAAGACCTCTTGATGAAGACCCCACTCTCCTGGATGGAGATCGTGTCTGCTGAGGAACTCTGCTTCCCAGTTGTCCACTCCTGGAATGAAGATCGCTGACAGAGCGCTTGTATGCCTTTCCGCCCAACGGAGAACCTTTGTGGCCTCTGCCATAGCCGCTCTGCTCTTTTTTTCCGCCCTGGCGGTTTATGTACGCTACTGCTGTTATGTTGTCCGACTGAATCAAGACAGACTGATTGCAAAGAAGATGTTCCGCTTGCAAAAGGGTGTTGTGAACGGCCCTTAACTCCAGAACGTTTATGTGTAGACACATTTCCTGGCTTGACCATCTTCCCTGGAAGTTTTCCCCCTGTGTGACTGCTCCCCAGCCTCGGAGACTCGCATCCGTGGTCACTAAGATCCAGTCCTGGATCCCGAACCTGCGTCCCTCTAGGAGGTGAAAGCTGTGCGGCCACCACAGGAGTGAGATTCTGGTCTTGGAAGACAGGGTTATCCTTCGGTGCATGTGCAGATGGGACCCGGACCACTTGTCCAACAGGTCCCACTGAAACACTCTGGCATGGAATCTGCCAAACTGAATGGCCTCGTAGGCCGCCACCATCTTCCCCAGCAACCGAGTGCATTGATGGATCGATACTCTTGGTGGTTTCAGAATTTGTTTGACCAGGCTCTGAATTTCCAGAGCCTTTTCCACTGGAAGAAAAACTCTGTAGTTCGGTGTCCAGAATCACTCCCAAAAACGACAGCCGTCTTGTCGGAACCAACTGTGATTTTGGCAAGTTTAGGAGCCAACCATGTTGCTGCAGAATTGTTAGGGATAGCGTAACGTTCTGCAGTAATTGGTCCCTGGATCTCGACTTTATCAGGAGATCGTCCAAGTACGGGATAAATGTGACTCCTTGCTTGCGCAGGAGAACCATCATTTCGGCCATTACCTTGGCGAAAACCCTCGGAGCTGTGGACAGACCAAACGGCAACGTCTGAAATTGGTAATGACAATCCTGAACTGCAAACCTCAGGTAAGCCTGATGCGGAGGATAAATGGGAACATGTAAGTAGGCATCCTTTATGTCCACCGACACCATAAAATCCCCCTCCTCCAGACTGGGGTTCACTGTCCGGAGAGATTCCATCTTGAATTTGAATCTTTTTAGGTAGAAATTGGAGGGATTTGAGGTTCAGGATTGGTCTGAGTCGTCTGGCTTCGGGACCACGAACAGGCTCGAATAAAAGCCTTCTCCCTGTTGAGACAGGAAAACCCTGACAATGATTTGATTGAAACACAATTTTTGTATTGCGGCGCATACGACCTCCCTGTCCGGAAGAGAAGCTGGTAAGGCCGATTTGAAAAATTGGCGAGGGGGAACGTCTTCAAACTCCAGTTTGTACCCCCGGGACACTATTCCGAAAAGCCATGGGTCCAGGGCCGAACGAGCCCAGAACTGACTGAAGAACCTGAGACGTGCCCCCACCGGTGCGGACTCCCGCACAGGAGCCCCAACGTCATGCGGTGGATTTGGCAGAAGCCGGGGAGGACTTCTGCTCCTGGGAACCGGCCACAGCCGGTGATCGTTTACCTTTTCCCTTTCCTCTAGTAGCAAGGATGTAAGACCCTCGGCCCTTTCTGTATTTATTGGGCCGAAAGGACTGCATCTGATAGTGGTGTGCTTTCTTTTGTGGTGCAGGCACATAAGGTAAAAATGATGACTTACCCGCGGTAGCCGTAGATACCAACTCAGCGAGGCAGTCACCAAACAATACACCACCTTTATACGGTAGAGACTCCATAGCTTTCTTAGAGTCAGCATCAGCATTCCATTGATGAATCCACAATGCTCTCCAAGCTGAGACTGCCATGGCATTGGCCCTTGATCCCAAGAGGCCAATATCCCTTGCAGCTTCCTCTAGGTAGACTGCAGCGTCTCTGATATAACCTAGCGTCAAAAAAATGCTATCCCTATCCAGGGTATCTATTTCAGATGACAAGTTATCTGCCCATCTTTCCATAGCACTACTCACCCACGCAGATGCAATGGCTGGTTTGAGTAGCGTACCCGTGGTGACATAAATGGATTTCAATGTATTTTCCTGCCTACAATCCGCAGGATCCTTTAGGGCTGCCGTGTCAGGGGACGGAAGAGCCACCTTTTTGGACAGCCGTGATAGAGCTTTGTCCACAATGGGGGGGTGACTCCCATTTTTCCCTATCCCCAGAGGGAAACTAATACGCCACTGGAATCCTTTTGGGAATCAAACTTTTTGTCAGGATTTTCCCAAACCTTTTCACAAAGCGTGTTCAGTTCATGAGAGGGAGGAAACATTACCTCAGGTTTCTTTCCTTTATACATACAGACCCTAGTATCAGGAACAGTAGGGTTCTCCGTAATATGTAATACGTCTTTTATAGCCACAATCATGTACTGAATGCTCTTTGCCAATTTTGGATCTAATCTGGCATCACTATAGTCGACACTGGAGTCAGTGTCCGTGTCGGTATCCGTGTCTGCCAGCTGGGCAAAATAAACGTTTTTTTGACCCCGAGGGGGTCTGGACTTGTAACACATCCTCTACGGATTTCTTCCAAGCCTGGTTCTGAGACTCAGATTTATCTTTTATTTATCAGAGCCACATTAGCATTCAGAGCACTCAAAAATTCACCCAATCAGGTGTCGGTGGTGCCGACAGGGTCACTCCCACAGCCGTTTGTGTCCCTGCTGGGAATAGCCTTCAGCCTCAGACATGCCGACACACGTGTATTCACCACTCACAGGCACACTGGGCATATAGGGGACAGACCCACAATAAAGCCTGTCAGAGAGACAGAGGGAGTTTGCCAGCTCACAACCCAGCGCTTAACCCGGTTCTGACACAGTAACAGAATGTCCCAGACCTGCAGCGCTTTTAGAATACTTATATTGCACCAAAAATCACTGTGCCCCCCCCCCCCGTTTTGCACCCTGTCACTTGTACAGCAGTGTGAGGAAGGACCAGCATCTCTGCAGCTTCTGTGAAGAGAAAATGGCACTGATGTGAGCTGCGAGGACTAAGCCCCGCCCCGATAATGGTGCGCTTCAGCCCCGCTATTTTTCTAAAAATCTTTATACTGGTGTTTGGACAGAGGTTTGGCACCTTGTCCCCTTTTGCCAGTCACTTTTTTTGAGGTTAATATGCTGCCCAGGGCGGCGCCCCCCCCCCCCGCACCCTGTAGTGCTGCCGAGTGTGGGAGCATGGCGCACGGCGCGCCCGCTGTGCGGTACCTCTGAAGTCGTCACTGAAGTCTTCTGTCTTCTGGCTCTGCAAGGGGAGTGACGGCGGGCTCTGGGAACGAGCATCTAGGCGTACCTAGCGATCAGACCCTCAGGAGTTAATGGTGTCCTGTAGCCAAAGCAGAGCCTTTAAACTCACAGAAGTAGGTCTGACTTCTCTCCCCTAAGTCCCACGAAGCAGGGAGACTGTTGCCAGCAGTTTTCCCTGAAAATAAAAAACCTAACAAAGTCTTTTCAGAGAAACTCAGTAGAGCTCCTCAGAGTGCATCCAGTCTCACTGGGCACAGATTCTAAACTGGAGTCTGGAGGAGGGGCATAGAGGGAGGAGCCAGTTCACACCCCTTTGAAAGTCTTAAAGTGCCCATGTCTCCTGCGGATCCCGTCTATACCCCATGGTTCTTGAAGTGACCCCAGCATCCTCTAGGACTTATGAAAAAGAATAGATAGTATGATCACATGTAGAACGACATCACTTCCTACAGCGTCCCATGTAGTTTTCTTTAATAGATTCGTACTGGTATATTAGGAGGTGAAGAACATTTGAGTGTAAGTGTAAGGGCTATAATCCTGAGGAAGGTCAGTCCCTGTATGAAACATCAACTATACCTTGATGCGAGATTGATGTGAGCGATTAACTGTTCCTAAAAAGTACCCTGGTGAGTGTTGTCTATTTTTTGAATTACAGGTTGAGTATCCCTTATCCAAAATGCTTGGGACCAGACGTATTTTGGATATCGGATTTTTCCGTATTTTGGAATAATTGCATACCATAATGAGATATCATGGCAATGGGACCTAAATCTAAGCACAGAATGCATTTTTGTTACATATACACCTTATACACACAGCCTGAAAGTAATTTTAGCCAATATTTTTTATAACTTTGTGCATTAAACAAAGTGGGTCTACATTCACACAATTCATTTATGTTTCATATACATCTTATATACACAGCCTGAAGGTCATTTAATACAATATTTTTAATAACTGTGTGTATTAAACAAAGTTTGTGTACATTGAGCCATCAGAAAACAAAAGTTTCACTATCTCGCTCAAAAAAAGTCTGTATTTCGTAATATTCCGTATTTCGGATATTTGGATATGGGATACTCAACCTGTATTACAGGTTGAGTCTCCCTTATCCAAAATGCTTGGGACCAGAGGTATTTTGGATATGGGATTTTTCCGTTTTTTGGAATAATTGCATACCATAATGAGATATCATGGTGATGGGACCTAAATATAAGCACAGAATGCATTTATGATTCATATACACCATATACACACAGCCTGAAGGTCATTTTAGCCAATATTTTTTATAACTTTGTGCATTAAACAAAGTGTGTGTACATTCACATAATTCATTTATGTTTCATATACACCTTATACACACAGCCTGAAGGACATTTAATACAATATTTTTAATAACTTTGTGTATTAAACAAAGTTTGTGTACATTGAGCCATCAGAAAACAAAGGTTTCACTATCTCACTCTCACTCAAAAAAGTCCGTATTTCGGAATATTCCGTATTTCGGAATATTTGGATATGGGATACTCAACCTGTATTATAAATGTGACGTACCCGTATGGACTCAACGAGCTTACGCCCCAGTCATTGAACTATACTGCTATGAGTCTGCCAACTGTACTTAGATTACATTTATATACGATAGCTATCTCTACTTATATCTATATAACAAAAAGGATACAATACTTACAGCTTAATTACTGAATATCTAAGCCTGGTGCCTTCAAAGTAAATAAACATTGGAAAATGTCTAATTGGAGCGCACAGCAATACAATGTATCACTTTCTTGGCTCACTAGAGTTCACCTTATAGGCTCACCTATAAAGGCACAACAAAGACTCAACTTTAGAAAAGCCAACTTTGACAGGATTAGGGAAGCTTTAAAGGGACATTAACTGGGAAATTTTGTTTCAAGACAAGAATACTACAGAGAAATGGGATTTACTAAAAACCATTACTCGCTAGTTATACTCGCAAGTTCATTCCCATGGGCAGTAAACGAAGGAGTATTAATTCCAAACCAATGTGGCTTAACAAAAAGATGAAGGAACTAATGGCCAGAAAGCGGAGACCATTCAAAAAGTATAAATCGGACGGGAAGGCGGAGTCATTCCAGTACTATAAGGACTGTATCAATATATGCAAAAAAAAAAAAAAAAAAAAGGAATCAGAGCGTCTAAATAGAAACAGAAAATCTAATAGCAACGGAAAGTAAATCAAACCCTAAAAGGTTTTTTTATAAATACATCAACAGCAAAAGATAAAAGAGAGAGTATAGGCCCTTTAAAAGGCAATATGGGCGTCCTAGTCAAAGACGACAGGGACATAACCGAAAAATTAAACGGGTTTTTCTCATCTGTATTCACAAGAGAGGACCAGATGGCAGGATTGGTGCATAACCTCAGCAACGATAATGCCCCACTGCTTAATGCTTATTTAAGTGAGGAAAAGGAGATTTATGGTAGACTTACCATTGTTAAATCTTTTCCTGTGAGGTACATAGGTTCCACAGAGAAAACATCGGGTGTAGAGATGGATCTTGATCCAGGCACCAACAGGCTAAAGCTTTAGACCACAGGTTCTCAAACTCTGTCCTCAGGAGCCCACACGGTGCATGTTTTGCAGGTCTCCTCACAGAATCACAAGTTAAATAATTAGCTCCACCTGCGGACCTTTTAAAATGTGTCAGTGAGTAATTAATACACCTGTGCACCTGCTGGGTGACCTAGAAAACATGCACTGTGTGGGCTCCTGAGGACAGAGTTTGAGAACCCCTGCTTTAGACTGTCCCAGGATGTAGTGGGGACTCCTCTATAACCCCACCTCCAGGCACTGTGAGCTCAGTTTCGTTAACTAGTCCAATGCAGGAGCAGGTAAAAGAGAAGGCAGATGTTAGTCACATAGAACCACATTCTCACGACAGGAGAAGGGACTAGCGGCTAATGCCATACAAACCCATAGAAGCTAGGGGCGTCAGGGTGGGTGCCCTGTGGAACCAATGTACCTCGCAGAAACAGATTTAAAAATGGTAAGTCTACCATAAACCTCCTTTTCTGCAGCGGGGTACATTGGTTTCCACAGGGAAAACATTGGGGATGTCCTAAAGCAGTTCCTCATGGGAGGGGACGCGCCGTAGCAGGTATGAGAACCCGGTGTCCAAAGGAAGCATCCTGGGAGGCAGGAGTATCAAAGACATAGAACCTAATGGACGTGTTCAATGATGACCACGTAGCCGCCTTGCACAACTGTTCAGCGGATGCACCTCGGTGGGCAGCCCAAGAAGGTCCAACAGACCAAGTAGAATGGGCTTTAATAGCAGCAGGAGCTGGAAGACCAGCCTGTGCATATACTTGTGCAATCACCATTGTAATCCATCTGGCCAATGTTTGCTTGTTCGCAGGCCAGCCACGTTTGTGAAAACCAAAAAGTACAAAAAGGGTATCTGACCTCCTACTAGAGGCAGTTCTCTCCACGTAAATATGAAGAGCCCGTACCACATCCAAAGACCGCTATTTGGAGGACAAACCAGAAAAGATAAAAGCCGGAACCACAATCTCTTGGTTAAGATGGAAAGATGACACCACCTTAGGTAGATAACCAGGGCGAGGTCTAAGAACTGCCCGGTCACAGTGAAAAATCAGATAGGCGATTTTGTCCTGTCGTCCACCCTAAGTCCGGCACCCTCCTGGCAGAGGCAATAGCCAGTAGGAACAGGACGTTGACCGCAAGCCATTTAAGGTCCACTGACTCACGAGGTTCAAATGGAGACTCTTGCAGGGCATTTAGAACAGACAGATCCCATGGAGCCACAGGGGGGACATACGGAGGCTGAATCCGTAAAACACCCTGAGTGAAAGTATGTACGTCAGGAATAGACGCAATTTTTCTCTGAAACCACACCGACAAGGCAGATATGAGAACCTTGAGGGAGGCCAGACGAAGGCCTAAATCAAGGCCTTGTTGCAGAAAAGCCAGAAGTCTGGAAGTACTGAATTTGTAAGCATCGTAGTTCTTAGCAGCACACCAGGTGAAATAAGAATTCCAAATCTGCGCAGATGCCAGTTTGCGGGCCTTCAGCATAGTTTGGATAACCGCCTCGGAGAATCCTTTGGCCCTCAGGAGTGAAGTTTCAAAAGCCACACCGTCCGAGCCAGTCTGGTCAGGTCTGGGTAGACACTAGGGCACTGAACGAGGTGGTCTCGGCGTTGAGGAAGTAGAAAAGGACGCTCTATCAATAGACCCTGTAGGTCTGAGAACCAATGCCGTCTTGGCCACGCTGGAGCGACTAGAAGTAGTATTCCTCCTCCTTGTTTGAACTTTCGCAGTACCCTGGGCAGGAGTGACACTGGAGGGAACAAATATGGCAGCCGAAAGTTCCATGGAATTGCCAGTGCGCCCACAAACGCTGCTTGAGGATCCCTGGTTCTTGATCCGAAGACCGGAACTTTGTGATTGTGTCGAGATGCCATCAGATCTACATCTGGTAGGCCCCACTTGACCACTAGGAGTTGAAAGACTTCCAGATGAATACTCCTCTCTCTGGCGTGCACGTCCTGACGACTGAGGAAATCCGCTTCCCAGTTGAGGACTCCCGGAATGAACACTGCCGATATTGCTGGCAGATGGTTTTCCGCCCAACAAAGGATTTTTGACACTTCCATCATTGCCATGAGGCTTCGAGTGCCACCTGGATGGTTTATGTACGCCACTGTGGTGGCGTTGTCTTATCATACTTGAACAGGCCTGTTCTGTATCAGAGGCAGGGCGAGAGACAAAGCATTGAACACTGCCCGCAATTCCAGAATGTTTATCGGGAGGAGTGATTCCTCCATGGTCCACCGACCCTGGAAAGAGAGTGTTGCTCCAACACCATGCCCCAACCCATCAGACTGGCGTCCATAGTCAGTAGGACCCAGTTGGGGATCCAGAAGGGACGGCCCCTGCTCAATTGCTGATCCTGTAATAATAATAATAATAATAATAATAATTTTATTTATATAGCGCTCTTTCTCCAATAGGACTCAAGGCGCTTAACAGATACATAGCATAATATAGTACAGAAAATAATGAAGTACAGAACAGATTTTCATAAAATACAGAAGCATGGAGATACTAAAGGGACAATTATGGGAATGCTTGAATAAAAAGGAAAGTCTTGTGTCTACTTTTGAAGGATTCTATAGTTGGGGCCTCTCGCACTGTGCGGGGAAGGGAGTTCCATAGAGTCGGAGCCGCATGACTAAAAGCTCGACCCCAGATGAATTACGGGAGATTCTAGGTACTGCTAAAAGTCCTTCATCTACAGATCGCAGTAATCGAGTGGGGAAGTATGGGGTCAGTAGCTGCTTCAGGTACCTTGGGCCCTGGTCATGTAGTGCTTTGAAACTCAGTAAGCCAATCTTGAAGATGATTCGCCATCTTACAGGCAGCCAGTGAAGGGAGTTGAGTATGGGTGTTATGTGGCTAGAACGGGGCTGGTTGGTTAACAGCCTGGCAGCTGTGTTTTGCACCAGCTGTAAGCGGTGCAATTCTTTTGCTGGGAGACCAAGGTAGTCTAATCGAGATGATACAAATGCGTGGATGACTTTTGGCAGATCATCTGAGGGAATTAAGTGCTTGATTCTGGCTATGTTCCTCAGGTGAAAGAATGAGGATTTGATTGTGGCTGATATCTGATGTTTAAGTGTCAAGCCACCATCCAGGACAACGGCAAGATTCCACACACGATCAGTGGTTTGTAATTCCGAATCCCCGAGTGTAAGTGCAGTTGGTTGGCTATGCTGCAGTCTTGTTCTTTGATGTTGCGGTCCTATCATAAGGACCTCTGTTTTATCCGGGTTCAGTCGCAGCCAACTAGCACTCATCCACTCCTGGAGTTCAGCTAGACAGCCATTTAGGGTTGTTATTGGGTTATCAGTGCCCGGAGCAAAGGACAAGTACAGTTGTGTATCATCTGCATAGCAGTGGTAGACTAGCCCATGGAGCCTGATTATTTCACCCAGCGGGAGCATGTATACTGCAAAAAGCATGGGGAATAGTATAGAACCTTGTGGGACACCATATGGCAATGGCACTGGTGGTGATGAGTATAATCCAGACGATACTCTGTGACCTGCCTGTGAGAAATGATTTGAACCAATTTAGGACTGTGCCATCCAGTCCACAAAAAATGTATCAGACGCTCAATCAGAAGCCCATGGTCCACGGTATCAAATGCTGCAGAGAGATCCAGAAGGATTAATATTGAATAGTCGCCTCTGTCTCTTGCCGTCAGAAGATCATTTAACACACACACCAGGGCTGTTTCAGTGCTATGTCTTCTCCTGAATCCTGATTGGAATGGATCATAGATATCATGGGTTGTCAGGCGGGTTTCCAGTTGATTTGCAAGCACTTTCTCAATAACCTTTCCTAGAAAAGGAAGGTTTGGTAACGGTCTATAGTTGGTCATGCAGTCGGGATCTAAATTAGATTTTTTAAGAAGAGGTCTAACAATTGCTTCCTTTAGGGGTCCAGGAAATATGCCTGTCTGCAAAGAGCATTGAACAATTTTTGCAAAGACAGGACCAATTATATCCATACAACCTATTAGAAGCTTGGTTGAGGCAGGGTCCAGATCACAGGTGGTGGGACGCAAAATACGAGCAATTTCCGCAATGTCCTTTACATCCACTGGGTCCATGAAGGCAGGTGGCTTATATTGGCAGGTTTTGTAGTTTGACACTCCTTTGATGGCACTGTGGAGATTCCAGCCCGAATGGTGGATATTTTATCTGCAAAGAAGTTTGCAAACTCGTTGCATCTTGCCTGGGAGAGGATTTCATCAGTCTGCAGGCATGCTGGCTTCCAAAGCATCTCCACTGTGCGGAAAAGTTGAGCTGGCCTATTGTTTGCTGCCGTGATCTCATTTGACAGAAACTGTGATTTCTTACGGGTGATTGTCGATTTTCTTCATTATGCTTTATTAGTTTTATTTTGTCATCCACTAGGTTAGTCTTCCTCCATCGTCTTTCCAGTCTACGCCCCCTTTTCTTGAGCTCACTAACACTGTTGTCGAAACCAGGGAGCTCGACGTTGTGGTTTACGAGGTCTTATATGCACAGGGGCAATAATATCAATTGCAGCCATAACATCCCTATTATAATAACAGACTAGGGAACAGGGAGCCACCAGGTCAGCGACAGACGACCCTCCAGAGTCAAGGAGATCATGTGAGACTTAATCCGATGAGGTAGGCCGTCCCACTTGGAAAGGATTAACCTCTGCATGGGGCGGGAATGAAATTGAGCGTACTCTACCATGTTGAACGCCAACACCATGAGGCCTAGTACTTGCATCGCCAAATGTATCAACACTCTTGGGCGAGATAGGAGGTATCTGATCCTGTCCTGAAGTTTCAGGACCTTCCCTGGAGACAGAAACAGCCGTTGATTGTGATTGTGTGTGTCCAGTAATGCCCCAGGTGCACCATGCTCCAAGCAGGGACCAGCGAGGACTTTTTCCAGTTGATGAGCCACACGTGGGCTTGTAGGAAGTCTATCGTCAGGTGTAGATGACTGATGAGGACATCGTGGGAGTTTGCCAGAATCAGCAAGTCGTCCAGATACAGCAGGATCCTGACTCCTTGGAGAGGGAGATGGGCCGTCATCACGGCCATAACCTTGGTGAAGATCCAAGGGGCTGTGGCCAGTCCCAACGGCAGAGCCTGGAATTGATAGTGAAGGATGCCAATAGCAAACCGCAGATATTGCTGATGCGATATGGCAATAGGTATATGCAGGTAAGCATCTTGTATATCCAGGGATACCATGTAATCTCCGGGTTCCATGGCCACAACAATTGTGCGCAGTGTTTCCATAAGGAACTTGGACCCTCTCACAAACTTGTTCAGTGATTTGAGGTTGAGTATAGGCTGGAAAGACCCATTGGGGTTCAGGACTAGAAACATAGTTGAGTAGTATCCGCTGCCCCTTTGGAACATATTGTAGGTACCAGCACTACCACTCCTGTATCAAGGAGGGAACGCACAACCAAACGTAGAGCTTGTGCCTTCAACGGATCCGAAGGCATAACCGTTGTGCAGAACTGGCGAGGGGGACGTCTCTTGACGTACCCGTGAGAGACAACTTCTCGCACCCATGCGTCTGAGGTGGTCTTTAACCAGACCTGAGTGAATTGCAGAAGTCGGCCTCCCACCCTGGGGTCCCCTAGAGAGAGGCCCGGCCCATCATGCAGCAGGCTGACAGGCTGCCCAGGATTATTTTGCCTTGTGCTTGGTGGTTTTGGGAGCACAAAATTGTCTCGGGAATGCCTGACCTTTTGCTTTCCCTTGAGGCTAATCTTCTCCAAATAGGATGTCTCCCTTAAAAGGGAGTACCTCCAAGGTCTTTTTGGAGTCCAGGTCCACCTTCCACGACCTCAACCACAGAATACGGTGAGCCAGGATGGACGTAGACGATGCCTTGGCCGCTAGCACACCTGCCTCAGAGGACACCTCTTGAATATAATAGGCGGCAGTGGTAATTTGAGACAGGTACTGTCTGGCAATGTCCGATATATCCTGAGGCAGCTCCTCCTCTAATGCCTGAACCCATGCTTCAATTCCTTTTGCAGCCCAGGAGGCTGCTATAGTGGGTCTATGTACAGCACCTGTAAGGGAGTAAATAGACTTCAGGCATCCCTCCACACACTTATCTGTCGGTTCCTTCAGTGAGGAGACAGTAGTGACAGGCAGAGTAGATGACACCACAAGACGGGTGACATGAGAATCTACCGGTGGTGAATTTTCCCACTTGTTACACAACTCAGAAGATAGAGCATAACGAGCTATCATCTTTTTAGATAGGGAGAATTTCTTTCCTGGCGAAGACCAGGGTTCTTGACGTATGTCTACTAAATGGCCAGAATGCGGTAATAATATTTTAGTTACCTTCTGACGTTTAAACTTATCAGGTTTCTTAGATGATGATGTGGATTCCACTACTGTGTCTATTTGTAGAATTTGCTTAATAGTAACCACTAGGTCAGGGACATCAACCTGAGTTGTAGATTACTCGTCAGAAGCAGCTGTATTAGTGTCTGATGGGTCAGTATACTCCCCATCCTCATCAGAAGAATCATCCGAGAGATTAGTGGATTGTGAGGAGGAAGTGGTCCGCTTAGATGACCCCTTGACACCAGAGGGACGTGGGGTAGGATTACGTCTAACCACAGATTGATTCAATTGCTGCAACTGGGTAGACAAATTAACCGCCCAAGGCGGATTTACCATAGGGACAATATGTGGCTGCAATGGCACAGGAGGTCCCATAGGGGGCATAAGGCATATCACAAGCGTATTGAGCATAGATGAGAACGCCGCCCAAGGTGGCTCCTGATTGTTTACAGGAGCTGCGGACTGACTGGGAGATGTATGGCACATATTACACAGAGCATCATACAAAGCTTCCCCCTCAGGCAAATCCCTGGTGTATGCGCTGCATGATACAGGAGCGTCCGTGGATTTCCTGCCCTTTGTGTTAGACATTAGTGAATGTAACCGCAGAGCGTATGAGTACGATACAGCCAGACTACACTACCTGCGAATAAATCCCCTAGTATGTGACAGCGTACACAGTACACAACACCAGCGTCTTAATCCGGTACTACGTGACTGCGTACACAGTACACAACACCGGCGAATAAATCCAGTTTTATGTGACTAAGTACACAATAGAATACACTTGACGGTAAATATTGTGCAGCACTATATATGAGACCCTGATTCACCTAGTCCCTTAGGATACAGAACACAGTGATAGATATAGCTGTGATACACTGAAAGTGAAATCCACACAGCAGATACAGGCACACACAGTCACAGTGACAATGCAGATAATTATTTTAGCAAGACAATAAAACTGCACTGGACTAGTGTGTGTGTGTGTGTGTGTGTGTGTGTGTGTGTGTGTGTGTGTGTGTGTGTGTGTGTGTGTAATAAAAAGCAATGCACGGTCCGAGACCAGATGTATATATCAGAATACTCGTACAATATATTCTGGCACAGGTATACTTGTTCTTAACTAACGCTGTCTAATATTGACATGTAGAATACTTAAGTGTCTGTAAAATCACGGCGCTGATGTACAGGCGGATTTACAGACTAGGTTCTTGAATTGTGGATATGAGGAAGTTTCTTTGAAGGCAGTGAAGAATGAAGTTACACAATTGGATAGGAAAATTCTTCTTAGCAATAATAAAAGTACAGAAACAACTAATAAATTTGAATACGCTTTCATTACAGGATATAGTGAACAACATAAAATTTTAGAAAAATCCTTCAAAAAGCATTGGGGAGTTCTTAAAAAAGACCTAATTTTGAAAGAAGTATTACCTGAACACCCTATCTTTATATACAGGAGGGCGCCTAATTTAAAAAAAATTCATTGGTACGCAGTGATCTTCCACCTGTGAAAAAAAGTGGAATAAGGAGCACCAAGGGATTTCATAGGTGCGGCTCTTGTATTGGCTGCAGGGAAATCACCACGGACAGTGGGAAAAAATTTGAGAATTTAAAATATTAATAGCGAAGTCCATGAAATAAGGGATTTCATTACCTGCAACGTTAAGAATGTAGTGTATGCCATTGAATGTTCATGTCATTTATTTTATATCGGACGCACATCAAGGCAATTGAAAATACGGGTAGGAGAACACCTTAGGAATATCAGAAGGGGACTGGACACCCATGCTCTGTCCAGCCATTTCAAAAAAGTCCACAACTGTGATCCTAAACATATCATTAGGTTTGTTGGAATGAAACGAGTGGAATGTGGCCGTAGACAAAAGGATACCTCTAAAAGTTTAGCTAAGGCAGAAATGGAACTTATATATAAATATAATACGCTGATACCCACAGGGTTAAATTCAGATTTTGAGTTAAAGTGGTTCCTTTAATGCCTTAGAACGAATCTTGAGTGTGTATGGGGTTAATATGAAAACTCTCTGATATGCATTGTTTTTAAACTCAATGAAAGAGTATTTTTAAAGAACTATCATTGTAATGTGGGGAATAATTAATTGTTTTTTTGGGGGATTTATTATCAATTGATTAACTGAGTCTTGAGACATATGTTTTTTCATTAATTTTAAAAGAGCTAAAGAATGATTTTTTTCTTTTGACAGTGGCACCATTTTTCTAAATAAGGACGTTTTTTATTTTGAATAAACCTGGACTGAAAAATGGCTGCTCCAATTAAAGTATTTATATTTATGAAGAACACGGGTGCCTAGCAACATAATACGGACGGAGAGGGCGGAAATGACGCGCCCGGCTGGAACAAGTGGGGGCGGAAGCGGTGAGATGACAGGGGTCCATGCAAGTATCGCGAGGAGACGCATGTGTACTCCCGAATTCACGTCATATGACACGGGAGCCGGAGCGGTTGCTATAGCAACCGTAGATAACAGCTTAAAAGGAGTCCACACAAACATCGCGGTAAGACGCATATGTACTCCCGAACTCAGGACACGTGATACGGAAGCCGGAGAGGTTACTATAGCAACCGGAGACAACAACATGGAGGCGGCCATTTGCACACAGGTGCAAATACTAAGGACGGGATATTTTCTATTGGAGGACTGTATAATAAATAGTGGGATTTAGGTGGAGGAGACACACTACCTTGAAAAGGGGTCCAGTTTAGGACCTGAAACGCATTGGTGAGGTGCAGGGAGATCACCTAATTGGCATCTGGTGGAGGCGCTTATCGGATCCAGGAGGCTGAAAACCCGGGAGGTCACCTGGTACTTATATACATCCAAGCTATTCTGAGAGCCTTGGTTCTCAGAGTGTCCGGTAATTGCACACCTCATTTGCCCATTGGGCTTCTCTTCTGCTACCTATGTGTCGCAATTTTATTTGGATTGGATTTTATGTTTTATGTCGTCGTGCTTGAATTACATTAAAAAAACGTTGTTGCACTATTCTGTTCGCATTTCCTCTATTCCATGTTGATTCTGAGAGAGAACTAACAAAAAGGGAGAATACCTGGCAGAGTGCGGTGGATTTTATTACATGCTGAGGATACAAGTGGCTTACAGGAATGTATATTGTTGAGATATACTCTTTTCATATGAATTTGTGATATTAATGTAACACCCATTTAGAGGAGCGCCATTTATTGTTTTCACCAATCTCCTGTTTTGCATTGTATATTCTTTGGTGGTGTGGGAGACGCCTCCATGGTGGAAATTTGATTTAGGCTGCACCTATTCTTTGCGCACCAGACAAAAGCCAGTGCTTTCTTGTATTTTTGGATTTACAGAGGAGTCCTTGCCCTGCAGTCTCAGAGACCAGGCACAGCTAATTCTAGAAGATGGCGCCCAGCGTCTCAGTCAGGGAGTGAGAGAGAGAGAGTGTGAGGCAGCTCCAGGGCGGGAACACCAGCAGTAGATGGTGCCTGGAGCTGGGGGAGGGGCTACAGGTCAAGCGCCTTCTCCCCTATGCTGGTCCTCACCACCTGGTACTATGGAGTCTTAATGAAGTGGATATTAATATATCCAACCTGTACTCCTATGCCCTGGTGGATATAGTGGGGTCCCTGCTCTGTTACAGTGTCCACACCAGCGTCGCAGTCCGTCTCGTTAGACTGCGACCGGAATGCAATTTAATGGCGGGTCACGCCTGGGGGACTCTCTTACCTCCTCCCTTCTGTAGCAGCCACGCGAACCAGGAGAGTGTCTGCGACCGTGTGCCTAGAGCCGGAACAACTCCGCCGCAAGTACCCGGGAACAGAGCCAGCGGGAGTCTTCTAAAAGCTTTTATAGGGCTGCCCAGTGCAGCTCCCCTGTTAAGTGACCTGCTTTTGCAGGCACCAACTCGAAACTGAGCTCACAGTGCCTGGAGGCGTGGTTATAGAGAAGGCCCCAATGCATCCTGGGACAGTCTAAAGCTTTAGCGTGTTGGTGCCTGAATCAAGATCCATCTGTACACCAAGGTGTTTTCCCTGTGGAAACCAGTGTACCCCGCTGCAGAAATAGTCTGTGACCAATTAAAACGGAGAATGAGGTTCAATATAGACAAATGTAAGGTAATGCACCTTGGTAGCAAGAACAGAAACCTTACCTACATAATAAATGGGGAAAAACTAGGGGATTCTATACTGGAAAAAGATTTAGGTGTTCACATGGATACCAAACTTAGTAGTACCTAAAGACGGTATGCAGCAAACAAGGTATTAGCATGCATAAATCGGGGAATTGATGCAAGGGATGAGAGTGTTATACACCCATTATATAAATCCCTAAGTAAGGCCACATCTTGAATACTGTGCACAACTATGCGCAATACTACAAACAAAATATCCTGGAACTAAAAAAGGTTCAGAGATGGGCGACCAAATTTATTAAGGGGATGGGAACGCTAGAATACGAGGAAAGGCTTGTTAGGCAAGGCATGTTCACACTGGAAAAGAGGAGATTAAGAGGGGACATGATTAACATTTACAAATATTTAACTGGTCAATACACAGATCGTCACAAAGGACACGTGGTCACCCACTTAGGTTAGAAGAGATGAGAATTCGCACACAGACGGAAAGGTTTCTTCACAGTAAGGACAATACGTATTAGGAATTCCCTGCCTGAGAGAGTAGTAATGGCGGGCTCATTCACTACTTTTAAGACTGGGCTAGATAAATTCCTAATGGATAAGGATATAAAGGGTTATGGTGGGTAAATCATGCACTATAATAATAAAAAAAAAAAAAAAAAAAACACAGGAGGAAGTGACATAACAGCTAAATATTCACCACAGTTAAAATTAGGCTAAAAAAATATTACAGTGTAGGACAGTGATGGCTAACCTTGACACTCCAGCTGTTGTTTAACTACATATCCCAGCATGCCCTGCTACAATTTTGCTATTTGGCCTTGCTAAAACTGATGCAGGGCATACTGGGATGTGTAGTTCAACAACAGCTGGAGTGTCAAGGTTAGCCATCACTGGTGTAGGAGATCACTAACAGGTTGAACTCGGACAAATTGTCTTTTTTCGAACTCAGCAACTATGTTACTGTGATACCTTTGATGTGCTGGCAAAGTTAATGTAACTGTACTGTTCAGAAGACTTGCAGTGCACACTTTGGATAACACAAACTTACCGCTTGCTGTTCCGCTGCCAAGGCCGCTGCTGCAGCTGCTGCCACAGTCTGCCTCCCAAAGCCAGTATTGTTAGTGCAATCAGGGGGTGCTGTTTTGACACCAGGTAGATAGGCAGGTGGCGTAGCTTTAGGAATAGTCCTGGAGTGGAACACTGAATGGTTGCAGGGGTAGGAGAATGAGCGTGATGGGTGCTGGCTGGGAACCCTGTGCTTCCAGCCCACTTTGAATTGGTTGTGGATGGGAGTAGCTGGTGGGTGATAAGGAGGTGGGGGTGGGGGAAGAGGAGGATGGAAGGCCACATAAGAGTCCGTAAAGAGAGTTTCCGTAGCAGGGGTGCTGTTAATTCTACATCTCCCGGACTGGCGCAGAGTCAGAAGTGGGCTTTCATCTCCAAACCTGTCGTCCGGAAAGAACTTGTGGGGATTCTGCGCATTGGAACAGTATAATGGTTACTTACTTAGCAATTTAACTCCTAAATATACAAATTAAATAAAACACATTAGGTGATGGAATGCACATTTTCTACAGACCAGTGTTATAGACTGAGGTTAAAACTATCTATTGCATATATGTGGGCTTAGAAGATTAAAGTAAGTTCCTTTTTTGGTCTTTGGCAAATCATATCTAAAAATCATCATTAAAACAGAGGAGGTCGGGTTATGGCGTTATCGTACACCTTCGTCAAAATTCAAAAACAGTGAGAGTGATTTTCCACATTGGTTCTCAAAAGACACAAATACATTGGGTGCAACTGATACATCAGGTGGATTACCTGCAATAGCTCTGCAGCAGAATCAGACAGACCAAATTCCCTCAACACTCGGATCTGAATCTCGTAGCTGACGGTAGCACCTTCTCCACAATTTAAAGCGTATGCCCGCTGAACCTGCTCGGTGTGACGCAGCTCCAGGAGGCGCCTGACCATCTCCTTCACAACGGCAAGCCGAGGAACTGAAAACAGGGGAACACAGCCAACAGAATTCATCGCAAAGCTCAATTTCATACACTGAATAAAATATCGGACACACATGCACAGGAACCTACTGTATATGGACTCTGGTACTCCAGGACTGAAATGAATTTAAGAATATAAACAAAGAATTATGGATTACCTGGTATTTCATTTGCTACAACAGTAGGAGGGCTCGTCTGGCTGCTGTTCATTTGCTGGTGGTTAATCATGTGACAGCACTGCGGCACGGCATTGTTCACCATGTATAGTGTGTCTGGTACGTTGGACATTCGAACCATCCTCAAACGAACCAGATCCGTCTGCTCCACCATCATCTCATCCAGCACAGACTGCAGTGAACAGAATTCTTTTAGCTACATTTTATAGGCCCATTAACCCAGAAAGTTCTCTCACAAAACTATTTTATTTTTATCAAAATTATGGATTTAACCCTCGCGCTCCCACAGCATCTCGACTCCTCTCTTCTGAAAGGACTCTGCTGTGGGGGGGACCAAAGCAGGGAGGAAAGTTGTGGCTTTTCCTTTTTAACAAACTGACTTAAGAGGTTGGAATAGGTTGGGTATGTGTGACCGGCAGTCAGGAGACCACCAGCCACAATACCAGCGGCGGGATCCCGGCTGTTACATGGCCGTCGAGGGGCAAGCGCAACGAAGCTCTGCTGCCCTTGCCACAGGTTTTATTCCCACTCTATGGGTGTCATGGACATCCATGAGTGGAAATAGTCCCTGTTGGTCAGCATGCCGACCAGCGGGATTTTCAGATGCCGGGATATTGGAGTCGGTATTGTGACTGGCGGTCTCCTGACCACCGGTCACAAACGCATCCTGTTGAAATCCTCTTAAGTGCAGACATTCAAATTCAAAGTATCAGTCTTCAAAAGTCATATATAAAAATAAGATTTTAAACCTACCAGTAAATCTTTTTCTCCTAGTCCGTAGAGGATGCTGGGGATTCCGTAAGGACCATGGGGTATAGACGGGCTCCGCAGGAGACATGGGCACAATAAAGAAACTTTAGAATAGGTGTGCACTGGCTCCTCCCTCTATGCCCCTCCTCCAGACCTCAGTTAGAGAACTGTGCCCAGAGGAGACTGACAGTACGAGGAAAGGATTTTTGTTAATCTAAGGGCAAGATACACACCAGCCCACACCATCCACACCGTACAACTTGGAACATGCGAACCAGTGAACAGTATGAAACCAAACAGCATCGGCCCGAGACTGATCAAAACTGTAACATAACCCTTATGTAAGCAATAACTACATACAAATCTTGCAGAATTTAGTCCGCACTGGGACGGGCGCCCAGCATCCTCTACGGACTAGGAGAAAATAAGAATTTACTTACCGATAATTCTATTTCTCGTAGTCCGTAGTGGATGCTGGGGACTCCGTCAGGACCATGGGGAATAGCGGGCTCCGCAGGAGACAGGGCACATCTAAAAAGCTTTTTAGGTCACATGGTGTGTACTGGCTCCTCCCCCTATGACCCTCCTCCAAGCCTCAGTTAGGTACTGTGCCCGGACGAGCGTACACAATAAGGAAGGATCTTGAATCCCGGGTAAGACTCATACCAGCCACACCAATCACACCGTACAACTTGTGATCTGAACCCAGTTAACAGTATGATAACAAAACGAAGTAGCCTCCGAAAAGATGGCTCACAACAATAGTAATAACCCGATTTTTTGTAACAATAACTATGTACAAGCATTGCAGACAATCCGCACTTGGGATGGGCGCCCAGCATCCACTACGGACTACGAGAAATAGAATTATCGGTAAGTAAATTCTTATTTTCTCTAACGTCCTAGTGGATGCTGGGGACTCCGTCAGGACCATGGGGATTATACCAAAGCTCCCAAACGGGCGGGAGAGTGCGGATGACTCTGCAGCACCGAATGAGAGAACTCCAGGTCCTCCTTAGCCAGAGTATCAAAATTTGTAAAATTTTACAAACGTGTTCTCCCCTGACCACGTAGCTGCTCGGCAAAGTTGTAATGCCGAGACTCCTCGGGCAGCCGCCCAGGATGAGCCCACCTTCCTTGTGGAATGGGCATCTACATATTTCGTCTGTGGCAGGCCTGCCACAGAATGTGCAAGCTGAATTGTACTACAAATCCAGCGTGCAATAGACTGCTTAGAAGCATGAGCACCCAGCTTGTTGGGTGTATACAGTATAAACAGCAAGTCAGACTTTCTGACTCCAGCCGTCCTAACTATATATATATATATATATATATATATATATATATATATATATATATATATATATATTTTAGGGCCCCGACCACGTCTAGTAACTTGGAGTCCTCCAAGTCCCTAGTAGCCGCAGGCACCACAAGAGGTTGTTTCAGGTGAAAACGCTGACACCCCTTTATGAAGAAACTGGAGACGAGTCCCAGTTCTGTCCTGTTCAAATGGAAAATTTTAATATGGGCTTTTGTAAGACAAAGCCGCCCATTCTGACAATCGCCTGGCCGAGGCCAGGGCTAACAACATGGTCACTTCCCATGTGAGATATTTGTCAACAGCATGGTCACTTTCCATGTGAGATATTTCAAATCCACAGATTTGAGCGGTTCAAACCAATATGATTTTAAGAAATCCCAACACTATGTTGAGATCTCACGGTGCCCCTAGGGGCACAAAAAAGCTGTATATGCAATACATCCTTTACAATCTGGACTTCAGGAACTGAAGTCAATTCTTTCTGGAAGAAAATCTACAGGGCCGAAATTTAAATGTTAATGAACCCCACTTTGAGGTCCAAAACACTCCTGTTTTCAGGAAGTGTAGAAATCGACCTAGTTGAATTTCCGTCGTGGAGCCTTCCTGGCCTCACCCACGCAACATATTTTCACCACATGTGGTGATGACGTTGTGCGGTCACCTCCTTCCTGGCTTTGACCAGGGTAGGTATGACCTCTTATGGAATGCCTTTTCCCCTCAGGATGCGGCATTCAACCGCCATGCCGTCAAACGCAGCCGCGGTAAGTCTTGGAATAGACATGGTACTTGCTGAATCAAGTCCCTTCTTAGCTCCCCAGGCCCTTAGTCCTCTGTGAGCATTTCTTGAAGTTCCGGGTACCAAGTCCCTCTTGGCCAATCCGGAGCCACTAGTATAGTTCATACTCCTCTATGTCTTATAATTCTCAATACCCTGGTTATGAGAAACAGAGGAGGGAACACATACACAGACTGGTACACCCACGGTGTTACCAGAACATCCACAGCTATCGCCTGAAGGTCTCATGACCTGGCGGAATACCTGTCCCGTTTTTTGTTCGGGCGGGACGCCATCATGTCCACCTTTGGTCTTTGCCAACGGTCCACAATCATGTTGAAAAACTTCCCTATGAAGTTTCCACTCTCCCGGGTGGAGGTCATGCCTGCTGAGGAAGTCTGCTTCCCAGTCGTCCACTCCCGGAAAGAACACTGCTGACAGTGCTATCACATGATTTTCCGCCTAGCGAAAAATCCTTGCAGTTTTCACTGCCCTCCTGCTTCTTGTGCCGCCCTTCTGTTTACGTGGGCGACTGCCGTGATGTTATCCCACTGGATCAATACCGGCTGACCTTGAAGCAGAGGTCTAGCTAAGTTTAGAGCATTATAAATTTGCTCTAAGCTTATTTATGCGGAGAGAATTCTCCAGACTTAATCACACTTCCCTGGAAATTTTTTCCCTGTGTGACTGTTCCCCAGCCTCTCAGGCTGGCCTCCGTGGTCCCCGGCATCCAATCCTGAATGCCGAATCTGCGGCCCTCTAGAAGATGAGCACTCTGTAATCACCACAGGAGAGACACCCTTGTCCTTGGATATAGGGTTATCCGCTGATGCATCTGAGGATGCGATCCGGACCATTTGTCCAGCAGATCCCACTGAAGAGTTCTTGCGGGAAATCTGCCGAATGGAATTGCTTCGTAATAAGCCACCATTTTTACCAGGACTCTTGTGCAATGATGCACTGACACTTTTCCTGGTTTTAGGAGGATCCCGATTAGCTCGGATAACTCCCTGGTTTTCTCCACTGGGAGAAACACGTTTTTCTGGACTGTGTCCAGAATCTTCCCTAGGAACAGTAGACGTGTCGTCGGAAAAAGCTGCGATTTTGGAATATTTAGAATCCACTCGTGCTGTCGTAGAACTACTTAAGATAGTGCTACTCCGACCTCCAACTGTTCTCTGGACCTTGCCCTTATCAGGAAAGCGTCCATGTTTCTTTTAAGAAAAATCATCATTCCGGCCATTACCTTGGTAAAGACCCGGGGCGCCGTGGACAATCCAAACGGCAGCGTCTGAACTGATAGTGACAGTTCTGTACCAGGAACCTGAAGTACCCTTGGTGAGAAGGGCAAATTTGGACCTGTAGGTAAACGTCCTTGATATCCAGTGACATCATATCGTCCCCTTCTTCCTGGTTCGCTATCACTGCTCCGAGTGACTCCATCTTGATTTGAACGCTTGTATGTAAGTGTTCAAATATTTCAGATCTCACCGAGCCGGTTGGCTTCAGTACCACAATATAGTGTGGAATACTACCCCCTTCCTTGTTGTAAGAAGGGTACTTTGATTATCACCTGCTGGGAATACAGCCTGTGAATTGTGTGAGGGGGAGACGTCTCGAATTTCCAATGTACACCTGGGATATTACATGTAGGATCCCGGAGTTCCCTTGCGAGTGTTGCTGAAACTCTTGAGATGACCCCCTACCGCACCTGAGTCCGCTTGTACGGCCCCAGCGTTATGCTGCGGACTTGGCAGAAGCCGTGAGGAGCTTCTGTTCCTGGGAATGAGCTGCTTGCTGCAGTCTTCTTCCCTTTCCTCTCCCCCTGGGCAGATATGACTGGCCTTCGCCCGCCTGCCCGTATGGGGACGAAAGGACTGAGACTGAAAAGACTGTGTCCTTTTCTGCCAATATGTGACTCGGGGTAACAAAAGGTGGATTTTTCAGCTGTTGCCATGGCCACCAGGTCCAATGGACCGCCCCTTTATACGGCAATACTTCCATATGCCGTCTGGAATCTGCCTCACCTGACCACTGTCGTGTCTTCGTCTGGCAGATATGTACATCACATTTACTCTTGATGCCAGAATGCAAATATGCCTCTGCGCATCACACATATATAGAAATGCATCCTTAAAATGCTCTATAGACAATAAAATCCTGTCCCTGTCAAGGGTATCAAAATTTTCAGTCAGGAAATCCGACCAAGCCCCCTCAGCGCTGCACATCCAGGCTGAGGCGATTGCTGGTCGTAGTATAACACCAGTATGTGTGTATATACTGTTATGATATTTTCCAGCTTCCTATCAGCTGGCTCCTTGAGGGCGGCCGTATCTGGAAACGGTAACGCCATGTTTTTTATAAGCGTGTGAGCGCCTTGTCCACCCTAAGGTGTGTTTTCCAACTCGCCCTTACTACTGGCGGGAAAAAGGGTATACCGCCCATAACTTTCTGTCGGAGGAACCCCACGTATCATCACACACTTCATTTAATTTATCTGATTCAGGCAAAACTACAAGTAGTTTATTCCCACCCTACAAAATACCCTTATTTGTGGTACTTGTGGTATCAGAAATACGTAACACCTCCTTCATTGCCCTTAACATGTAACTTGTGGCCCTAAAGGAAAAATACGTTTGTTTCTTCACCGTCGACACTTGGGTCAGTGTCCGTGTCAGTGTCTGTCGACCGACTGAGGTAATTGGGCGTTTTTACAAGCCCCTGACGGTGTCTGAGACGCCTGGACCGATACTAATTTGTCCGCCGGCTGTCTCATGTCGTCAACCGGCTTGCAGCGTGTTGACATTATCACGTAATTCCATAAGTAAGCCATCCATTCTGGTGTCGACTCCCTAGAGAGTGACATCACCATTGCAGGCAATTTTCTCCGTCTCCTCACCAACATTTTCCTCATACATGTCGACACACACGTACCGACCTACAGCACACACATACAGGGAATGCTCTGATAGAGGACAGGACCCACTAGCCCTTTGGGGAGACAGAGGGAGAGTTTGCCAGCACACACCAAAAGCGCCATAATGTATATAACAACCCTAGAAGGTGTTGTTTCTATATATGGGCTCTTAATATATAATTATATCGCCAATTTATGCCCCCCTTCTCTTTAACCCTGTTTCTGTAGTGCAGGGGAGAGTGGGAGCCTTCCTCACCAGCGGAGCTGGTCAGGAAAATGGCGCTGAGTGCTGAGGAGAATAAGCTCCGCCCCTTTCACGGCGGGCTTTTCTCCCGGTTATTAGGAAAACTGGCCTGGGTTAAATACATACATATAGCCTTAATGGCTATATGTGATGTATTTATTTGCCAAATAGGTATTTATATTGCTGCCCAGGGCGCCCCCAGCAGCGCCCTGCACCCTCCGTGACAGTGTCAGTGAGCCGTGTAGCAACAATGGCGCACAGCTGCAGTGCTGTGCGCTACCTCTCTGAAGACTGTGAAGTCTTCTGCCGCCTGTTTCCGGACCTCCGTTCCGCCGTCTTTCTTCAGCGTCTGTAAGGGGGATCGGCGGCGCGGCTCCGGGACGAACCCCAGACTGACCTGTGTTCCGACTCCCTCTGGAGCTCAGTGTCCAGTAGCCTAAAACTTCAATCCTCCTGCACGCAGGTGAGTTGCAAGTCTCTCCCCTAAGTCCCTCGTTGCAGTGATCCTGTCGCCAGCAGGAATCACTGATTAGAAACCTAAAAAAAAACTTTACTAAACAGCTCCTTAAGAGAGCCATCCAGTTTGCACCCTTCTCGGACGGGCACAAAAACCTAACTGAGGCTTGGAGGAGGGTCATAGGGGGAGGAGCCAGTACACACCATGTGACCTAAAAAGCTTTTTAGATGTGCCCTGTCTCCTGCGGAGCCCGCTATTCCCCATGGTCCTGACGGAGTCCCCAGCATCCACTAGGACGTTAGAGAAAAAGATTTACCGGTAGGTTTAAAATCTTATTTTCTCTTACGTCCTAGAGGATGCTGGGGACTCCGTAAGGACCATGGGGATTATACCAAAGCTCCAGACCGGAAGAAAGAGTGCGGATAACTCTGCAGCACCGATTGAGCAAACATGAGGTCCTCCTCAGCCAAGGTATCAAACTTATAGAATTTAGCAAAAGTGTTTGAACCCGACCAAGTAGCCGCTCGGCAAAGTTGAAATGCCGAGACACCTCGGGCAGCCGCCCAAGAAGAGCCCACCTTCCTAGTGGAATGGGCCTTTACCGAATTAGGTACCGGCAATCCAGACGTAGAATGAGCCTGCTGAATCGTGATACTGATCCAGCGGGCAATAGTCTGCTTAGAAGCAGGGGCGCCAATCTTGTTGGCCGCATACAGAACAAACAGTGCCTCTGTTTACCTAAGTCGAGCCGTCCTGGCTACATAAACTTTTAAGGCCCTGGCTACATCAAGAGACTTGGAATCCTCCAAGTCCCCCGTAGCCACAGGCACCACAATAGGTTGGTTCATATGAAACGATGAAACCACCTTAGGCAGAAACTGAGGACGAGTCCTCAACTCTGCTCTATCCACAGGGAAAATCAGGTAGGAGCTTTTGTGAGACAAAGCCACCAATTCGGACACCCGCCTCGCAGATGCCAAGGCCAACAACATGACCACTTTCCAAATGAGAAATTTCAACTCAACTGTTTGAAGAGGTTCAAACCAGTGTGACTTAAGGAACTGTAACACCACGTTAAGATCCCATGGTGCCACTGTGGGCACAAAAGGAGGCTGGATGTGCAGCACTCCCTTTACAAAAGTCCGGACTTCTGGAAGAATATAGATAGGGCCGGAATCTGTACCTTAATGGAGCCTAACTTCAGGCCCATATCCACTCCTGTCTGCAGAAAGTGGAGAAAACGGCCCAGGTGGAAATCTTCCGTAGGAGCATTCTTGGCTTCACACCAAGAAACATACTTCCTCCAGATACGGTGATAATGTTTCGCCGTCACCTCCTTCCTAGCCCTTATCAGAGTAGGGATGACTTCCTCCGGAATACCTTTCCCAGCTAGGATTCGGTGTTCAACCGCCATGCCGCCAAACGTAACCACGGTAAGTCTTGGAACACGCAGGGCCCCTGCTGCAACAGGTCCTCCCTGAGAGGAAGAGACCATGGATCTTCTGTGAGCATCTCCTGAAGATCTGAATACCAGGCCCTTCGAGGCCAATCTGGAATAACTAGTATTGTCTGCACTCTTTTTCTTCTTATGATTCTCAATATTTTGGAGATGAGAGGAAGAGGAGGGAATACACAGACCAACTGAAACACACATGGTGTCACCACCAGGGTGTCTACCGCTACTGCCTGAGGGTCCCTTGACCTGGCACAATACCTCCGAAGATTCTTGTTGAGGCGTGACGCCATCATGTCTATTTGAGGAAGTCCCCAAAGACTTGTTATCTCTGCAAAAACTTCTTGATGAAGTCCCCACTCTCCTGGATGGAGATCGTGTCTGCTGAGGAAGTCTGCTTCACAGTTGTCAACTCCCGGAATGAAGACTGCTGACAGAGCGCTTACGTGATTTTCCGCCCAGCGCAGAATCCTTGTGGCTTCCGCCATTGCCACTCTGCTTCTTGTCCCGCCTTGGCGGTTTACATGAGCCACGGCTGTGACGTTGTCTGATTGAATCAGAACCGGTAGGTTGCGCAGAAGATTCTCCGCTTGTCGTAGGCCATTGTATATGGCCCTTAATTCCAGTATGTTGATGTGTAGACAAGCCTCCTGGCTTGACCATGTTCCCTGAAAATTTCTTCCTTGTGTGACTGCTCCCCATCCTCGGAGGCTCACGTCCGTGGTCACCAGGACCCAGTCTTGAATGCCGAACCTGCGACCCTCTAGAAGGTGAGCACTCTGCAGCCACCACAGGAGAGACACCCTGGCTCTGGGGGACAGGCTTATTTTCTGATGAATTTGAAGATGAGATCCGGACCACTTGTCCAGAAGGTCCCACTGAAATGTCCTCGCATGAAATCTGCCAAAGGGGATGGCCTCGTAGGTCGCCACCATTTTTCCCAGTACACGAGTGCATTAATGGACCAACACCCTTTTCGGTCTTAACAGGTCTCTGACCATGTTCTGGAGTTCCTGGGCTTTTTCCATCGGGAGAAAAACCCTCTTTTCTTCCGTGTCCAGAATCATGCCTAAGAAAGATAGCCGAGTCGTTGGAACCAACTGTGACTTTGGTAGATTTAGAATCCAGCCATGTTGCTGCAGCACTCTCAGGGAGAGCGACACGTTTTTTCAGCAACTGATCTCTCGATCTCGCTTTTATCAGGAGATCGTCCAAGTACGGGATAATTGTGACTCCCTGTCTGCGCAGGAGCACCATCATTTCCGCCATTACCTTGGTGAAAATCCTCGGGCCATGGAAAGCCCAAACGGCAACGTCTGAAACTGGTAATGACAGTCCTGGTACAGCGAACCTCAGGTAGCCTGATGAGGAGAATATATGGGGACATGAAGGTATGCATCCTTTATGTCTAGTGACACCATAAAATCCCCCCCTTCCAGGCTGGAGATAACCGGCCGGAGCGATTCCATCTTGAATTTGAACTTTTTTAAGTACAGGTTTAGGGATTTTAGATTTAGAATGGGCCTGACTGAGCCATCCGGTTTCGGAACCACAAACAGGGTTGAATAGTACCCCTTCCCCTGTTGAACTACGGGAACCTTGACAATCACTTGCTGTTGATACAGCTTTTGAATTGCAGCTAAAACTATCTCCCTCTCTGGGGGAGACGCCGGTAAAGCCGATTTGAAAAATCGGCGCGGAGGCACCTCTTCGAATTCCAGCTTGTATCCTTGGGATACAATTTCCATCGCCCAAGGATCCACGTCTGATTGAACCCAGACGTGGCTGAAGAGTCGAAGACGTGCCCCCACCAGCGCGGACTCCCTTAGTGGAGCCCCAGCGTCATGCGGTGGATTTAGTAGAAGCCGGGGAGGACTTCTGCTCCTGGGAACTAGCGGTAGCAGGCATTCTTTTCCCTCTACCCTTACCTCTGGCGAGGAAGGAAGAGCCGCGACCTCTTCTGGACTTATGCGACCGAAAGGACTGCATCTGATAGTGGTGTTTTCTTTTGCTGTGGGGGAACATAAGGTAAAAAAGTAGATTTACCCGCGGTAGCTGTGGAAACCAGGTCCGCAAGACCTTCCCCAAATAAAACCTCACCCTTGTAAGGCAAAACTTATGCCTCTTTGAGTCGGCATCACCCGTCCATTGGCGGGTCCACAGGGCTCGCCTAGCAGAAATCGCCATGGCGTTGGCTCTCGAACCTAGCAAGCCAACGTCTCTCTGAGCGTCCCTCATATATAAGACTGCGTCTTTAATGTGACCTAAGGTCAATAAAATGGTATCCCTATCTAGGGTATCAATGTCAGCTGACAAGGTATCTGCCCAAGCTGCTACAGCGCTACAAACCCAAGCCGACGCTATTGCCGGTCTGAGCAAGGCACCCGTATGTGTATAAATTGATTTCAAGGTAGTCTCCTGTCTGCGATCAGCAGGATCCTTGAGGGCCGCCGTGTCTGGAGACGGTAGCGCCACCTTTTTGGACAAGCGCGTTAAAGCCTTGTCCACCTTGGGTGAGGATTCCCACCGTAACCTGTCCTGTCAAGATTCTCTTGGGAATCTGCAGTTTCTCGTCTGGAGTTTCCCAAGCTTTTTCAAATAACTCATTCAGCTCATGAGATGGGGGAAAGGTTACCTCAGGTTTCTTTTCCTTAAACATGCATACCCTCGTGTCAGGGACAGAGGGGTCATCTGTGATATGCAAAACATCTTTTATTGCAATAATCATATAATGAATACTTTTGGCCACCCTTGGGTGTAACCTCGCATCATAGTAGTCGACACTGGAGTCAGAATCCGTGTCGGTATCAGTGTCTGCTACTTGGGACAGGGGTCGTTTATGAGACCCTGAAGGGCCCTGTGATACAGCCAAAGCCATGGATTGACACCCTGTTTTATCCCTGGACTCTGCTTTATCCAATCTCTTATGTAATAAAGACACATTTGCATTTAAAACATTCCACATATCCAACCAATCATGTGTCTGCCTTGCCGACGGAGACACCACAATCATCTGCTCCACCTCCTCCTTAGATGAGCCTTCCGCTACAGACATGCCGACACACACGTACCGACACCCCCACACACTCAGGGATATATCTAAATCGAGACAGTCACCCAATAAGGCCCTTTGGAGAGACGGAGAGAGAGTATGCCAGCACACACCCAGCGCCACCGGACACTGGAATAAAATCCCAGTTAGTACAGCGCTTTTATATAAATATATACAATTACACTCACTGCGCCAATTAAATGTGCCCCCCCCTCTTTTTTGCCCTCTGTAACCGTGTTCAGCAGGGGAGAGTCCGGGGAGCCAGCTTCTCTGCAGTGTGCTGTGGAGAAAATGGCGCTGGTTAGTGCTGGAGGATCAAACTCCGCCCCCTCAGCGGCGGCCTTCGGTCCAGCTCAAATTATTTATACTGGTGGGTTTTTTTTTTAATATACCGTCTCCGCAGTATCTACCTATATGCCAGTGTCCCTTGAGGTTAATATTGCTGCCCAGGGCGCCCCCCCTGCGCCCTGCACAATTACAGTGCCCGCTGTGTATGTGTGGGAGCAATGGCGCGCAGCGTTACCTCAGTGAAGATCTGAAGTCTTCTGCCGCCTTTGAAGTCTTCTTTTCTTCTTAATACTCACCCGGCTTCTATCTTCCGGCTCTGTGAGGAGGACGGCGGCACGGCTCCGGGACGAACGGCGAGGGTGAGACCTGCGTTCCGACCCTCTGGAGCTAATGGTGTCCAGTAGCCTAAGAAGCAGTGCCTATTATTTAAGTAGGTCTGCTTCTCTCCCCTCAGTCCCACGATGCAGGGAGCCTGTTGCCAGCAGCGCTCCCTGAAAATAAAAAACCTAACAAAAGTCTTTTTCAGAGAAACTCAGGAGAGCTCCCCTGCAGTGCACCCAGTCTCCTCTGGGCACAGGATCTAACTGAGGTCTGGAGGAGCCAGTGCACACCTATTCTAACGTCTTTAGAGTGCCCATGTCTCCTGCGGAGCCCGTCTATACCCCATGGTCCTTACGGAGTCCCCAGCATCCTCTAGGACGTAAGAGAAATCATATTTATGACCCTATACACAACAGTGGCAGAGGGAAGGACTTCCAAAGGGGATCCGGTCTGAAGATCGACAGTGTCTAGGTCGACAATGTTTAGGTCGACCACTATAGGTCGACAGTCACTAGGTCGACATGGATGGAAGGTCGACAGGGTTTCTAGGTCGACATGTGCTAGGTCGACAGGTCTAAAGGTCGACATGAGTTTTTCACATTTTTTTTAGAATTTTTTCATACTTAACGATCCATGTGGACTACGATTGGAACGGTAAAGTGTGGCGAGCGAAGCGAAGGCACCATGCCCGAAGCATGGCGAGCGAACGCGGTGCACTAATTTGGGATCCCGGTCACTCTACGAAGAAAACGACATTAAAAAAAAAAATTCCTCATGTCGACCTTTAGACCTGTCGACCTAGCACATGTCGACATAGAAACCCTGTCGACCTAGCACATGTCGACCTAGAAACCCTGTCGACCTAGAAACCCTGTCGACCTAGAAACCCTGTCGACCTAGAAACCCTGTCGACCTAGAAACCCTGTCGACCTAGAAACCCTGTCGACCTTCCATCCATGTCGACCTAGTGACTGTCGACCTATAGTGGTCGACCTAAACATTGTCGACCTAGACACTGTCGATAAAACGAACCACACCCCTTCCAAAGACGTTACCCAACTGCAGCCACTGAGCACCAGCAACTCTAGAACATTGTAGCATGGGAAGCATTCCCTTCCATTCATGCCTATGGAGTCCCCAGCATTACCTTAGCCTCCTCTACATAGGGTGAGAACAGTCTTGGCCTGACGTATATGCCGGCATTCTTTTGGCGTAGCCAGGAGTTTGACTTTCCACTTTCTGAGGTTGGCAACATGTCTGCGGGCGGAGTGCTGATCAGTCCCCTTTTCATCTAAAAATAAGAATATGGGAAAACATACCATTTCCATCTGAGCAAAGCCAGAAAAGGACATTACTAATACAAACCAGACAAACCGTTACTCGTGATCTATGATTATCATTCATGTTATTAGACTATTCCTTCTTAACCTCTTTGTGACCAGGGGCTGATTGCACACGATCAGATAAGGCGATTTATCTTCACATGTTATGCTGCCTTTATGTATTAGTCTATCTGCACAAAGAGGATATTGTTTTCAGGACCCATAAATATATTTTAATTAGATGACCATTAGATAACGATGAACAGAAAAAAGCATACAAACAAACTTTCCTTAATTCTTCTTATAGTTCTTGTAATGTGGTTGATGCAGCTCCAGAAAATGACTTCAACATTCACCATGGATCAGGAGTATTCAACATACCGCCCCCCAGCTGCTGTGGAACTACACATCCCAGCATGCTGCAACAATTTTAGCAAAGTTGTGACAGGGCATGCTGGGATGTGCAGTTCCCCAGCAGCTGGAGAATTGCATATTAAATACCATTGATCTAGGTCCTTTAAATATTGGGTTGTCAGACAAACTGGTTCATATAATGCAATTCAGATAACATAGGTGACTGGCATTAGTAGTACAATCTTTCGTCTGAGGTTTGGCAAAAGTCTCCCACGCAACTAGTAGGATCGGTCCATTATATGGGTACATTATATGGTCAGCCTGCTAAAAATATTACTATTGGGTAAGCTCAGAACGTAAGCCCAGCTTCTCCCACTCCCCGGTTACACTTCCTGAAGCTCCAGAGACATTTATTTTTGCTTTGTCCTAGAAGTTAGGTACAGAGACTATTTTAAGTACCTGATTGCTGTGTGGCTTTTTAACTAGTATTACTATGATGATCGGGTTTTAAGGCTGACATCCTGATTGTGCGGGACTAGACTGTAGGAGGACTAAGCTGGCTGTACACTGATCTGAATATAGTCAAATGTTTAGTACAGATAGAACATCCCCAGTATACCAACATACGTAGTTTAGTCTGGTTTAGCTGGCTGGCTACTTCTCAGGACATAAAAAAACAGAACCTCACAACTGAATAGTGCCCCCTGATTTCCCATCATTTTAGAAGAGAGATCGGGCGCATCTGGATGCGCATACACAATTGAATTGTAAGGGGAATTCAATTGTGTTCCACCCCCCCCCGCTGCCACTAGATTGTGCCAAACGGAGCACTTCAATTGTTGCTCTGCTTGGGCACACATGCAGTGGTGAGGGGGTATTTATTAATAACTTTTCAGCTCGCAGCCTCCTAAGGTGCGTTTTGAAATGTACAAAAAACTATGGTTTGAGAACTCATACAGGAGTTTGAGTGCCCTAACCAGGACTTCAGATGGGGTTAGCGGTACTAATTGGCGCGAACACGTGGCATGCACACCCAGGGGGGATGAAAACTGAATAGCTCCAGCGGATGCCCAAAAAAACATGGTGCTGCTGTCATGATTCAGCATGTCCAAAGATGATAAACCTGGAGACTAGCACTGATCCTGAATGGCACCAACTGGGCACCTGAGATAGACGTAAAGATCCTACCTCCAAACGCATTTTACCAAGTAGTGGTCGGTAACTGAGCAACAAGTGCTCAGCAGGTGCTGGTTTATATAAATTTTAGGTGGTAGTGGCTGCCTTAGGCAACAAATACAGGAACATGAAATTGAGGAGTCAGCAATTCATTTATAAAGTGAAGACAAGTTTGAGAAGCATAAAAGTGGTGGCACTGACAACAAATATCATTTGTATAAAGTATGTTTTTAAATTGTTCAAATAAATCCTATGATTTGTTTCCTGTATGTAACTCGCAGGGAGCCGTATATGGAGTGTTTCAAAGATTTTCAATATATTTAACTTTTCTTAGAACTACATCACTTTGTAGGCATTTGCGGAGAGACGTTTCAGTTGCACAAGACTGGTAATTCCTGTAATAAGGTTGCAATAGGCACGTTTTACCATCAAATACAAAAAACTTTGTGCCACTTTCAGAAAAAGATATATAGAGAGTATGAAACATCTCATTTCGGTTTCTAAACCACTTGTTTTCAGTACAGACACCTACAAATGTCAGTTATATGAGAGGATACATATACAGTGTAAATGGGCAATGTCATCAGAACATTACACTGTACTGTGGAGCTTGGTGTTTTAGTAGGAATCACTGAAAAAGTCCATTTTGGAAGTTCCTTACAAATACAGCCATACAGTTAGCTAAATCCATATAATAAATTATTAAAAGGTCTGGTGGGTATTGATTTACTACTGCAATATGGATTATACAATGGTTGGCCATAACAATGCATTTGGTGAGATCCCCAGAACAAGAGGATATGGTGCAAAATAGAAGCAATGTGTTTCACACTCTTTGCAATAGGTTTAAGGTGTATACACACGGTACGATGTGTGCTTACAATTCTGACTATATAGTAAAAATCGTAAAAGAAAAGTTAGCACATATCGCACCGTGTGTACACAGCTTGCGATACCGCTGCACACTCCCGCGGGGCATCGCAAGAAACAATAGACTGTGCAGGCATGGCAATTTTGACTATGGTGGTCATTCCGAGTGGATCGCAGCCAGCTACTTTTTGCTGCTGCTGCGATCAACTAGTCCACACCTATGGGGGAGTTTATTTTAGCTTAGCAGGGCTGCGATCGCTTGTGCAGTCCTGCTAAGCTAAAGAAATTTCAAGTAAAACAAGACTAGCCCTGGACATACTTACCCTATGCGACGATCTCAGCGATGCTGGGGCCGACTTTGACGTCAGACATCCGCCCTCCGTTCTCCTGGACACGCATGCATTTTCCTCTCCACTCCCCGAAAACGGCTGGCAACGGTCCGGTGACGCCCAGGAACGCCTTCTTCCTGTCAATCTTCTTGCGGTCAGCTCTGCGACCGCTTTCTTTGTTGCCCTGGACGTAACCCGGCGACCCCCGTCGCCGGGCAACGTTGCGCATGCGCAGTGCGGCCGCCGCGCATGCGCATTCCGGACCCGTTCGCACCGCAGCGACAAACCGCTGCGTGCGAACGGGTCGGAAATGACCCCCTATATTGTGTATAATCTAGTTTCTAGTATAGTCCAAATTGTATAGTGTCAAAATTGTACATAGCCAAAATTGCAACTTGTGTATAGTTAATATACTGTAGGTAGTTCTGAGCTCCGGGGAGCTCAAGGGAAATCGCAAAGTCAAAATCGGCATTTAGCCAGAATCGTACCTTGAGACATCTGTGAAGACATTATTAAATACAAGCTGAAAGGACAAATCACCTGCCAGGACCAATAGTCAGACACTCTTGATGTGCCTTGAACTAGTGCACAGGTTCTCAAACTCGGTCCTCATGACCCCACACAGTGCATGTTTTGCAGGTCTCCTCACAGAATCACAAGTGAAATAATTAGCTCCACCTGTGGACCTTTTAAAATGTGTCAGTGTGTAATTAATACACCTGTGCACCTGCTGGGTTACCTGCAAAACATGCACTGTGTGGGGTCCTGAGGACAGAGTTTGAGAACCACTGAACTAGTGTAACCTTATATAACATTGCCCCGTGCAAATCATCTTTCCATTCTTTACAATGAAGTTTTAACATCTACACCAAACTTTTTGTAATGAGCATTTCCATTTTTGCTCCTGTGTGTGGCCATAAAGCTGCCTATGCTGGTGCTTATCTGTATTCCATGTAATAGCTTATTAGATGCCAAAGGCCGTTTAATTCCCATGCGGCAGAATCACTGAGAGAAGGCACTTACGGGGTCACACAGCGCATCGCTGTTCATGGGTAAGATGTGTTCGATGCGGACAAAAGGCAGCAGGGGGGATAAGATCTCTTTTAACTCCTCAACATCTAGATCCCTTCGTTTGACCCCTCGCTTGTTCACGCTGTGCGCTGTCCCGCTCAACAGATTAGGCTCTGAAATAAAGAGAGAGGAAATTCCAAAACATACTGGCAGGATAATCAGCTTCTAACAAGAATAACATGGTGTATGTCTGTGAGCATGTTCTGCACAGTAATACTGGGGAGCTGTTACTTATAGCCGAGGCATTGTATGGTTTTTCAAAATGCTGGGGTGCAAGGGACAAACGCCACACCAGCAAGGCAGCTATATAAGCAGGAGGATAAACGGTCATTAACAGGTTGTACCTTACTTCTACAGATGGCGAAATACGTGGAATCTCAGCCTTTATATTTTTGGACCGATAAGTACGAGTGGTGGAGATTTACAATGGCAATCTTCCCACACTTTCACAGGAGGGTCATTATAGTATTCAGCCACCAGTAGTCCCGCACTTTACACGGACCATTAGTGGCGTGAGTTAGAGACTTGTCCCGAGAAAGTATCGTCATGTCAGTGGAGATTGGCAAACTGATGAAAACTAGTACAATCTTTTACATGATAACTAGTCATAAGATGGGCAGTACGGATGGTGTAATGGTTAACATTACTGCCTCACAGCACTGAGGTCATGGGTTCCATTCCCACCATGGCCCTAACTGTGTGGAGTTTGTATATTCTCTCCGTACTTGCGTGGGTTTCCTCCCACAATCCAAAAATATACTTGAGGGTTAATTGGCTCCCAACAAAAATTAACCCTAGTGTGATTGTGTCTGTTTATATATGTGATAGGGAATATACATTGTAAGCTCCACTAGGGCAGGGACTGATGTGAATGGCCAAATATTCTCTGTACATCGCTGCGGAATGTGTGTGCGCTATATAAATAACTGGTAAGAAATAAATTAGATGTTCCGGGATTTTAATTTTTCCGTATAAACTATATTTCAAAAGCCAAGTCTACTCTGTGACACAGTCATATTTTATACATACAATGAGTAACCTCAGTGTGTTATGGAAGTGATCTTCATTCTTTTGATTTGGACAGGGAACCATAATGTCATAACACTACACTAGATAGCTGCAGAGACATAAATGTGATCCATGCGTAATCTCACCTCTGTCTGCAATTCTCTTCATCAGCTGAAATTCTCCCCATTTAATGATATATTTCAAAACATCCTGTTCACTTGCCTTGAAAGATTTAGAAAAAAAATAAATAAAAAAAGATAGATATAAATATAAAAAGATAAAATAAAAAAACTATATAGATAATCTGTATTAAAACAAATCTGTATTTTTGATCTCCTGATTCTCCAACGTACTTAACTATGCCAATAGACTAATTCCCCTACTTTCGTCTGACTTTTTACACCACAACAAATGGACCAGATACAGTAGTTTTGTATCACAGCAGTTTTGTTGTGTATTATTGGAATTATTTGTTACATAATTCCTGGTTTAATAATATGGTACACCCAAGTATAAAGGATCCGACATGGTCACCCCCGATTTAACGTGGAAACTCTAGCAAGTGTAGGAAATACATATGCAGGGACAAACAACTACATAATACAACACGGTGACCTGCGGATTAACTTGAGCATTTTCCGTTACTGTATTTGAACTTTGGGGCAATTTTAGACTTCACTAATTTCACACCATTCTATATTTTAAACCTATTTTCATGGCCCCTTAAAATGCATCCCATTGGTTATTGACCAAGATCAAATCTGATTTGGCAAGATGGAGAACGCATATTATATCCTGGCTGGGTAGGATTATTGCCCTTAAAATGTTAGTTATACCACGTCGTCTCTACCTTTTTCAAACTTTACCTGTGAGGGTTCCGGAGAGGGTCCTTAGGGATGCCCAGGCCTCATTCGTGAAGTTTGTCTGGAACGACAAACCCCCACGGATAGCCTTTACTGTGCTCCGGCTCCCTCGCTTGGAGGGGGGGCCGAGGATTTCCTGATGTCAAAGTTTATTACTTGGCTAGTCATCTAAGCCAAACGGTGGCCTCCTTTGCGCCCCGTGGCTCTATTGCCTGGGTCGATTTTGCTGCACTTTCTTTGGGACTTCGTTCACTGGCTTCGCTGTGGGGTCTGGGCAAACCACATCAGCTAACACTAATGAACACCTCCTCCTCCCTTAAATTCCATCTTTCTATTTGGCATAAATCTTTTACGAAATATAATCTGTCCTCCTCATACTCCCCTCTCACACCCCTCTGGGACAATCCCGATTTCCCCGCTGGGGTCTCACCCTACCGGTTCACATCCTGGTTTAACGCCCGGATCCTTGTGGTGCATGATATCTCTCTACAAGGCCATTGGATGTCAATAGACGATATCAAATGTAAGTTTTCCTCACTATCCCCTCCTTTTTTTGAACATTTTCAGCTCCGCCATTTCCTTCTCTCCCTGCCTCAAGCCGACGCTCTCCGGGATCTTACTTCTTTTGAATCTCTATGTACCACAAAACCCATATGTAGAGGGCTAATCTCGCGAATCTATTCTATGTTGGTTGGAGTTTCCTCAGGGCCGCAGACTCACCAGGAGCGGGAGTGGGAGAGGGACCTAGGTCCCCCACCAGACGAAGCCTGCTGGGAGGAAGTACGAGAGGATGTTGCTAAAAGTTCTATCTCTACCCGACTCAAGGAGACATCCTATAAACTGTATTATCGGTGGTATTATACCCCGGACAAATTATCTCGGATGTTCCCCTCTGCCACCCCAGGCTGCTGGCGGGGATGCGTCATCGTGGAACTCTTCCATATTTGGTGGACCTGTCCACGTATTGTTAACTTCTGGAATAAGGTACTCGATATACTGAACTCCTTATCTGGACTAGCGCTTGAACTTGACCCGTGGATGTTTTTATTGGCCCGTCCACATCCAGATCTTGACCCTCTGTTGAATAAATTGTTTTCCCATATATTAGTGGCTGCTAAATCTTTAATAGCTAAAAATTGGAAAACCTCCGCTGCTCCTACTATCCCAGGTTTGAATAATTATATCTGGTTCGTTGCTAATATGGAAAAAATCACTTATTATCTACATGACTGTCCCCACAAATTTGAACTCGTTTGGGGCCCCTGGTTGCTTGCGATGTCTCCCCCACTATGATGTTCAAACCGTTCTTTTCTCCCAGTCTTCTGAATTTATGGCCATGCTGCACCTGGACCCTCCCTCCGGGCGCCATCTTGCCCTCCCAGGTCCCTATTTGCTATTTAACAGTACATAGCCCGAATGTCTATATATACACATCGTACAGTGTATGCACTATTCATAGCTACATTGGGTGTTCATTTCCTCTCATGGCATAGATCGGCCCTGTTGTTCTTTTTCTCTCTCTGTCTTTCCCCTCACTCTCCTCGTTCCCCCCTTTTTCCTCTCTCATTATTCCTCGATGTTCTTTTTTCTTTATGTATATGGTCCCCGCTTGGGAGACATCTTTGTATGCTTGTCTAAATGTGCACAAAATTATTTGAAAAAATATTTCCATGGAGACTGATTTTTACATTTTATTATGCAACTGATTCTGTATTGTATAGTTCTTTGTTTCTCCTGGTATAAATAAAGAGTTTAAAAAAAAAAAAAATGCATCCCATTTCCCGTACCTGGAGGTAGTCAGACTGGATCACAGTCAACAGATGGTCCTTGTTTAGCTCATAGAACACGTCTGATATCATGACGTGGCTGAACTCCTCGCACAGGAAGTGCAAAGCCTGACGGTGAACCCAGTTGGATCCGTAGGGCTGAGAGCTCCACTTTAAGATGGCGATAAAGGTGTCCAGAGAGATGCTCTCTGCAATGATATCTTCACAGCCTGCAGATAATGGAGGAAATCAATTGCTGACGGTATAATTTTTCACCACTACAACATCATTTAACTGTACAATTCCCTAACGTACAGGTGTAACATATCCTGACGAAAAAACCCAAGTAAAGAGTTCTGAAACGCTGATAAGAAGGGGTCCTGAGTGATCTTTTACTTGTCGTCCGAGTGCCGCCTATCTGCACACCTTGCTATGGATTCCCCAGGCAGGAATTGGTAATTAAGGATGGCACCGGTGCACTTTACTGTATTGGAGCACCAGAGTGCCGGCTCATGGAGTTGCAGTTTGGCTCTACAGGTTCTATGTAAGGTCTTGACAAAGGTTCTGCAGTGGACAAAAATCTGATATTGTACGAATGCATTAATAAATTCCTACACAACTCTTGCAGAAAATTAGACGACTCGTGAGTGCTCTATAGACACCCACTTTTCTATATGATAAAGGTCCTGGATAAGGTCCTCTGAGATTACGCGCCCCAGTTACTGACTCTGGGATGCGCCAGATTTGTAATAACGACCAAATGTTGTCTCTGTAATAATGGTTTCTTTTTGGTATGAATGTAGACAAGGATGTAGACAAAGAATAGTCCTTCTGGTTTCACTAAAATGAGACTCATACCAGAATACACCCAATAACTCAATCCATAAGCTACTATTTCCAATGATCAATAATTTTATTAAAAAAATAAAACCTCAAAAAAATCTTTTTTAACATTAAAAAAAAAAATTTTTTTTATCACATCACATTAATCGTGGCATCTGTGGGTCAGATGTTAATTGTTCTTCCAGTCACCCCTTAATAAGAGGAGGGCTCACTGGCAGCTTGTACTACCCACTTTGATTACATTTAGTATTTCATGCAATGCTTTTCGACAATAGTGACTTCCTCAGGGGTGTTCAATGTGTATTTCCTTGTTAGTAGACAGTGGTGTAAAGATAATCTTTATATCAGAGGATACTATGGATCCTCTCAAACATCATTCAGATAGATCCCAAATATTTCCATCATTGTCTCAACTTCCTTCATGTATCTCATTCAAGATATCTCTGAAGGTGAACTGCACTTCTACTTATTTCCCAGGTCAAGTGATTAATATATTTACATCTAATACATAAAAATGAAAATTTGTCCTTCTATTTTTCTATACAAATGCACAATTTACAAGTGAACATCGGGAAATTTTACATACGAGCGTATTAAAACACGGTGGAGGTAACTAAAACAATTTGAAATCCCTAGCACCCCTAGGGGGGAGACAGCAGCATAGAGTATATCAGGAGACAGCATAACTCTGGAATACCTGCAGCAGTGTACAACAACAAACTTGGTACACATATTACTTAAGGGGGGTACTCACGGAGAGATCCAAGCTTAAAATCTAAGAAATCTGACTAGATTGCTTAGATTTTAAGAACAGATCACTCGTGTGTACCCGCCTCAGCGATAGCTATGCGCGGCCCCGCACATCGCTATCGCCGGTGCTAGATTGGCCTGCACGCAGGCCAATCTAGCACGTCGCTCATTTCACCCGCTGGGTGAAATGATCGGCCCCCTGTCCTCCCCCGCATCGCTCAGCACACATCTCTCCCGTCTATATGGGCCTTTACACTCTGGAAACAAACACTGGGGGTCAGACACCTCTAGCCCCCCCCCACCCAGGGGTGGTACAGCAGCACAGAGTATATCAGCAGACAGCAAAACTGTGGAAGGCCTAGAGCAATTTACAACAAACTTGGTACACATCTGACTTACAATCTGGGAACAAACTCTGTGGGGGTTAGACACCCCTAGGGGCGTGACAGCACAGAGTATTTCAGGAGACAACATAACTCCCGAATGCCTAAACCAATTTACAACAAACTTGTAACACATATGACACACGCTGGGAACAAACACTGTGGAGGTAAGACACCCCTAGGGGTGAGGCAGCAGCACAGAGTTTTTCAGCAGACAGCATACAACTCTGGAATGCCTGAAGCAATTTACACCAAACTTGCTACACATAGGACTTACACTCTGGGAACAAACTCTGTGGGGGTAACACACCACTAGCACCCCTAGGGGTGGGCCAGCAGCACAGACTATATCAGGACATGCATGATATGTCAGTGATGACAGGGCTGCATGTGACAGGGCCAGTGACATGATGTGAGGAGGGGAATGCAGGTAGCACAAACCCACACACAGAGTTATATAGTGGAAGTAGCACGGTCCCCCAGCAGCACAGAGTATATAAGGAGATACATAGTGTGCTGCGCTATATAAGAAACTGTAAACAAAAACGATAATTTCACAGGGGCACTGACATGATGTGAGGAGGGGAATGGAGGCAGCAGGAAGCAGCAGACTGAGAGTTGTATAGTGGGAAGAGCAGGGTTCCTTGAGGGGACCAAAAAGGGGTCCGGCCACTACACAAAGTGCGTCAGGGAAGCAAGATATGCCTATATACTAGATCTCCAACCAACGTAAATTAACAAACAACTATCATTTTAATTTACCATCCTAATCCCATAGTGAAGCACGGGTATTCAGCTATCTACAACGTTATTTATACTGTGTGTTTAATATTTAAATTAATTTTTGTAAAAATACATTCTTTAAATCCTGGGCAACACCAGGTACTCCAGCTAGTATTATATATTTACAGATTTTAGCCCTTTGGATGCAAAGCACTTATGTTATAGAGTGAGTGAATATCAAAAAAATATCCAGGTCAGTTAGAAAGACTGATAAGCAGCTTCATCCGTCCTAGGCGTGTCCCCCTTTTAAGCTCCTGCAAGCACTGTACACACGGTGCAGACTATAGCACAGTGTACACGGTGCTCCTACGAACATCTATGGGATCGAATGGTGGAAGCTTTAAAAATATTAAGCAGCACATAAGATACGACTATGTGATCCTGGCTGTTGCAGCATCATTAAGCCGTTTATCAGCAAACGTTCCTGCATTGGTACTGCACACACACACACCTATACAATCGTTGAAAGAATGTCCTGATCATTGTATCTGTGTGTACCCACCTTAAGTGGGTTCAGTGCTAAGTGAACACAAATGCCAAGGAAGTGCACACAACACTGGGTGAATCATAATGAAAATTAATGCAATATAATGCAAAACATGGTGTAGGCACAGTGGGGCAGATGTATTAACCTGGAGACGGCATAAGGAAGTGATAAACCAGTGATAAGTGCAAGGTGATAAATGCACCAGCCAATCAGCTCCAATATGTAAATTAACAGCTAGGAGTTTATGACCTCCTTATGCCTTCTCCAGGTTAATACATCTGCCCCAGTGTACCTAATGTGATCACTGACACGAACGGTCAGAGAAGAGGCAGTGAGAAGGAAATAACCAAGAGAAGTCCTTTAACCAGAATGTATTCCTAATAACACCTCTTCATAGTGGGCAGGACAAACACATGTACAACACTGCACCTTGTCCACAACAAGGTGTTTGTAACAAGCTAAAGAGAATAGATAACTGGCTCCACACCACACAGTAGCTTTGACAAAGCATGGGAACATTTGTCTGCAATGGGACCCCATGCAGGCTGGGCGCAGGAAAACGCAAATTCTTGCAGTCTGAATACAGCACGATCAGCAGCGGAATGGCACAGGATATAGGTCAGTGGTTCCCAAACTCTGTCCTCATGGACCCCAACAGTTCATGTTTCCCAGGTCACCTAGCAGGTGCACATGTGTACTCATTACTCGCTGGCACATTTCCCAGGTCATCCTGCAGGTGTATTTATTACTCGCTAGTACATATCCCAGATGACCTAGCAGGTGCACAGGTGTACTCATTACTCACTGGCACATTTCCTAGGTCTCCTAGCAGGTGCACAGGTGTAGTCATTACTCACAGGAACATTTCCCAGGTCACCTAGCAGGTGCACAGGTGTAGTCATTACTCACCGACACATTTCCCAGGTCACCTAGCAGGAGCAGTCATTACTCACTGGCACATTTCCCAGGTCACCTAGCAGGTGCACAGGTGTAGTCATTACTTACTGGCACATTTCCCAGGTCACCTAGCAGGTGCATTTATTACTCACTGCCGCATTTTAAAAGAGCCACAGGTAGAGCTAATTATTTCACTTGTGATTCTGTGAGGGAACCTGGAAAACGAGGTGTTTGGGGTCCCGAGGAGAGTTTGAGAACCTATAACTTAGAAAATATAATGAAAAGAAGAAAAAAAACAACCACCTTTATGGATGGGATCATTAATTAGGATGGAGACTCCCTATGAATAGAACATTGACATTGATTTAATATGAATGAATACAAAAATCTAAAAAAAAAATGTACCTACCAGCTATAGGACATAAAAAGGTTCTAAGTTCCGTACTGACAGGGTTTCTAGTCACTGCTCCATCCATGTGCACAATAACATCACATTCAGGCTCTCCCCGGGCTAAGTGCCTTTACTGAGAATAGAGGCAGGAATCCCAGCAAGCCCAGAGAACTGCTGGAATGCTGCAAGGACGTACACATGTAATAAAGCCTATATCGGGGGTATTCAACATATGACCCTCCAGCTACAGTGGAACTACACATACCAGCATATCCTGCCACAGTTTTATCATGCCTTAATACAGTGGTTCTCAAATTGTGTGCCATGGCACCTGGGACACTTACAGGGATGCCTTGGATTGGTGGTTATTTATGGTCAATGTAATAAGCAAAACTAGTGCTGGCGGCTGCCAATCATATAATATGTGGACAAACAGAAGCAAATCTTGTCCCTCACCACATAACTGACCTCAAGGATGACATATATACACAATTTACTTAACATTTCTTTCTAAATGTCTCAATAAGTCTTTTGGCCTAGGAGTGCCATGAGAAAAATCTGATACTCTAGGCCTAGGGCGCAGTGATTCTAAAAAACGTTTGGGAACCACTGCCATAGTAGCAATACATTTTAGGAGGTCTAGTTCCACAGCAGCTGGAGAACTGTATGTTGAATAGCCCTGGTCTAGATTATATTTACTGTGGCGCGATGAATGAAACCACACTCACCTACCCCTCCTGAAAACTTGTATGGACTTCAATAATCGTCATTGCTCACCAAGGGGTCTATTCACGAAGCAGTGAAAACGTGAGCCAGTGGAGAAGAACCAATCAACATTGAAGTAACATTTATAATTTGCATAACAATAAAATTATACAGAGCAGATGATTGGTTGCCATTTCACTGCTTCATGAATAGACCCCCAACTCTCTAGGAGTGACGTGTACTGATGCTGCTCCTTAACCTCATTTAGGCTCTGTATCAGGGAGTGGAACCTAATTACTGTAGTAGTACATCACCAGATATTACTCACATCAGTGAATGTATTTATGCTGTACTCCGGTCCTGTGTCATTTTAGATGGAGAATGTACCTCGGTCTGGGTTAGCAATCACATTCCCATACAGAAAATTAAGGTCATTATGGCCTGTGGACGGGTGTTTTAGTGCAGGGCCGGGACACTGCCAAGACGGCCTTCCCAAATCTGTTAGGGTTCAAATACAACACTGTTCACAGTGGCACAGTCAACCACCCAGAGCCGGGAAACCAGGGCCGTCACTTGTCAGTAAGGCTTCAGAGAGAGTGCAGGCATTCACTACTCCATACAGGAGACGTTTATTTGTCCGGATGTCTACTTCCACTGCCCCCATGTGCTGTTTATTAAAAGCTAAAGTCTGCACGCCAATCATTCCCATGTGTTTTCACTCAATATGAACTCATCACTTTACACACACATACACACACACACACAATACATTTCCAACAGCAATCCAACACAGGGCAGAGTGTAGCAGCCCGGACATTTAGTTCCTAGGCAGAGTGTCTGCTTCCTGTCCAGCTTGCACAGGAGGACAACACATACAGACTGCGCTTCTATTGGATCCACAGATACCACATGAAGCGCTCTTTATGCAAATGAGGTACCAGTCTCCCCAGGTATCCGGTCTCTAGGTCGACAAGACTTAAATCGACAGGGTCTCTAGGGCGACATGAGTTTTTTGTGTTTTTTTTAATTCTTTTTGGAACTTTATCATACTTTACGATCCACGTGGACTACGATTGGGAACGATAACCTGTGTCGAGCGCAGCCATGTGAGGGGACACTGTGCACTAATTGGGGTTCCCGGTCACTGTACGGTGAAAACCACCCAATATTTTAAAAAATTTAAAAAGTAATGTCGACTTTTTGACCTAGACCACGTCGACCTAGAATCCCTGTCGACCTAGTTACGGTCGACCCAGACACTGTCGGCCTAAGTGTGGTCAACCTTGCATACCACACCCGTAACTAAATGATCTTACAGTTACCAATGCTCTCTAATACCCAGCTCCACACAGCTGCATTACGGCTGGCTTAGACAAGATTATAGGTCGCAGGGACTTTATTAATGCATTGTGTTGTGACGGTATTTTAATACAGTTCAACCCCTTCATAAAATGGCAAATGAATGCAAGTGCATGTTAATAAGTAACAACAAATTTGCAGCCAGTTTCTTTTTCTCCTGCTTTGAACAACACTTTATTGTTTTTAGAACAGACAACGCACTGCTGTGCTGATCTGTTTTTGTACTGGCCAGCAACATCCAGGAGTTACATTCAAGTAGAAGTGAAAGATGTGCTGTATAATCGCAGCGTAGAATTCCGATGTCATTTTCAGCAAGTTCACACCACTGCAAATTTCTTCATTCAACTGAAAATTTAATTTGTTGGCATCAGTGCATTAATTCTACAGCTGGCTACCTAGGTGAAGTGCATGAAATAATATATTATATAACCAGCGAGGCCCCCAGTGGTGAAAGGCAAAGGTGTGCCTGACCTCACAACAGCCCGCAGCTCTCCAGGCAACTGAATATACTACTACACAGCCACCCCGCCACCCACATAACAAACACTAGAGGCCGATTCAATTGTTTAACCCCGAAGCTAACACCAGGAGGCACAAAATGGAGCAATTAAATTGTAGCGAGAGGATGAGGGATAGGAAGGTGGGTGAACAGATAGGGAAGAAAATAATAAGATTTTACTTACCGGTAAATCTATTTCTCGTAGTCCGTAGTGTATGCTGGGGACTCCGTAAGAACCATGGGGAACAGACGGGCTCCGCAGGAGACAGGGCACCCCAAGAAAGAATTAGGAATACTGGTGTGCACTGGCTCCTCCCTCCATGTCCCCCCCCCCCCAGACCCCAGCCAAGGAAACCGTGCCCGGAAGAGCTGACAGTACAAGGAAAGGATTTTGGAATCCAGGGTAAGACTCATACCAGCCACACCAATCACACCGTATAACTCGTGATAACCTTACCCAGTTAACAGTATGAACAACAACAGAGCATCAGATAAACCTGACGCAACCATAAAATAACCCTTATTTAAGCAATAACTATATACAAGTATTGCAGAAGAAGTCCGCACATGGGATGGGCGCCCAGCATCCACTACGGACTACGAGAAATAGATTTACCGGTAAGTAAATCTTATTTTCTCTAACGTCCTAGTGGATGCTGGGGACTCCGTAAGGACCATGGGGATTATACCAAAGCACCCAAACCGGCGGGAGTGCGCGGATGACTCTGCAGCACCGAATGAGCAAACTCAAGGTCCTCCTCAGCCAGGATATCAAACTTGTAGAACTTTGCAAAGGTGTTTGAACCCGACCAAGTAGCCGCTCGGCAAAGCTGTAATGCCGAGACCCCTCGGGCAGCCGCCCAAGAAGAGCCCACCTTCCTTGTGGAATGGGCTTTTACTGATTTTGGAGGCGGCAAGCCA